>NC_142794.1:36461348-36785142 GCF_049724085.1 Artemia sp. Qi Xiang Cuo
ATAAAATGTTTGTGGAAAATCCAAAAAAAATCTACTATTCTTACAGTATTTGGCAGGAGTCGTACGATAAAATAAAAGCACTTGCCACGACGGGATTGATGCATATACAATTCATACAGGGAGTTCAGGTTTTAAGCATTATTGAACCAAACTCTTGGCTGATTATTGACGATCTGGCTGAATCTATTGAACAATGGTCCTAGGAAATGCTACAACTGTTCACTGTTCGCTCTCATCATGAACAGATTTCCGTTACTCTGGTTCTAAACAATCTCTTTCATCAGAGCAAATGTATGCGAACACTTGCATTGAACTGCACCTACTATATCATCTACAGAGTTGTTCGTGATTCAAGCTCGCAAATAACTCTCAATAAACAAATATACCCCGGAACACCTAAATTTCTGCTCTCAGCATACAATCAGGCAACTAATAAACCCTAAGGCTATATCCTATTGGATCTTAATCAAAATACACCCGAGGAACTGCGTGTAGTCACATATATTTTTGACAATGAAATTACAGTATATCTCCCCGTGAACACTAAAAAGACCTATTAGTTGATATCATGGCACTGAAGAAACTACATGAAAATAGACATTTATTTTCAGTTCTAAGCACTTCAAAACCCTCGCTTAGGAAAGCCATACTCAAACACGGTATTGACAATGATTTCATTAATCTAATATCTGAACTTTGTTTAAATTTGACCGAGGGCAATGTTAAACTGCCAGAAGTAGTTAAGCAACAGGCAAAGCAACATCGTTCCATTGTACGTACAAGGGCCTCTAAAAAGAAAGGTAATAATTTTAAAAGGAAACGACTTCTTCAAGCGGGCGGTAGCTTTTTCACACTTTTACTGCCAATAATTTCAGGAACTTTATACGTTTTTCTCTAGAGAATGGAAAAACCCTATACATTGACTCCAGTAGAACTTAGTCTCCCCCATTTGGAAAACTTTGAGAACAATCTGAGTAAATTCATTGACAACGAAACTATTAAGGATACTAAAAAACTACTTCTACTTTAAGACACACTTTGCCGCGTGGACAAACACAAATTCTATCGGTCGAAGCCCACTGGTTTTGATCACAATAAAGAATCATCTCCTCGGGATTCTGCTGGAACACATTTAAAGAAGGAGTATTTGTATTCAATTTTATTGAAATTTTGAAATATAATCCCCAACACTTATCGTGAAAAATGAAAACGACTCCTAGCCTATCTCTTGGAAAGTGGTCAAGATCATATTCAAGTTGAGAGCAATGGGAAAGGGATTATAATTCAGGGAAAGACCTATAATCTACTTGATTTAATCTATGATATGGTTACAAATCGTAAAGGATTATTATCATTTGACGCTCATCGATACAACTATCTAAATACATTAAACTTCCCAAAGAGTCTTATTAGCAATTGACCAATTCTAAAAAAATTAAATGAGCATGCACCATCATGATCAACATCAACAACACCATTAAAATATGAAGAGGAGGAATAAGAAGAAAAATATTTTAAATCAATCTTGGAAAATACTAGCACACCTAGTGGAAACTTGACAATAGTGAAGAGGAAAAAGCGAAAACGTATCATGTCACCATCACCATCCACAATTAGTATGCAAAAGGGTAGCGGACGTTACACTACGTGTTTATGTTCAAAATGGTTGAAGTTCTGACAGGTGTTTATGAAAATATTGTGAGGCGGGGAGTTTAAGTTTCCCCACCACTCTTTCCAAAGTCACTGGTGTTCACACTAAAAGTGTACAAGACTATCTACAAAATGAATCAAGTTACACTCTGCATAGAAATTATAGACTTCGTGCTAATCAATATCGAAAAACTAAAGCCTTTTCCCCATTGCATATAATGCAAGCAGATCTCCTGACTAGATGAGATTTAACGACGTCACAATACATCGTACAAGTACATTCTACTTGCAATCAGTGTTTATAATCGTTATGCCTATGTAATTCCATTGCGATCAAAGAGAGGCGTTGAAGTTGCTCAGGGCATTGAAAGTATTCTCGAACAGGATTCATATAGAAAAATTCAAACGGAACGTGGTAGTGAATTTGTTGATCCCCATATTGCAAAAGTACTAGTCAAACATAATACACTGCTCTATCATGGTCATCGCCCTATAAGGGCTGCATTTGCCAAATGATTGATAAAAACTATTCGACTTTTAATTTCAAGATATTGTACATTGAAAGTTACACCGGCTCTTATTCATGATTTAGATCAAATCATGTTGATCTATAATCAACGACCTCATCTATCATTGTCCAACTCAACCCCAACGGAAGTTCATCATTCTGATAATGATACTATTGACACCTTTATTAAACAATATTCCAATGAAACGATTGTAAAGATGAAAAAAAAATTCAATGTTGGTGATACTGTTCGAATTAATGAACAACTAATGTTTTTGAAAAGGGTAATTACTTGCGGTCCAAAGAACTTTTTAAGGTGGAAAAATAGTAGACACTAGTTCCGTAACTTATCATTTGCATAAAACCAAAGATGAAGAAATTCTCGGTGGCTTTATGACTATGAACTAAAAAAAGTAGAAAATAATAGTAAAATCTATCAAATTGAAAATATATGAAAGACTCGTACTCGCAGGGGTAGGAAACAGTTACTTGTTCGGTGGCTAGGATACAAATCTGATTTTGATTCTTGGATCGGTGTTGAAGATATTGACAATGCCCAATGATTTCTATGTAACTTTTATGTCCAATGTTTCCGATCCTCTCTACAAGCATTTGGATAAGACAAGTGATTTTTGGACGAAACTTTCTCCCACTATCAAATTTGACGGTGTATATGAAGTGGCTCTTGTCGAGTGTATTCTCAAAAATGCTTATGGTATCCTGAAAAAGGATCGTGTATATGGTATAAAAGTTATACCATTCGATTGGACACTCTTTGTCGACTATGAATGGGTTGAAGCACTTAAATCAAGCGGATATCGTCCCTCAATCGGCCATTGTACCTTGCATAAATTATACTAAAATGACAACATGAGTTTTTTTTATATTTCCTTGATTGCATTCCCGTCTGCAATATTTTTATTTAAAATAATGTTTCTTTTCTTACAATGTAGGAGCACCATACTAGAGTCTATGACTATGAATGATGTGAAGTTTGGATCCGCAATGATTCGAGCAAAATCTTTGGGATTGGTTACAATGTCAGAGCGACTTCTGTTTCGTACGCATTCGCACATTTCACCAAAGGCTGAGTTCAAAATGAGTTGATACATTTCCTTCTCAACCTTCGTTTTCGCTTGTGAACGTTTACTGACATAGGTGTCAATAAACGTTTTCATATAGGGCTTTTGATCAAATTGGAGGGTTCTATAAATCTGTTTGTCTTTGAAACCATTGGACACCATTCATCTCAATAGCACTTGATAAACAACATTATTCTGTTTCGGGTTGAGGTCAGCAACAAGTTTTTGCTTTGAAGGCATCCAGTGCATACTCCCATCATCTACTAAAGATCTCCTACCCACCGGCCTATTTATGCACGGGAAAACTAAGTCTTTTACCAAGCCATGGATTTCCATGGGTATATTCCCGTCAATTTCAAAAAACAGCCCTTGCATCCCATTCTCCTCAACGGTAGCAATGTTGGAGGAATTCGAAGCACAAGGATAGTTAAGCCATTTGTAATTCCCACACGGTAAACAGTAGTGAAACATCGCCGACGGATAAAGTGAATTCATATCCAAAAAACCTGCGTCTGACTTTACATCGGTTTGTTGTCCAGTCGGATCAGTTTCCATGATACAGTGCCCGTGAAAAATATACCTACCCCTCATTAATCTCTCTACTAACAGGTGCTGATCCGAGGCGGTGATCAGACCAATTTCTTCTTTACTGATTTTAAGAATGAAGTCCATCACCAGATGCGGAATGGAAAAACAATACCCTAAATCCAACCCAAATTTACCATAGATTTTATCCGTGTTTTTGCACACAATGTCCAGAAGAGTCAGTACATCACTGTCCAAGTACAGTTTACAGTAATCACACCCATTATTACACCCACCCTTTGCCCAAACCCTCTTGGCAAATTCATAGTCACCATTGGTGCACTGTTTTTGCGTAAGAGAATTGTAAAATGCTTCGATAGGCGGTAATTACACCTCATCTAGCCTTGAGGCAGAGTTATAGTAATCTTATACATATATACCCTTACACATTAATAAATCATACATTTCATCATCAGGAAAGAGCTGTTTAAGGAGGGGGAAACTATCAAAATTGTCGCTCCTCTGTACCTGAGTCAATTGACTTAAAGACTTGGGGAAGAAACTGAAAGAGTCTAAAAAACGGATTTGATTCAGACACTTGTTACCCTTATCAACTGTTTTCCACATAAATTCTAGTAGCAGTAGCTTCTCCGATGATTTGGGTATGATATTATAAGAAAGAACCATCTGTCCATGCGTTATCTACAACTCCTCCCTTGGCAATGCGGGCCAACGCCGGTAAAATAAACTTTAAATCGTAATTAAAATATTGCATAAAAACCGGTGCAAAATATTTCTGTCTAACTTTTACATTGCACGATTGATGTGCAACCCCTCTAAAGTTACTCCCTCCCGATGTAATTTCCTGCCATAAATGATCATGGTCGATCACCTTCCTCTTTCCCCCATTCCCAGTACCATCATCAAATTTTCCCTTGAAAGCCCAAAATGTTTTACGATTTTTAATGTCCAATCTGTCATCTGGTGATAGGAGCATAAGATAGTTTGTCTACCGTAGGCGAGAAGTTGCACAATTTGCTGTTTTAATTAGACTGGTTAATGCCGTGCGTATGCAGTCTTCACCCCCCAACGACTCAGCTTTATCCAGAACTTGCATGGTATCACTGGAGTGTCTTTGGGCGTGTGCGTAAGAGACCCCTATGGCTTCATGTAATTTAATACGATTTGGATTTGACGAATCGTACACGTCTGTGAGTCTCACTTCACAGTCCAAAGCGATCTTATTACTCTGCAAGAGCGTGTTCTGAAAGTTCTTAAAACGTAAGATCACCCCATCTCCGCTAACCGTTTCCACAGCCTGGTATCCATGACGTTTACAATGTTTCAATGTTATTCTTTAACTTTAAATCAGTCCATAATCGGGACAAGCATGTTGTAGAATAGTTATATACCACATGATTTTTACCCTCACATAAAACCCTACTAATATCTGTAATTGGATTAAAATTTCCTGTTGAATCAGGCTCTGAAGGAGGTGTGTATAAAAGACAGACCAAATGCTTAACTGACTCAAAGGACGGAGCCCTGACTGAAAATAATAGACCCTTTTTATCAGAACGCTGGCCCTTTTCGAATTTTTTGTCGTGCTGTAGCACCGTAACACCAATCTTTACATGTTCATTAGCCCGCTCAAAAATATATATCCCCTTTAATATTACGGGAAATTGACCATTTAAACAATTAAAATCTACCTTAGGAAACTTTGACCCATCCCAATTAAATGCTAATTCATACAACTTTTTCTTAGAAGTATTAACATGCAGGGGTCGAAAGGCCGCAATCAAAAATGCATACTTGAAACACTGTAGCCTTGCATCGAAACAGATTCGTTGTATTCCTCTACAACCCACTACATCTGAATGATATACGATGCTGGTATCCCAATCTAGAAAAACCTCCTCATAATTTGCCAAATGCGGGCGAATCGCTTACATTTCTCTATGCTAGTATTTTGAATAGAGTTCACTCTCATTTTCATTTAGAAAATATATTTTTAGTGCTATTGTTGCTTTTAAACTGTGCCTCCCTCCCCACACCTGCATCTGTCGTTCAAGAAGGGCTCGAATCTTGTTAACATAGGAGTGAGTAATAGCCAGGGGGTCTGTTACTATACCCCCTGACATTAAGGAATTAAAGGGGTCAACGAAACTGACGGTGTATACATTAGTTTGATGCTAGGCAGAGTTAGTTAAGAAAAAATATGGTAGTATAAATGCTGGGGGGGTATAATATTTCACTACTCTCGTCAACCTCAATAGTGGGGGTGGCATAGAATCTTCAATAGCACCACCACCACCAGTCTGTTCCTTTGCATTAGTGATGCATGGGGTGAAATCACCCAATTCACTTAGGATACCCTTCAACGTATTCGAGGATAGCTGATCTAGCCATCCTGCATTGTCTTATGATGGAATTTCTTTATTAACATGTGAACCCGGTTTAAATACACTTGTGGGGCTATCCCAAAAAAATTCATTTATAAACATATTTGTCCATTCCGGTTCCTCAGTCATATCTATATCACTAGTTAGATCCTCCAAGCTCCTTACATCCCCAAAACACTCATTTAAAAAGGCCCTACATTCTATGTTATCGTCAACTAAAGCACTATCTTTAATATCCGTTGGTGGAGTAAGGATTGATGAAGGCATACTGAAAATAACTAGTTCTTGAGTTGATGTTGATGGAGGCGATATATCACCGATGTTAATATATACAAAAAGGATTTATTTTTCATGTGAAATATCCACTATTTTATAAAGTCAAAAAAAAAAACTGTGCCAATTTTTCGCTCCACCCCGTCAAAACTTACTTTTCCACCTGCTATTATATTGGCTAAATACTTGTCCACTTCAATCATGTAAAATACCTGCGGAGAGCTTAGCCAATTTTATATTTCGCCTTTTTACGATATTAAAATTCACAGAAAATAAATGAGCAGAAAAAAAGCCCGGTACTTACTTAGTAGTTGTTAAGCATACAATAAGTGTAGTTTGGGTAATACCAATGGAATAAAACAAAATATGGAAAAAATATTTGTCATGGAGTTAGGAATACCTCACAAGGAAACAACAACCTGTTTTTCGTATAGCATTTTAATGTGCTTCTAGTCACCTGTTTACCTGCTACTGAATAAGTACCAAAAGTCCAGTAATGTATCAAAGTTAAAAAAAATCTGATTAAGGTTTTTTTGCCCCATCCCGCTCTTTTTTTCCTTGACAATTACCCCATGAGTAAATACACACACGCACATACAACTAGCCGATTTAAAATTATTAATGGGAAAAAACAGGAATATGTAGCGTAAGTAAGCCAAATAACACGGCATTCGTCTTGTTGAGATTGCTTAATTAAGATTGCCATGAAACTTGCACAGATGTCACGGCAAGTGCCTTAGATCAGGTTTTGCTGCGTAATTTATTATTTACATGTCAATTAGAATGATAACATTTTCAAAAGAGTCTATTGACCACAATCATAGAAAGAAATGATTTACGAAATTATCAAAATATCAGTTTGAGGATATCTAGCCCTTCTTGTTTCGTAATTGTAGATCTAAAGCTTTTATGATAGTTTTTTTTTTAAAAACGCGCGAATGAAAAATATTCATTTTTGGAACTCAAGTTAATTCCTCGACAAATATGTGTCTCGTTTACATTAATGAACAATCAGAAACGGGTATTCGTACGCAAAAATTTGACTGCTAGAGGGCTCCGTCTCTGATTGGCTAAGGCGGAAGGAGGTTGGACTACTCCGCACGGTGCACGAGACTAGAAGTTAAACGGGATTCAACGGGATTAATATGGAATTTGCAATGCAAAATTGTAAGTGCGTTATAAACTTGAATAAAAATTATGGGGATATTATCGATTTTCATTTATGTAGAATGGGAATATGTGTTTTTTTGCACGCTCATCACCTGTTTCCTATCCATCCAGAATTTCACAAAATTATCTGATAAAGGCACTTACGTCAGAAATTGCAGGTAGCTCATTAGAAATGCCCTGCCTCTCCGATGGGGCGCAGAGAATATTGCATTCCCCCTCCTCATGTTCATAGATCTGATTAGGTCCATGTCGGTGCATCGAGCTTTGATCGCTTTTGGTCAGGCAGACTTTGACCATCAATCTCCTGAAATAAAAACTAATTTTCAGTTTTTCCGCAAGGTAAGTGTCCCCTATAACTTACAGGCTTATAGTCTAGGCTTAAAGGGGTAAAAAATGCAAGGAATTCTACTAGTCCTAGATGTAGCTATGCTATCAATATTTAAAATATGATATACACGAAAACTAACATAATTTTGCTGCGCCGTTCCCCCCTATGCAAAACCAAAGCTCACCCGAACATATAAAATAACACTGTTTTTATTATTAGGTCCGTTCGATTTTATTCAGAATATTAATGGGGGCATCATCCCCCTCCCCAAAAGCAAAGCTCACCTCAACACATTAACGATATTGTATATATTCAAAAGAAACGCATTGATCAATTTTCGTCTTAACAATAAGATATTTCTACAATGTACTTAAGAACCATTTTAGGCCAAATATCTTATATCTGAACACGTGTCATAAAACATGTGAATTTGAGCTAGATTAGTATTAGTTCACTGAAACCCAGTTAAAAGACAATTTTAGTCTTAAATATGAGATATTCCGATACAAGAATAAAAAATATCGACTCAGTACAATTCTTTTGGAGTTTTCCATTTAAAAAACGAATAATTTAACAAATATGAGTATCTATTCAAGTTGTTTTTCAACTGATCTAGAAAAAAGAATTGCATCTTAATTTATACCAGAAAACACGATTATATGGCCTCCGGGTGAAACCAATATTTTTACAAAAAGACTATTAAACCTTTGAATATGCTATATGAAGGTCCTTAGTTTTGGCTGTTGAACCTAGAAAAACATGTATGAAAAGTCTTGTACCCTCTGTGGTAATAGCCAGTGGTAGGGCATATCATGCATGTTAGCTCCTGTATCTTATACATGGATATATTGAGTACCATTATTAGAAACATCTCTGATTGGCTAGGTGTTGCCTCAGAAACCCGTCTTGTAAGGCTTGTACTGTCTGCAGTAATAGCCCGTGGTAAAGCATTTTACGCAATCACTTGTGAAATATATAGATGCATTACCGTGGTAGGGCGTATTATGCAATTACTCGTGAAACCATCATATAAGTTACTGCTTATATTGTGCAATCAAATACAATATCTGATAATAATCTAACTGGAAAGCAATTGGCCTTTAAGAGTGCTATGCGGAGAATGAAATTTGGAAACGCCATATACACTTGTGTTTTTTATTCAGTTACCCTTTCACCGTTACTAAGAAAGGGTCGTCTAATTTTAGTTTTGTATTTTAATTTTAAGGTTTGGTTTTTTATATTTTTGTCAGTTTTATTCTGCACTGAGGACGGTCAAGCGGAGGTCTTAACCAAAATATCTGCATAATTTTCAATTTTTCATTGGCTGTTAATTGTCTTCGTTTTCTTCCTTTCTTCGCGATTTTATGTTTTATCATGTTTACCCAGTGTGGTCTCAGAAATTATTTACGACTAACTGAGGGAAGCTTTTGACCAAGTCTGTTCTTAATTATTTTGATTTTTCTAAAAACACGCTAACTTTATTAGTCAACAATAATTTTTACAGCATTGTAGAGTAAAAAAAATTCTTCCGAATTCTCTTCGTTACCTTTCAAACCTAGGTACACACTCCGAAAGGCAATTCAGTGATAGGATTGGTTTTCAGTCATTAATTCACATTTTAAAAGACCAAACAAGCGACGTTTTTTTCTTAGTAATACAATTTCAAAAACTTGACATTTTCTACAGCAAAAGCTCTTACCGACAGGTTTTCAGCAGATTTCTAGAATAGCTCAGAATACTTTCCGCCACGACTTTTGTATGACTAAGGCTCGTTTATCAAAAAAGTTTGAAAAATTAGAATACGAAATATTTCAGAATTCCATATGTTTTCCTCCTAGATTTTGTCCTGGTCCGGCCACTGAGAACCTATCTTCTAAAGTTCTTACTCCGGAAAAAAAAACCAATGTTTTCTCTAAGGGACCTAAATTTTGCCTGCCTCAAACACATGTGAATTTCTCAAAGATAGTCTCCAATGTGGAGGCGGGTATATTTGGTTCACGTGGTGCTGTGAAAAATCCAGATTTACTTCGAGGAGAGGTGGTTAAGAATATTGTCGATTTCATTCCATATTCCTCAAGGTCAAAAATCAGACACAGATTCTCAAAAAATTAAGAAAAAACCCACATATCATTATCACCAGAGCTGATAAAGGAAATAAAATTGTTATCTTTGGTAAAACTTCATAAAATGAAAAAGTTACAGATATTTATTTTATGCAACACCCATACTTACATACCCATAGATTCAGATCCCACCGATAAGTTCGGTGGAATAGCTAGGAATTTTGCAAACTAAAAGACTTATTACTCCACAAATGTATAAATTATTTTATCCTAAAGGTTGTTCTGTTCCTAAATTTTACGGGCTCCCAAAAATCCACAAAGATGGAGTTCCGCTACGCCCAATTGTGTATTCTTGTGGCTGTATGACAGCCAGATTGGGGAAATGCTTGTCACTACTGCTTCGTAATAGGAATAGGAAATTTAAATCACCTTGTTGAAAAATTAAAAGACCTTGAAATAGAAACAAAAACAATACAATTTTGGCCAGTTTCGATGCCATTTCAATGTATACGTCATGCAATGTTAAGAAAATGTGAACTAGCTCTTCAAAGGAAATTAGAAGATAATATTGATCAAATATACTAGAAAACACTGGATATAAAAACTATTATGCGTCTCGTCCGTCTTTGCGATAATCCCTTCTCATATTTCCAATATAAAAATAAATTTTATACCCAAATCAGGGGTGTACCCATGGGTATAAGTCTTCCACCCTTTTTGCAACTTTTCATATGGAATTCATTGAAACCTTTGCTCTGAAAAATTTTTCCTATGAAACACCGGTTCTGGGGTCGGTTTGTGGATGATGTCATTTCTGTGTGTGAGCATGGATGGGAGTCACTTAACTCTTTATTAACTCATCTAAATACTTTGGACTCTAACCTTCAGTTCACTTTAGAACTAGAGCATGGCCACAAACTTCCTTTTCTAGATGTCTTAATTTTTAATAAGTCTCCTGGCCTTGAATTTTCTATTTATAGAAAGCGTACGCATAACGATAGGTATTTGCATTTTAAGTACAACCACTCTCCCTGCATAAAACGAGGTGGTGCTATTTCTTTGGTTGACCGATTATTAAGAATATGCTCGAAACCTCACATAGTCTCAGAATTTAGATATATTAAGGACATCTTATTTTGTAATGGCTACACCACAAAAATAATTGTGACCATTATATAAAAAAGAAGAAAAAATGCAGAAGAGAATGCATCAAATCCACGAAACCCTACAGTTATCGTCCCATTCGTGGATGATAAGAAACTTTTCACTGTTCAACCCTACATTCCGAAATTGAGTGACAAGCTGAAAAGAATCCTTAAAAACATAAACTTAATATCACTTTTAAAAATTCAAATGCTCTAAAAAGCTTTTACAACAATGGCAAAGATAAAACAAGCCCCCTTCTGGGTAGTGGTGTTTATAGAATTCCTTGTTCTTGTGGCTTTTTTTATGTTGGTAGAACCAAACAGCAATTGCGGGAGATGTTACCTGAACATAGGTCCTCAATCGACAAGGCCATGAGGCTATGCCAAAGGCCTGAAGTTTTTTATACCACCTTGGCTGAACATGTATATGAGAGTCAACACCATTTCATTTTGTTTGACGAAACCTCCATTTTTGCCCCCGTTAAAGGTCTCACGCAAGTTTTCAGGGAGGCAGTTGAAATAAGCAATCACATTCACCAAAAGGTAGCTCTCAGTAGAGACACTGGAAAAACTTTTCCAAGTCCCATTTATGACGAAATTAGTAATTCTGATCGTTTTTATATACATCCACAAAAATATATTGTGCAATCAAATAGAATATCTGATAATAATCTAACTGGAAAGCGATTGGCATTTAAAAGTGCTTTGCGTAAAATGGAATTGTGAAATGCCATTTAGACTTGCGTTCTTTTATTTAGTTACCTTTTCACCGTTACTGAGAAAGGGTCTTCAAATTTTAGTGTTGGGTTTTTATTTTGGGGTTTGTTTTTTTTATATTTTTATCAGTTTTATTCTGCACTGAGGACGGTCAGCCAGAGGTCTTGACCAAATTATCTGCATAATTTTTCACTGGCTGTTAGTTGTCTTCATCTTCTTCCTATTTTTGCGATTTTATGTTTTATCATGTTTAGCCATTGAGGTCTCAGAAATTATTTAACAGCAGTCAACCTCTGCTCGTGGATTGTCATGAAAAGCCATATGATAGGGATAAATCTAAATATCATCAGTCCCCATTGTTTCACTTTGGCTGCTATTTGTATATAATTAGGCATGACATCATAAATTTATTAGCGATAACTGCATTTTACGTAGCTATATAGCGTCATTAAATTGCCATATGACGTCATTTTGAAAGTCAATGACGTTATATTTTATACAAATTGAAGCATATTTGGGTACAGCTTTAGTCGGAAACAAAATATATATGAATAGTTTCACAGAAAATCTAATGATTATGAAGGATTTACATTGCAATGTTGTGCAAAGCACAGATGTTATTGACACAGATTTTACTGAGTTTACACCTTTAAGATCATACAGTTTACACAGGGCTGCTTATGCGGGCAAGCTTGATGTCTGCAAGCAGCTTATTTCGTCTGGAATCTATTTTTTGAATGACTTAACCAGTATCAATGCCACGCCTTTCATTTATGCTGTGCTTGGAAACCATTTTGATGTGGTTAGATATTTCTTGAAAATGGGAGCAGATCCAAATTTAGGATTCCCAAGCTATCATTTGTCAGGGATAGAAACTAGGAATGGTCAAACAGCCCTACACCATGCTGTTCACATTGGAAGATTGGATTTGTGCCAGTTACTTATCTCATATCGAGCTGATTTACAAGCTACTGATGATAATGATAAAACACCCTTAGAAACTGCTAAAGAAAGCTTTAATATTGGGATGGTGAAGTGTCTTTGGGAAAGTGAAAAAAATGTAAGAGTGAATGAGCGTAAATTTAAAAATTGGCTTCAACAACAAATTCCAGTAAGCATCCAAACTGACTCTACAGATATGTTAGTAGTATTATTTTCGATCTTAAGACCATGTCTGCCTATTGACTGTCCAGAAAGTTTCATCAATGGAATGATGGATTTGTTGAAAAAGTCAGAAAAGATTCGTAGATTCTGTGTGACTTGGCATAGCTCATCTAGACCACGCACGCGGAAAAGACTGGGAAACGGGAAAAGCTTCGCTGGGAAAGAATTCGCACTATAGCTTAGTGTGATTTTTTGTTGTGGAGTTAAAAAGTCTGGATTTTCCAGATGGTTTGGGAGATGTGGTCCCCCCATCAGGTTAGTCTAGTCTTCTGTCCCTATTTAAACATAGGAGAAATTCTACTGTGGTTTCCTAATCGTGGTAGTCAGGTGAAAACAGCCGGAAGTGCCTATCCCAATTCTGTCTAGGCCGTACCGCATAGGGTGCCATCAGGGAGTGGAGACCTGCATCTTTAAATATATTTCCACGAAAGGTCCAAATGCAAGTCAATATAAAGAGTCCAACCCATACTACGGCATCCCTATCAAGCAATGCGTCGACAGTTTCATCGGCATCCTCTCCGAAATAATTGGCAAGCCCATACTACGGCATCCCTGGCAAGCGATGCGTTGAAGTTCTTATCAACTTAGACATAATGTGTGTTACAGAAACTCAAATCAACGGCATTTTTGAAGGCTTAGAGATTAGAACTCCTTAGGACGACACTTTTTTCTCCTTTTTCAACTCCAGATCCTTTGATGGATCTGCGTATGGTGGAGTGGGCATCATTTTAAGCCCCTTATCAGCGAATTCACTTCTAGAGAGGGAACCCATCTCACATAGAGTAGCGAGAGCGTCATTCAACGGCCACCTATTCAACATATCAATTATTGTAGTTTATTTCTAAACAGAGACGCACCGGAGAGCGAAGCATATTTTTTTTACCAAGTTCTAACTTGTACGCTTAAGAAAGTCCCAAAACAAGACCTCATCTTTAGTGGAGGTGACTTTAACGCCAGAATTGGGGGAAAGGTATCCACTGCTGAGTCTGCCATTGACCACTTCGGTCTTAGAGCTAGATGTAGCAGGGGATCAAGACTTCTTCACTTTGCTATGAGGAATGATTTGGTCATTACCGGTACCTTGTTCAAACACAAGCCCAGCCACATGGCATTCAAAAGATAGTTGAGCAAAAAGCAAGATTGATTACATCCTCATGGCCCGCCGTTGGAAATCAATGGCTAAGAATAGTAGATCGTACTATGGAGCAGATACTGGCTCGAAACATGGGTCGAATCATATTCTAGTCAAGTTAGATCTAAATTTATGACTTGCAGCACGCCCCAAGAGGAAACCTCCATGAAGATTTTACACCAATCACTTCGATGATCCTAATATACGACAGGCATTCTGCTTAGAGTTGTCTAGCCGCTCTTGAAGCTCTCCAAGTGCAAGCGAATGAAGAGCAAACTAAAAGTTTGCATGAAGAGAGGTCGGCCATACGCAATACAATCAACGAGGCTGAAGCTACGACAGGATATCGCAACAGACTATCCAAAAAATGGATGTCAACACCCACAATTCATTTGGCCTAACACAAGCAACAGATATTGGACAGAAAATCGGAGTTGTTCAAACGCCTGAGAAGGGAATGCCACCAGTCGGCTAAGAATGATAATAACCAGTACTGGGAGAAAATTGCTGAAGACATTGAAGCCGCTGCCTCTAGATTGGACACCAGGAAGATGTATCAGCTCCTAAAATCAATCAGGAGTAAATCACATAAGCCTACTAGTACATCCGTAGAAGTTAAAAATGACAAGTTACTCTCGAATAATTCCGAAATAATAAATCACTGGAAGGAGCGCTTTGACAAATTACTTAACCGGCACCAACTCTCCACAGCAATGGATGATAATCAGCGGTGTCATAATCTAAGTCGTAGCCCCGATGACCTGCAGGAACCAAGCTCACCCATCAGTATTTACAATGACGTGAATGGGGTTTCCCCCACGTTAAATGAAGTACAACAAGCAATCAATTGCCCTAAAAGCAATAAAACCCCTGGTTCTGATGTCATTTCGACTGAACTTCACAAGTATGGAGGGACAGCACTTGTCAGCAGGCATCATAAACTAACCTGTCGTATATGGGAAGAAGAGAAGGTTCCATATGATTGGGGAGACTTTTTCATCCTTCAAGTCTTCGTGGGATTTCTCTCATCTGCATTGCTGCAAAAATATTTGCAATAGTGCTACATAATCGTTTTAGTATCCTGCGCAACGTAAGGACAATGCCCAATCAAGCGAGATTGTGCCCAGGCATGGAAACAATTAACCATCTATTCGTCTTAAGACAAACCCTTGAACACAGGGTAAAACACCATTACAGCTTTTGATTTTGTTCTAAGGAATGGGATCTGGAAGGCAATGACAGAGGATAGAGTACCAGGCAAGATAGTCAGACTTATCCAAGCATACTACCAGCGAACGTGAGCCCAAATTCAGATCGGTGGAGAACTCTTCTTGATGTTCCAAATTGATTTTGGTGTCCAACAGGAATGTATATTGTCTCCGTCTTATTTAATTCCGTGATCGACTGGATTTTGACCAGAGCAATGACAATCTTTTCAGGTATTGAAATAAGATCCCAATTTTGTGATCTCATGTTTGGACTACACCGACGATATTTGCTTGCTAGCTGAATCTTGTTCAAAAACCAAATATATGCTATCGAAGGTAGCTGAAGAATGCTGAAAAAAAATCCTGAAAATAAGCTCCCCGAAGACAAAAGCCTTGGTGTCTGGTATATCATGTCAAGACCCCCCAATTTCACTAGAACAGTCACCAATAGACGAGATACATGACTTCAAGTACCTAGGCTCTCTGGTAGACCCGATAGGGGCATGCACATCAGAAATAAATTCAAGAATTGATTCAGCAACTGGAGGTTTCACCCAGCTAAATCACTCTCTATGGAACCAGAAAATATTCGCCTGAAGACAAGAATAAGGATTTGCCAGGCCCTTTTTCGGTGTGTCTTACTATACGGCTGTGAGACATGGACTATGAAAGTATCGGACATTCAAGCCCTCAACGTATTTAACCATTCATCTTTAAATAGAATCATTGGCATTAAACCCCGTGATCGTGTCAGTAATGTCAAACTCCAAAAATATGCTATCAGCGTTCTGATTTGGCCACTATAATTAAACAAAGAAGACGCCGATGGTTCGGCTATACACTTCCCTCTCCATACCACACCTTTGTCAATAAAGCCCTCAGATGTACACCTCTATCTCGATGGAAAAAGCGACATGGGGGAAAAAATAGAACGTTTCTCGCCTGCATCAAGACTGACCTAGACCCAATCTGTGGCTTCAAGAAGTCTAAACGAAGATGGGAGAAGTCCTGGATCGATTTAATTGATCCACTTGCAAACGACCTTACTACAATGACGAAGCTACTGGGCGCCAGGGAGAGCGCAGATGCTTAAGTCCTACTACAAGTACAACTAAGTGTGGTAAAGCTTTCTAATTTAGTTAATTATTATTTTAGTAAAAATATATTAAGACGCAAATACAGTTTCAAAATACCACTTTTTTATTAAGATAAGGAATATATCCTGCCGAATTTCTGCTTAACGGAAAATTGAGAAATACCACTTCCTAGGTAATTACGTCGGTTGGTTAAAGGAAGGTGTTGTTCATAAAATGTATAAGAGATACATTTTATGAGAAGGGGCAGATTTAGATCTGATACTAACCTTATGCCGGACTGACCTCTGGCTGAGACTTGTGGTCTACTTGGGACAGCCAGTCCCAGTAGAAAGAATATATCTGATTATTATTATATGTTAAATGAATAAAAGTATTGTGTTTTAGACAACCTCTCTACAATCTACCTTTAGCCCCTCGAATATACCCAGCTGGTACGCCTCATTATTTCGGTCATAGCCTAAGGCACGCTACCAAATTTAAATTACCTTAGGGCCAAGGTTTATCTCCCCTATAAAGGGAGAATAAAGGCATCTACGACTACAACACTCAAATACCATAAAATACACATCACAACATAAGTAAGATGTGTGCGTATGTGTGATAGATGTGTTTGACGATGTGATGCATGTGTGTAAGAGAAAAAGACTGTCCTTGAAACGGAAAAATACTCATGCAGACTAGCTGTCTTGAAAATTCCCTAGTCAGCTATGAGCCTCAAGTTTTTCATCACTTCCAACGAATTTTTTTCTAATATGACTAGTTTGTCATGAGAAAAAATGGAGCAATAGAATGAGTTTATCTAAAGCAGCAAATAAGATGTTAAAAATTATAAAGGTCAACACAGATGAGGTCAAAGAAAAATTCTGGAAATGTGAAAAGTGTTGTTGCAAATAGTGGAGCTGGTGCTGTCAATGCTGTCAATTCAAAATGAGTCTACTGACATGTTAGTAGTCTTCCATCCAGAGAGCTTCAGAAGTGGATAAATTAATTTAATGAAACAGGATAAAACATGAATGCGGTAGATACTACCAGTTTATTATCAGAAGAACAATAGATTATTGAAATAGATATTGATATAGAAATGATTGAGAAAATTGTTGGCAGACTAGGTAGAGGTCAACAGCAAGGTTGTTGACGTATTGTGGGGTAAGACTTATATCCTTGGAAGGCACAAACCGACTACTTTTGTCAAAGAGAGAGCGGAAATGATCCTTCGTCACTCAACGACAAAACTCTCTACAGAAAGAACTGCCCCATCATAAGGCAGCACAATAGCACTACCTAAATAAAGAACGGTGTTAGCACAATGTATCATTTTTTTAGACCAGGGCACTTCATATCGAAGGAGCTGTCGTAGAAACTTTAGAAAGGGCTCATTTGATTGGAAATTGGAAGAGCTTGTGCCCTTTTGAATAGCCCAGAGTGATTGGAAGGCAACTAATACCCCTTCCAAGCTCACCATCTCCCCAAACACATCTAATCAAAATTTTGAGTTGGCCATTTTGTTAGACGTAATTGAAAGATCCAGGAATTATTTCTTTGAAGAGTACACCCCCCCCCACAGCTCTCAGGGAAAGGGAAGTAAGTGATTCCCTGGGGGCATATAAGGTTTTTATAGAAAGATTTTTCGTAGAAAATTCAAAAAAGGGATGATTCGATTGGAAATTAAAAGGGCTAGTGCCGTTTTTAATAGTCAAAAGTGATTTTAAGAAGTACTCCCTCTCAGGCCCACCATTTCCCCAAACACATCCAATCAAAATTTTGAAATAGTCATTTCGTTCAACGTAGATGAAAGCTCTAGAAAGTAGGTCTTTGAGGATGACAAACCCCCCAAATCCCTCAGCGTAAGGGTTGTAAGTCAGGGCAAGGATAAGGGTAATTCAGGGCAAGATTTTTCAACTGAAATTGTTTCTAAATCGAAGATGTTTTTTCTATAGTAGGTTAGTGTATATTTTTAAAATAGAAAAAGAATCTTGGTTAGTCTGAAGTTGGATCTGAGAGTGTTAGGACTCTAAAAAATGGATAAATTTGAGAAAGAGAAAATTATAGGGAACCTTGTGTTAATGGAAAAACATTTGATTCTAAATGATGGTTTTTTGGAGTTATCTGTTAAAAGGAAGATATTTTCTCAGGGAATACTAGTCGATATAATGAAAACTGATTCTCCGTCATGAGATTGTTTGCATGAAGCTATTAAGTCGTGGTCCAAAGGCATTTACACAGTTTATTGACATATTAATCACGACAAGACAAAATGATATTGTGGATTTGCTTTGGAACACACTAGCTTAGAAATTTAAGACTATGATTTCATCACGAGAAAGTTGTTGTTCAAAGGGGATTTACTCCTCTCTCTCCCACTCAATTTGTTGATCGTAGCTCAGTTTCATTTTGACGGTGAGAGCGTCACACATGAAAAAATGTTCCGTACATGTCCACTATGCATGTATACACTGGGCAGCTGGTCATCATGTGAGAAGTGTACAATGATTAATGAGTATTATGTAAAGTGTAGATTATGCAACCCATGTAAATTGTATACAGGATATGGCGTACAAGATAAAGGTTGTAATTCCTGTATTGAAGGGGTGTGTGCCTCCTACCCTAGAGGACACCTATGCTCTAATTGTCTCTATGGTAAATGCAATCAGTGGGAGAATGCATACCCTGGTATGATTGGGAAGAATCCTAAGCGTAATTTTAGTTTATTGCTAAGAGACTGGTATCGTTGTGGCTTTAGATTGTTTCGGGAGGAGGAGCCAGGTCTATGATTCAACTGTTGGAATAAAAAAAGAATTTGGTTTCTACGTCATCGTTGTGAAGACAATAACTACTATGATTATAAGCCTACTGATTTTTATTTGCCTGTTACAGAATATGATTCACCACTTGAGGACACTGTATTTGACATTGCTTCAAATAAGCAAATTGAAACACACGAATTTTACAAAATGAATGAAAATAGTATCATTGACTATAAAAATAGATATGATAAGAGTGAAGTTACATTATACTGTATAAAATGTGACCCTGAAATTGCAGCACATCAGGATCTGTATACAGTGAATTCAGATGATCTAACCGCATTAGTTATTCTCGACAAATACCTATACGTAGTAGAAGAAGAAATCTAAAGAGCATAAAAGTCGTTTTTTATCATGTATATACATTAGTTTTTATTAATAAACAATTTTACATACATTTTAGAACATTTTATTCGTAGGGCACTAAAATCAATATTAAACACACTTGAAAGTATATTTTCCACTAGCAAGTCGTTCAATCGAGGACAGTCAATTTAAATGCTGAGAAACTGCTTGTAGGTACAGCCACGACATCTGAGTATGAAAAAGAGTAATGCACGAAAACTACGGGTCTTAGTCATTAAATTCTGAACTCTCCTCTAATTTTGAATAATAGTTTTCCCACTGCTTTCAATATAGTTGTTGATTTGTAAAGTTTATGATTTATATAGTGGGCCAAGAGGATCAAAAAATTCGATATTCTTCGCTGTTTGAAAGATGCATAGCCAATGACCTGTCTTCAAACTCGATGGACTGCTATTAACAATGATTAGGGTATTGTTAACACTTGGAATTTTATCAATGAAGTCCGATGGTATGCAATAGGAGTTATATTGGGACATGTATAAATCCATATTAAATACGGTGATTATTTGGTTTGTGTTCATGGTGCAAGGTCTAGTAGAACACTTCCGTCGGTTGTGATTTCCCAATAGGTTTCAAATTGACTCAGTGATATTTACTTTCAGTCAAAGCATCGACAAGTGTACACTCTAAACGTACATTCTCCGTTCGTACTATGCTCACATCTTGAGTGCCACACAAGTCCAAATCAATTACACCATGATTTTTGAAAACATTGAATTGGTTATTTCATTTTCAAATAGTTCTGAGTCATGATCTAGGGATTGCATGGTCAACTCATACAGAGTTCTGTAGGATTTTTTATCAAATGATAGAGTGTACAGTGGAATTCCATTCACTTTCCATAGAAAGCTAGATCTACCCAAAAAATTAAAATCATGGGGGGATCCAGTATAGAATCCAACAGCACTAGCACTCTTCAGGAAAGGCAAAGCCAATTAGGAAGGAATTTTTTCATAGATAAATGATGAATCGGTGTAACTGCGAGAGCCAGTGGCAGTGTGAAGTTAATTAGAGATCGTATGGCGAAAAAGAAGTTTAATATTGTTACCATTGGCTCTTAGCTTTTCCACAGCCAATGCAACAGAGCTCATAACCTGTTGCTTTCGAACATGAAGAATTACCGAAGTGATAATGACATTTGCATCAGATGCTGCAGCAAGTGTTTTTCTCAAAATAAAATTCAATGGAGCTAGTTGTAACTTTATGTCAATTAAATAAAAAAAACAAGTTTTTAAACCGAAAGTAAGGAGCGACATTAAAACTTAAAACGAACAGAAATTATTCCGTATATGAAAGGGGCTGTCCCCTCCTCAACGCTTCGCTCTTTACGCTAAAGTTTTTTATTGTTTTAAAAAATAAAGCTGTGAAACAGAGTCAAACTTTAGCGTAAAGAGCGATGCGTTGAGGAGGGGACAGCCCCTTTCATATACGGAATAATTTCTGTTCGGTTTAAGTTTTAATGTCGCTCCTTACTTTCAGTTTAAAAAACTTGTTTTTTTTTATTTTATTTGTGATCGTTTTTAAGTTAATGCAGCTTTTATTTTGGCTAACCGTCATTGAATAAGTAAACAAAATTTGCATAAAATTTTTACTTTTCTTTTGCTAAATGGATGTCTTTACAAATTAACTAACTTCTATATTCGTATATTTTTCTTCTGACAAAAAATACAAAGTTGCAGATTTTTGCAGATATGAGGTTGAAACCTATGTAATAGGGTTTTCTGATACGCTGAATCTGACGGTGTGGTTTTCATTAAAATTCTTTCACTTGTAGGGGATGTTTCCCCCCTCTTTAATAAATCGGGTAAATTTTCTCAGGCTTGTAGCCTTTGATGAGTAATACTAAACTTAATAAAATTTATATATTTAGAATCAACATTATAAACCCATTCTTCTGATACATTTATTGAAATCAAAATTCCGTTTTTAAAAGTTTCGATTACTATTGAGCCGTATCGCTTGTTTTTTTTTTTTTTATTACGTATATGTTATTACGTATATGAGGGGGTTCTCCCCTTAGTCAATACCACACTGTTTACGTTAAAAGTTAAAAAAATTTTGATTCACAAACCCTTGAATCACAAAGGCCGTTTAATTAAAATAAATAGCTCTTTTGAAAGCACTAAAAAAAACTGTAGCGTAAAGAGCGAGGTATTGACTTGAGGGAGAACCCCCTCATATACGTTATAATTTCTGTTTGTTTTAAGTTCTAATGTTGCTTCTTACTTTCAGTTGAAAAAACTAGCTTTTTTTAATTTAATTTCTGATCGTTTTTTAAATTATGCTTGGAAATCCGGCGCCCCCTTCATAGAAATGTCCCTTACCCCAAAGAAACATCCTCCACAGAATGATTCTCCAGAGTAAACCCCTTCTCTAGCCCCCCCCCTCCAGAAACAAATGCTTCCTGAAAATGTCTGCATACTTCCCAATAACCAATAAATAATGCTGGCAAGTCCGGCGCCCCCTTCATGGCAATTTCCCTTCCCCCAGGAAAACTTCCTTCATGGACAGATCCTCCAAAATAACTCTCGACCCACCCTTCCCTCCCACTACCAGAAAAAACCCTCCTGAAAACTTCTGTATATTTCCCAATAACCAATACTATATGTTAACATTGGGTAAAGTTCATAGCTTTTAGCCCTCCTCCTGGGGACTTCGGTGAATTAAGTCATCCTAAAAGACATATTTATCATATTTTCAACCATTTTGAACAAAATGGCTATCTCAAAATTTTGATCGGGTGACTTTGGAAAAAAATAGGCTTGGGAGGGGGCCTAGTTGCCCTCCATGTTTTTTGGTCACTTAAAAAGGGCACTAGAACTTTTAATTTCTGTTCCAATGAGCCCTCCCACGATATTCTAGGACCACTGGGTCGATACGATCACCCCTGGGGGAAAAAAAATAAACACGCATCCGTAATCTTTCTTCTGGCAAAAAATGCAAAATTCCACATTTTTGTAGATAGGAACTTTAAACCTCTACAATAGGGTTCTCTGATACGCTGAATATGATGGTGTGATTTTCATTAAGGCTCTATAACTTTTAGGGGGTCTTTCCCCCTTTTTTTGAAAATCAGCCAAATTTTCTCAGGCGCGTAACTTTTGATGGGTAGCACTAAACTTGATGAAAGTTATATATTTGAAATCAGCCCTTAAATTTGATTCTTTTGATGTATCTATTGGTATCAAAAACCCGTTTTCTAGAGTTTCGGTTACCATTGAGCCGGGTCGCTCCTTACTTACAGTTCGTTACCACGAACTGTTTGATCTTGACATTGGGAAGCAACCATTGGGATATGTTGAATATCTCATGATTTAATTTTCCAACTAGATGATGCTTCTGGGTCAATGCAGCAGTTAACTCACCGCCAGTATCAACACCTGATCTATGTTCATAGCCCTGTGCCTCTCCTCTCAACTCCTTATATGCCTTTGGAGTCATCATAAATTGTATGTAGCTTGCAAAGTTGGATAAATTATTGCTAGTGCTCACCAATGTTCCATCAATGAATACATTAATTTGATTGAACAAGTTTTGTAGATATAGTTTTCATAGGACAAGCCATCGGCAGCACTGGGAGCTGTGTTGTCTGTCTTTTTCTTCGCCGCAAAATTTAAATCATAAATATTGATGATGAATCAATGAAATAGTCTTCATTGGAAAATATCTGAAAGTGTAAATTTTCTCAGAGGGGTTGTTGAGGATGAAATTGTTCAAAGTAACAATACTTGACACTGATATCAACATTTTCAGCATTGAATAGATTCAATGAGGAGCTGATTGATGGATGCGATTCTTCGTGGGGGAGATAGATTATCTTAAGAGAGGAAATCCTTCTTTGATCTAATAATCTTCTTTTTCTTCTTCTTCTTATCGGTCTTTTCCTTTTATTCCTCAAAGTCGTTTTTGATGCCCTTCGCTTCCCGCCTGGGTATAGACTGATGAGTGAGTGATGACCACGCATTCTTTTTAACTCCGTCCCATTCTGTTGAGATTTTAATTGTTCACCAACGGCCCTTGCTGAAGATCTAATATTTTTTTAACACTCTTTTTGAAATTTTTACCCCATCCCCCAGTCCTGTAGTGTTGAGGCAGCAAAATTTGATGCAGCAGGTACAAGATATTTTCTGGCAAGGGGTAGTGCTGAACGAAATAGTCTAGCATACCAAATACCAAGACCATTGCCAGGCATTGTAGTACGCCCCTTTTAATAGTCCAATTCATGACCTATTTGACTTGGACTCAGAGCACCAACGTAGCAGTCGATATCAGGACAGACAAATGGAATTTTTCTATTTTTCATCTTAAGCAGTGATGATGGGTCAAAAATGACATGTAATCGCAGCTAAACCTATTGTTTTTGCTAGAGAATCACCCAATTTACTTCTTAGTGTTAACTGAAAGAGTTCCAGACATGAATTGTTTACAGGAACATACTGAAGATGCTTTATATTATAGTGATGAACATGTTTATGGGTTGTTTTTGGTTCAAGAACACGTAGGAGAGGGACATTTGAATTACCAAGTCTAGATACTTCTACAAAGGACGCGTATAGAAATATACAAGAGTCCGAGGCGAAACAAGGTGGATAATTATCAAAAATAACATGATCTATCCCGCTAACAGTTCCAGCGTTTTTACCACTGATCCTATTCTGTTTAAAGCCAAGAACATCTCTCTGATTATAATTGAGATGAATCATTTCAGTGTCAACAGGTGAGGTAATGTAAATTCTATCGTGTTCCATTGAATAATTAAAATAGAATGAATCATTCTTACGATATGAGCTTTTTCTATTGATTGTACGAAACAAATCCTTCATAGTATCGTATTCTTTATATTTCAATGTGACATGTGGATATCACTAGATTTAAGTGCTTTAACCCATTCATACTATACAAAGAGTTACCAATCGAATGGTATAACTTTTATCTCATAAACACGATCCTTTCTTAGAATATCGTGTGTATTTTTGAGAATAAAATCGGCAAGAGCAATTTCATACTTTCCGTCATCGAATATGATTGTGGGAGAGGTTTTATCCAAAAATCACTTGTTTTATTCAAATCGTTTTAGAGAGAGTCAGAGAAGTTGGACATGAATGTTACATAAAAATCATTGGGCATTTTTAATGTCTTCAATACCGATCCAGGAATAAAAATCGGAGTTGTGCCCTAGCCAACGAATAAGTAACTGTTTCTTACCCCTGTGAGTACGGCTCTTTAATATCTTTTCAATTTTATAAATTTCACTATTATTTTTAATTTTTTGCAGTTCATAGTAATAAAAACTGCCAAGAATCTGCCAAAAAATCTTTGGTGTCTCGTAGAAGATAAGTTATGGGTTTAGTGTCTAGGAGTTTTGCCACTTTAAAAAGTTCAGTGGACCACAAGTAATTGCCCTTTTCAAAAAAATTAATTATTCTCTCAATCCGAATAGTATCACCAACATTGAATTCTTTCTTGACAATCGTTTCATTGGAATATTGCCGAAGAAAAGTATCAAATGTATCATGATCAGCATGATGAACTTCCGTTGGGATTGAGTTGGACAATAATTGATGGGGTCGTTGATTATAAATCAACATGATTTCATGTAAATCATTAATAAAATCAGGTGTTTTTTTCATTGTACAATATCTTGAAATTAAAAGTCGAGCAGTTATTATCAATCTTTCGGCACATGCAGCCCTTATAGGACTATGACTATGATAGAGCATTGTATTATATTTCATTAGTACTTTTTCGACATGTGGATTAACAAATACACTACCCCGAGCCGGTTTAATTTTTACGCGTATCTTGTTCGAGAATACTTTCTATAGCCTGAGTAACTTCAACACCTTTCTTTGTCCGCAATGAAATGGCATATGTATAGCGACTAAAAACACTGATTGCAAGTAGAATGTACTTGTACGATGTATTGTGACGTCTTAGAATCTCATCTAGAGTTAAGAGATCTGCTTGCATTTTGTGCAGTGGGAAAAAGGTTTTAGTTTTTCGATAATGAATAGGAAAGAGACTGTGATTTCTATGCAGAGTGTAACTTGATTCATTTTGTAGATAGTCTTGTACACTTTTAGTATGAACACCAGTGACTTTGCGAAGATTGGTGGGGGAACTTAAACTTCCCACTTCACCAATATTTTCATAAACACGTTTCAGATCTTCAACCATTTTGAACGTAAACACGTAGTGTAACGTCCACTACCCTTTTTTATACTAGTGGGTGATGATGGTGACGTTGAGTTGATATCAATACCACTTCGCTTTTGTCTAGCTATCAGTGGTGTGCTCCTCATAGTCAAATCAATGTTTCCTCTAGGTGTGCTAGTATTTTCCTAAATTGATTTAAAATCTTCTTCTTCTTCATCATGTTTTAATGTTGATGATGATGATGATGATGATGACGGACTATGTTCATTTAACTTTTTGAGAATTTGTTTGTTGCTAATAAGGCTTTTGGGGAAGTTTAATGTATTTAGAAAGTTGTATAGATGAATGTTAAATGATAAAAGCACTTTACGATTTGCAACCATATCATAGATTAAATCAAGTAGATTATAACTCTTCCCTTGAATTAAGATTCGTTTCCCATTGCTATCAACTTGAATATGATCTTGTCCACTTTCCATGAGATATGTTATGAGTCGTTTACTTTGTTCACGATATGAGTGCGGCAATAGATTTCCAATTCTCGACACTATTGAATACAATTCCTCCGTCTTTAATTTTATTCCAGCAGCAGCAGAAGAATCTGGAAGAGATGTTTCTTTTTTGTGATCAATGAGAATCACATTGACTGGTTTCGCACGATGGGGCTTATGTTTGTCCACTCGGCGAAGTTTATCTCGAAGTAAAAGTAGTTTTTTATCATCTTCAATATTCTCATTATCAATGAATTTACTCAGATTGTCCTCAAAGCGTTCCACTGGTCAAAGAGTGAGTTCTATTTGGGTCAATTTATAAGGTTTAGCCATCTAGAGAAAATTGTTTAGAAGTCCCCCAATTATTGGCAGTAAAAGCGTAAAAAGCTACCGCCCGCCTGAAGAATACGTTTCTTTTTTTAATTTGTTTCTTTCTTTTTACAAGCCAATGCACTTACAATGGAACAATGTTGCTTTTCCTGTTTCTTAACTACTTCTGGCAGCTGAACATTGTCCTCGGTTAAATTTCAACAAAGTGCAGATATTAGATTAATTAAATCATTGTCAATACTATGTTTGAGTATGGTTTTCCTAAGTGGGGGTTTTGAAGTGCTGAGAACTGAAAATAAATGTATATTTTCATGTAGTTTTTTCATTGTCATGGTAGTAACTAATAGCCTTTTTTACTGTTCACTGGGAGATATACTGTAATTTCATTATCAAAAATATCTTTGACTATACGTAAATCCTTGGGTGTATTTTGATTAAGATCCAATAGAATGTAGCCGTAGGGTTTATTAGTTGCCTGATTGTACGCTGTAAGTAGAAATTTGGGGGCGACGGGGTATATTTGTTTATTGAGAGTTATTAGCGAGCTAGAATCACGAATAACTCTGTAGATGACATAGTAAGTACAGTTCAAAGCAAGTGTTTACATAGATTTGCTCTGAGGAAAGAGATTGTGTAGAACTCGAGTAATGGAAATCTCTTCATGATGTGAGCGAACAGGAAACAATTTTAGAATCTCCTGGGACCATATTTCAATGGATTCAGCTAAATCGTCAATAATCTGCCAAGAGTTTGGTTAGATAATGTCGGAAACATCAAGTCCTGTACAAATTGTATCTGCACCGATGTAGCAATAGCTTTTATTTTATCGTTTGACTCCTGCCAAATACTGCAGTAATGGTTTTTTTTTCGGCTTTTCCTTAAACATTTTATCACAATTTTTAATTGCTTTAGATAAGAGTGTCGTTTTGCGTGACATTGATGGACAACGCAGAAACGATCTGAATAGTGTTTTAAATTGATACATAATGCTGTTCCCTTCAAGAGCTCGCCTTCAACTAACTGTAAACTATAGATTTCTAATGACTAAATAATTTCCCTATTACTACTACTCCGTTCAAGAATAATAAGAAGAACAAAGAAACCTATAAAGAATCATATTTTCTTTTGTTTTTAACAAAAAAGAAGCACTTTACAAATAGAACAATGAGAAAATAGCACTTTAAACAAAAAAATACACTTTATCAAGATTTTTTTTATTTATTTCTAACAAAAACATAAACAACCTTTATTTGAAATAGCCACTAGAAAAAAAGCAGTTTAAGCAAAAAATACACATAATCATGATTTTTCTATTTATTTATTTATTTATAACAAAAACGAAACAACATTTATTTGAAATAGGCACTAAGGAAAAAACAAACTTTTTATTAAACAAAAATACACTTAAAATAATATCACACATATCACTTTCAATTTGAAAAGGGGCTCTCCCCATCCCCCGGCGGCGGCCGCTGCGGTGGCCGAAGGTCAAGGTGGCCGCTTTGGCGGCAGAAAAGCACGGTGGGCACGCTGCGGTGGGCCGGGGCTGGGGCCGGGAATATTAAATTATGAAGAAACAAGTCTGTCTTGCATATTGAAAATTTATTAATTTTGATTAAAAAAAATTCCCAAAACCACCCACCCACCACCCACCTTGTACTATGAATGAATTTAAGCTAATTTATTCAGACCGAGTTGTTTTCTATACTCTATAAATTCAACTCCATCTGAAATTACATAGTGTCCGTGTGGTAGTACCTTCACACCATCCTCAAGTACATAAAATTTATCTTATATGGCCGACATGGCGTTTTTCTCAACTCTAACTGTGTAGTTTTTAAATTTTAAATAGTGAATCGCCATGACTTTCGCTCTTGTGACTAATTTACGTTCTACACAAATTCTATAAACCCTCATATCGAAATTATTTTTTACAAAGTGTGTAGGAACCCCCTTGCCACATTGTTTGATATCCTTGTTGTGCTTTCCAGACAGTATACCTTCGGCCCAGGAAACAAACCACTGGATATCAGATCTTTTCCCATTTCTTATTTTAACATTAACAATCGATTTGGGGCTTGGCGTTTCACTAGCTCTGGATAGAGGGATTCATTCAAGTTGGTGTAGTCCATCCGCGAGCTAATTTACTCTCCATTTTCCAAATCATTCAACAAATTTTTAGTTTTAACTTTTAACAGGAGTAAATCAGTGTCTCCATAATACACTTCAACTTGTCCTTCAATCGGTCATTGTACCTTGCATGCATTATGATAAAATGACAACATGAGTTTTTTTACATTTCTGTTATTGCACTACCGCCCGCAATATTTTCATTCAAAATAACTTTTCTTTTCGTGCGATGTAGGAGCACCATATCAGAGTCTATGATTGTGAACGATGTGAAGTTTGGATCTGCAATGATTCGATCACAATGTTTGGGATTGGTTACAAATACACAGTGACTTCTGTTTCGTACGCTTTCACACATTGTATCGAAGGCTGTGTTCAAAATGAGTTTATAGATTTCCATTTCAACCTTCGTTTTCGCTTGTGAACGTTTACTGAAAAAGGTGTCAATAAACGTTTTTGTATAGGGCTTTGGATCAAATTGGAGCGTTCTATGAATCTTTGTGACTTTGAAACCATTGGACACCATCCATATCATTTGCATGCTATGAGCAACAATATTCTGTTTTGGGTTAAGGTCAGCAATAAGTTTTTGCTTTGAAGGCACCCAGTCCATGCTCCCATCCTCTACTAAAGATAAATTGTTAGGACTGAGAGAGTCCTTACCCACCGGTCTATTTATGCGTGGGAAAACAAAGCCTTTTACCGAGTCATGGATTTCCATGTCTTGTCTTGTATAAAAATTTCCCTGTTGTTCTACTTATTTGTTTATGATGGAAAGGCAGTGTGGTTTTCGTCGCTATTTCACCGTCAATTTAAAAAAATATCCTTGCGACCCATTCTCCTCAAAGGTAGCAATTTTGTGGAAATTCGAAGCACAAGGATCGTTAAGGCATTTGTAATTGCCACACGGCAAGCATTAGTGATACATCGCGGACGGATAAAGGGAATTCATATCCAAAAAAACTGCATCTGACTTTTCATCAATGTGCTACCGGGTGGTTCAGTTTTAATGATACGGTCCCCGTGAAAAACATAACCACCCCTCATTGATCTCTCTACAAACCAGTGCTGATCCACCTCGGTGATCACACTTATTTCTTCTTTGCTGATTTTAAGAATCAAGTCCATCACCAGATCAGGAATGGAAAAATAATATCCTAAATCCAGCAAAAATTCCCCATAGATTTTATCCGTGTTTTTGCATACAATGTCCAAAAGAGTCAACACATCACTGGCTAAGAACAGTTTACAGTAATCCCACCCATTTTTACATCCTCCCTTTGCCCAAACCCTCTTTGCAAATTCATAGTCGCCAGTGGGGCATTGACTGTTCATAATGGAATAGTAAAATGCTTTGATAGGCGGTAATGACACCTCATCTAGCCTAGAAGTAGAGTTGTAGTAATCATATGCGTATATGCCCTTACACGTTAATATATCATACATTTCATCATCGGTGAAAAGCTGTTTAAGAATGGGGAAACTATCAAAATTGTCGCTTTTCTGTACCTGAATCAATTGACTTAAAAACTTGGGGAAGAAACTGAAAGAGTCTAAAAAACGCATTTTGTTCAGACAAGTGTTACCCTTGTCTATTGTTTTCCACATCAATTCTAGCAGCAGCATCCTCTCCAATGATTTAGGTATGATATTATAAGAAAAATAACCATCTACCAACGCGTTATCTGCAACTCCCCCCTTTGCAATGCAGGCCGATACCGGTAAAATGAACTTTAAATCGTAATTGGAATTGTGTATAAAAACCAGCATGAAATATTGTTGTCTAGCGTTTACATTGCACGATTGATGTGCAACCTCTCTAAAATTATTCCCTCCCGTTGAAATTTCCTGCCATAAGTGATCATGGTTCATCACCTTCCTCTTTCCCCATTCCCAGTACCATCATCAAATTCTTCCTTACAAACCCGATATATTTTACGATTTTTAATGGCCAAAACGTCATCTGGCGATAGAACCATAGGACAGTTTGTATAGCGTAGGCGAGAAATTGTACCATTCGCTGTTTTAATCGGACTGGTCCATGCTGTGCGCATGAAGTCTTCCCCACCAAACGACTCAACTATATCCAGCACTTACATGGTATTACTAGAGTATCTTTGCGCTTGAGCGTAAGAGACCCCTATGGCCACATGTATTTTAACACGATTTGGATTTGATGAATCGTACACGTCTGTGAGTTTAGCTTGCAGTTAAAAGCGATCTTATCACTCTAGGAGCGAGTTTTGAAAGTTCTTAAAACGCAAGATTCCGCTAACCGTTTTCAAACCCTGGTATCGATGATATATACAGTGTTTCTTGTGATACTTTAACTTTAAATTACTATGAAATCTTGAGAGGCATGTTGAACAATAGTAGCACAAAACCCTACGTCCCTTTTTACCCTCACTTAAAACCCTACTAATCTCAGTTATTGGATTAAAATGTCACATTTAATCAGGGTCTGAAGGAGGCGTGTATAGAAGCCAGACCCAATGCCTCAGAACGATAACCCTCTTCCCAATTATCAGAACGCTGACCCTCTTCAAATTTTGTTCGTACTTTAACACCGTAACACCAATCTTTAAATTCTCACTAGCCTCCTCATAAATATCTATCCCTTTTAATGTTACGGGAAATTGATTATTTAAACAAATAAAATCTACTTTAGGAAACCTCAACACATCCCCATTAGCTGCTAATTTGTCCAACTCTTTCTTAGAGGCATTATCACGCAGGGGTCTAAAGGCGGCAATTAAAAATGCATATTTGAAACACTTTAGCCTCGCATTGAAACAGATTCGTTGTATCCCCAGACAACCCTCTAAATCTGAATAATATTTTAATTCTATATTCCCACTCCCAGCTCTTAAAATAAAATTTGTTTGAATTTACAAATATTAACGCTTAAATTCTTAATAAATAAAACAACCTACCTACTACCCCCTCATTATAATTATCCAGTTTAGTTATGATACTATTGACCCAATTCAAAAAAAAAACTCCTCATAATTTGCCAAATGTGGGCGAATTACTAACATCTCTCTGTGCAAGTATTTTGAGTAAAGTTAGCTCGTATTTTCATTTAAAAAATATATTTTTAGTGCTATTGATGCTTTTAAACTGTCCCTCCCTACCCACACCCGCTTCTGTTGTTCAAGGAGGGCTCGAATCTTGTTAACATAGGAATGAGTAATAGCCAGGGGATCTGTTACTATACCCCCTGATATTAAAGAATTAAAGGGGTCACCAAAAACGGCCGTGTACACATTAGTATAAAGAAATACAGAGTTAGACAATAAAAAATTTGGTAGTATAAATGTATGTGGGTCTAATGTCTCATTGTCACTACTCTCATCAACGTCAATAGTGGGGGTGGTATAAAATCTTAAATAGCACCACCAACACCACCAGTCTGTTCAATTGCATTAGTAGGCGTGGGGGTGAAATCACCCAATTCGCTAAGGATTCCTTCCACGGTGTTTAGGGATTGTTGATCTAGCCAGCCTGCATTGTCTTGTAACACAATTTGATTTTTATGACTATTAGCATGCGAACGTGGTTTAACTACACTTGTGAGAATATCTCCCAAATATTCATTTATAAACATATTTGGACCCCCTTCCGGGTCCTCGTTCATGTCTATATCACAAGTTAGGTCCTTAAAGCTGGCTATATCCCCAAAACAATTATTTAAAAAGCCCTTTGCCATTATAAATTATCATTAACTGCAATACTTTCCCGAGAATCCATTAGTGAAGGCTCATTGAAAATAATTGATTCATGAGCTGATGTTGTTGGGGGTGATAATTCACCGAAGTTAATCTATAAAAACAGGATTTGTTTTCCATGTGCAATATCCACTAGTTTATAAAGTCAAAAAATAAATTATTAATCAGCTCTATGGTCATTTATATAAAATAGAAAAGGATTTTTTTTTGTCCCCTTCTGTCCTCTTCTTCTTCTTCTTCTTCAACAACTAGCCCATGAGTTAATACACACACACATTGGAATAGCTGATTTAAAATTATTATGGGAAAAAATAAGAATATGTAGCGTAAGAATGCTAAGCCAAAAGACGTGGCATTCGTCTCGTGGAATTTGCTTAATTAAGATAGCCAAGAAATATACATTGATTTCACCTTTCACAGCAAGTGCCTAGATCAGGTTTTGCTACATAATATATTTTTTTGCATTTCAATTAGAATGATAACAATCTCGGAAGAGTCTCTTGCTACAACCACAGAAAGAAATGAGTTTACTCTTGATTTACGAAATTATCAAAATGAGAGTTTCAGGATATCTAGCCCTTCTTATCTCGTAATGGGAGAACTAAGCTATAGCTTTGAAGATAGTTTTAAACACTCACGAACGAAAAATACCTATTTTTAACTTGGCTTAATTCCTCGACAAATAAATTTCTCGTTTACAGCAATGTAAATCACTGCTACAGAGCTCCGTGTCTGATTGGCCAAGGCGCAAAGAGGCGGACTCCACCGCACGGAGCACAAGACGGAAGATAATCACTTCCTAGCGAGTTAAAAAACACATTTTAATTTAACTCAGCCGAAACTAAAAGTTAAACAGCAATCAACTACATTAATAGGGAATTTTGCAATGCGAAATTATAAGTGCATTATAGACTTGAATTAAAAAATATGGGGTTGTTATTGATTTTCATTTATGTAGAATGGAAGTAGTTTTTCTTGTGCCCTCACCACCTCTTTCCCCCAACCATCAATTACTCCATTACCTAATATACATAACTATCTGATAAGGGCACTTACGTTAGAAATTGCAGGTAATTCATCAGAAATATCCTGCATATTAGATGGCGGTGCATATCTGATTACAATTCTCCTCACCATATTCAACGATCTAAATAAGTCCATATCAGTGGTGCCAGACCCGGCATCGAGCTTTGGTCGCTTTTGTTGAGGATGACTTTGACCACTAATCTCTTTGAATGAAAATTAATTTTCAGTTTTTTCCTCAGATAAATTATAGGCTTATAGGCTTAAATTTCAATCTGCTTAAAATCATAAAAACAGAACATTGAAAATTAATGTTTAAAAACAGAACACTGAAAAATAGTCTAAGCTAGATATATTTTAAATACGATACATACAAAAATAACACAATTTTGACTATTAGGACCATTCGTTATTTATTCAGAATATTAACAGGGGTGCCGTTCCCCCTCCACAATACCAAAGCCCACTTAGGATAAAAGAAAAAAATTGTATGTCTCTTTCAATTATGAACGTCACGATTTTAAAACTTATAGGCTTAAATTTCAATCTGCTTAAATTCATAAAAAAGAATGCCAGTCTTAGGTGATATTTATTCAGAATATTAATAATCCTCACCTCCCCCTCCGACATATCAAACCCACCCCAACATATTAAAGATATTGTACATGTTGAAACGGACACGCATTGATCAACTTTTAGCCAAAATACCCATATACCTGAACAGCTGTTAAAAAACATGTGAATTTGCGTTAGATAATTACACCAGTTTGCTGTCTGTGGGAAACCCAGATGACAGATAGTTAAAGGTAACTATACGAAAAAAGTCTCGAATAAAGAGAATAAAAAATATCCACTTACCAAGCTCCTTTTGGAATTCTCCATTTCAATACAAATAAATTTAACAAGAATGGCTATCTATTCAAGTTGTTTTTTCAGACTGATCTAGAAAAACCAATTGCACCTTAATTTATACAGAAAAACATGATTATATGACCTTCGGCCAAAACTAGTATTTTTACAAAAAGAACATTAAACCTTGGAATACGCTATATGATGGTCTTTAGTTTTGGCTATTGAACCTAGCAAAACATGTTTGACAATTCTTGTCCCGGCTGCGCTAATTTGTTGTGAAGTGTTATTCTATGGTAATTGGGGGTTGTAATCGTAGATGCCTTTATTCTCCCTTTATAGGGGAGATAAACTCTGGCCCTAAGGTAATTTAACTTTGTTAGCCTGCCTTAGGCTATGACCGAACTAATGAGGCGTACCGACTGGGTATGTTCGAGAGGCTAAAAGTAGATCGTAGAGAGGTTGTCTAAAACACAATACTTTTATTCAATTTACACATAGTAATATAATCAGATATATATCTGTCTACTGGGACTGGCTGTCCCAAGTAGACCACAAGTCTCAAAAGCTACAATAATATATAATAAGATACAGACACTTACAATGATCCGACAAAGTTCCAAGATATTTCTAAAAACAACGGACCAGAGGTCAGTCCGGCATAAAGTTAGTATCCGATTCCCCTTCCGATAAAATGTATCTTTTATACATTTTTATCAACCACACCTTCCCACGTAATCACTAGGAAGTGGTAATTTCTCAATTTCCCGTTAAACAGAATTTAGCAGGATATGTTCCTTATCTTAATAAAAAGTGGTATTCCAAAACTTCATATTTGCGTCTTATATATTTTTACTAAATTAATAATTAACTAAATTAGAAAGCTTTACCATAATACTCCCCATTTAAAAAAAAATTGTCCGAAATCTCAATATTTTACTTTTTAAACAACTTAATTTCGTTTCAGCTATTACGCTGCTATCTTTGGGTGATTATGTGCATCTAACTTCAATGGGTTTCCATAGGGTTATGTTTTTGGTCCAATATTGGCCATGTTCTTTTTTTTGTCGAAGTATTTCAATTTGAAATTCATCCTTGTTTCTCTTTTCCTCTGTCTCTAGGACTGACAATTACTCTTTTACCCTCTTCATATGCATCTTCTGTTTTACTTGACTCCAAGCGGCTTAAACATTTTATTAATGGTTTTGCTAAAATTAGATTTCAAGTTATATTAGACATGTCTATGAATTATTTGAGTTTAAATTTAATTCCCCTTAATAATTGAATTCATCTGTGTCATGTGGTTAATATGCCGTTTATTTTTCTTTTTAGAAATGTCTTGGTAAATTAAATATAACATTTTGATTTTAAAACTTTCTCATATTTTTGCAGCACAAAGCATTTTCATCCATTTCAATAACATAAACCCTTTGGCTATGTAGCACATTTTTTAGGCCTAAATTAAGTTCTGATTTTATCTCACTTTCTTACGAACTTGTAGTAAAGTCTGTATTACTTCTATAGTTTCCAAAATAACAGTTGATCGAGCATGAGATGATAGTATCAGGATATATTTGAAGTGTCTTCAAAATTTTGTTACTTTCCAAAAATGTGTCAAAATATGCTTGAAGGAAAAATGGATCCGAATAGATTTTACGAAAAATTTTATTTCCAAAAAAAATAGCTAATGCTGCATCTAAAATAAATATCCACATTAGTATACATGTAAAGCATATATTTTTACATATATAGTAGAATGAAACACTCAATTTTCGTATATATCAATGAATTTGAAAGTTACTTACTTTTAATTACTTTCTCCACTTTTTTAATTACTCCAAAAATAATATACCCGCTTAAATTGAAACATTACGTTCCTTGCTGGATTATTCTTTCAAACTTGATACTAAACAGATTATTTTACAATAAAAAAATTATTAATACTTTGATTCGAAGTCAAACATTTACATATAACATTACTAGTTAAAATTTAAAATAAATTAAAACAGCGTATACATAAATAAGCATTGTGTAATAACTTACACAAGTATTTAAGTCGCAAAACTAGATATGTTATTATACTATTGGTTAAGACTTAAAGCATTTTTAAAAACCAAACTCTGTATAGACTAGTATTTATAACAGTAGATATTTTCTCAATTACATTTGTTACGACTATATAACTTTTCTCATATACGACTATATACATTTTGTTTTAAAATTTTGGTTCTATTTCCAACCCACTTGTGTTATTAACTGTCATTATCTTATAAGCCTGTTTGTCTATTCAGACTTTTAAGCTTTTCAATTCTTTTCGAATTCCTAGGTACTTTAGACAGTTTTATAACGTTTTTGTCTGTAATTTCTCTTTTTTTTCAGCTTTAATGTCTTTTTGGTTTAAGGGTTTTATTTACAGCTTATATCTGATAAGCAAAAAAAATTTTTGCTGTTCACCTTATACCTGTAATGCCATTATCCAATAACTTTGCCTGTACTCTGAAGGTTTGCTTACCAGGACTGCCTTCTGGTATCTCCTTATATCGTTTCCAGGTCCTCTTGTCATGGGCTACAGCTAAAAAGACTATTATGAACCTGCACACAAAATAATTAATTATTTAATAATTTTTGGCTACAATTTTTTCTTGGGCTATACTTTTTTTCAGAAAAATGGCCCTTCTGCCAAAAATACCCGGCCTTCATGGCACACAGTAATTCAGTTTTTCACCTACAAGTGACAATGACTATTTTCACTTTAACTTTCCCACTTTTATTGGTCTTGCCTTAGGTTTCAACTTCAAGTTCTTAAGGCTATTACGTGCCTTACTTTCAATTTTCCATGTCATGATATTCATTTTTCTGAAAACGACTTCCACAGAAGAGAGCAAAATTTCTATTCTTGACTACTTTGAGCAATTATCCAATATTTCTATTAATCTCGGGCCATGTTAACCAATGTAACGGTGGCTCCGTAGTATTAAGGCTACTTCTTTGTGCTTATTTAGTACAATTTTCATACTAGTTCGTTCGGCAAGTTCAATAAGTGTGTCTAACAGAGTTTAACTGACTTCATTCAGTTTATTTTCCTTTTAGTTTCGTTTGGCTATATTTTCAACTTTAACCTTTCTCTTTTTTTTGATTCGATATTTCAATGGAGTCTAAGGATTTTTTCAAGTCTTTTCCCGCTTTTTCAGTAAAATATGTGTTTTTTTTTTGTTTTTTTTTAAGCCTATATATATATATTCCATGTTTTTTTTCAATAACCTTACAAATTTTTATGCTGATTGCCCTTTATGATCAAATTCTTTATATCCTATATTTCTAAGAGGTGGGGGGGGTTGTTTGCGTCTAATTTTTGCGGCTTGTATTTTTTTGAAATTATTCAAATTTTTTTTTCTTTCGAAAGTTTTTGTGTTAGAAAAGTACTGTAGTTTTTCAGCTAATTTTTTCTTTGAACACTTTTAATTAAGTTTCGCTCCGAAGTTTCTAGTTCTCATTTATTCATAAAAAAATGTACGTTTTACGATATTCTGATTCCCACAAAAGTGTGTGGTTTTCATCGCAGACACATATTCCATGTCTGTAGTATTTTACAAAAAATTAGTGCCCATGTCGTACCAAAAGTTGCTTAGAGATAGGGGTTATCTTTTTTGCTTTCCCTATAATTTTTTTTATATTATTCGCGTCTGGTATTTTCCTCATTTTAATTTGCACCTTAGTTTTAAACAGTCATTGAGTGTAATTTGTCCCTTTCGTGATATTTTGACTATTACCTTGTTCTACGAGTTTATGGGTATAGTGCCCGGCAAAATTATTTGGTCATACTATGTTCCTAGCATAACCAACGACTTTGCCGAACATTCTTCTCAACCTCCTCCAAAGTTTGACATTTATTGCTGATCTTTATATTTGGTTTGCTTGGTGGATCCCCCCCCAATGACAAGACGTTTAGCAGTTTCGTTTTTAAATGCCAATTGTCCTTTCATTGGTGTTTTTCACCTGCAATGTCGTCAAACTGTTATTTCTTTTAATGGTTTGCTGTGAATTTATTTAATATGTGAAATTAATTATACCCGAGAAAACTTTGTTTTACACGGTGTTATACTTTTTTTTAAATTGTGACTCATTTTATCTACGGCTTCTTATTTATATATATATATATATCGTCCTTATTGGTAATTGTTTAAATTTATTATATATTCTACTATTTATAACAAGATTACAGCTAGCTTGTACATGTAGTCGACTTAATGTAAACTCTTGCTGTTTTCCTCATTATAATTATTTTAAAATTTCTTCAAAACAAAATTTTTTTTTCTAATTCGACCGGAGGTGTTACCAAGAGAGTCAAAGGTCAGTAGATGCTTCGCATTTAATTAACAACGAGAGACCAGCAGTGACTGAGCTCACTCCAAATTTGCCAGCTTCCAATGACCCTATTTCAGCAGACTAACCTCCTTCGTTTTTTTTATTTCCCTCCAAAATATGTTTTTACAATATACATATCAAAAAAATCGCCTTTGAATGCTGATTCTATATATGTATAATTTAATTATTTCCACTACACTTATTTAAAAATATGTGGCCTCATTAATTTCTTTTATGAACGAAGCCTAATTCGTTTTGACAAGTCTTGACATTACACCGTTCGTGAAGTCTTATCACGTATCGGAAACAAAATTTTTGCAGGAACCTATGATGTCACTTCAGATCGGAGCTAATAATTTAGCGTTAGAACGTGACGGTCATAATTTTTTCTGGCGATATATATTTGAAGGAAAACTTGATGTTATTTATATACCGATTTAAAAAAATATATAGATATTTCTTTAGTGGCTTTTATATTCGTTTTATTTTTATTTAATATTTTTTTTGTTATAATTATTTTATTCAAATATTAATCTGCTGGGGGCTGCGCTTGTCCTGCCTTTCTCCGTTTCCTGGTCTGAGTTTTGAACCCCAAATTTTTGCTTTTCTTCTCTATAATATTTGCAAGTTTTTCCGTGGTCTTTATAGTGTGGATTACAAGGCTCTGAGTCCGAGTGCTGTTTTGCTGCCTCGTCAAATATCTTTAATCTTTGTTTCTCTTGATGTTTGGCTTTTTTCATAAGAGTTTTAGCTACTTGTGCTGCTGACAAAGGAACTTGTTGCTGCCCCTTTGGTTTCTTTACTGTTCTCCATAATTTTTCTCTTAAAGTAGGTTTTCTTGACGATGGCCCAGGTTTAGCTATATCGGTTTCTGTAGAAGAATTTTCAGTGTCAAATTCTGTTAGGTCGCGTCTGGTAGATGGCGTTTGTTCCAAAAGCCATTTTTGCGTTAAGACTGTAGGTGAGTCTAATGTATGGAAATCAGGTAATTCTTTGGTGTCTTACAATTTTTCTTCCTCTCTGGATCTAACATCTGGTTTATTATGTCTTAAACCAGTAGGTTGTTTTTGAGGCTCTTCTCTGTCGCTTTCATCGCTAGTATCCGATGAACATTGAACTTTTCCTTTTTTCTCTTGTTTGTTGTCGAAAGTTTGTAGCAAATACTGGGCTAAGTATTCCTTCCACTTCTCCCAACTGTTGTGGTCGTTAAAAAGGTCATAAAATTAATATGGTCTTCTGATATATACTGGTGAGATTGTGTCCTCTATTTCTTCTTCTGACAGTATAGGCTCTGTTTTCCATGGTTTTGAAAAATATCCCTCTTTAATTTTATTATGGTGTATTACTTCTTCCTTTTCCTTGTACTGATGTTTTAGAACATATGTTAAGTTATTTGATAGAATTTTTGTAATCCTTTAGGGTTCATCCCATTTTGGTTTTAGCTTTTCTGTTCCTTCCACATTCTTTTTTTGAACATAAACAAAATCTCCTAAACAGTAACTCGGTTTATTTTTGCTTGTTCTGTTATAGTTTTCTTTTTGTTCTGTTTTCGCATCTTCCAGGTTGTCTTTAACTTGTTCCATAGCTTTTTTCATTCGCATCACCATTTCTTGCTTATATTGGTCTAAGTTGTAATATATTTTCTCATTTTGTATTTCATATAAACAAATTATGGGATCTCTTATGTGTTGCAAAAAAACGTCGTTTCTTTTAAGGTACGTGAAAAAGCCGTATTTTTTGCAAAGACTACAAATGGTAAATGTTCATCCCAATTTTCATTTTCCTCTCTTGCGTGTATTCCCAGCATGTAAGCTAATTCCCTTTGCTTACGTTCAACCTTTCCATTAGCTGCTGCCAGGTAAGACGAGGTAAACCATCGTCTAACCCCCAGATATTCTGTAATTTCGTCTAATAATTTGGCTCTAAAACATGGCCCATTGTCGCTAAGTAAAACTCTAGGGAAAATCTCGTGTTCCAAAAATAGGCGATTGATCAAAACTTTCCCAATGGTTTTTGTCTATTCGTCTTTAATTCGGAAAACGTATAAATATGAATCAGAATGGTCTACTATGGTGAGTACGCATCTGTATCCTTTTCTGGAAACTGGTAAACTTCCCCAAGATCACCCAATGTCTATTGACATTATTTCTGCTACCCCTGAAGGGATGGGGTATTGACCTAATTCAGCCCTTGGGGTCTTTGGTGGCGACTTTTGTTTGGCGCACTCTTAGCAGCTATGTATAAAAGCTTTTACTTTGGAGTACATTTTTGGAAAATAACAATTTCCTTTCAGTCCCCCCATAGTTTTTGCTTCTCCCGTGTTATAGCCAATCGTTGCATGTGCCATCTGTAAAACTTCTCCTTCCAGAGATCTTGGAATTACTGGAATAATTTTTGCGTCATTTTTTCTATATTCTTGCGATTGTCTATGATATCTTACTAGAAGATTTTTACTTTTGTCCAGATCAAAATTATTTAAGTCCTTTAAAAAATGTTTAAAGTGCTCTGGCAGTTCCATTCCTTTTGATAAAAAGGATTTCATTGCTAAACAAAAATCATCTTTATTTTGATGCTTCGAAATATTTTCATTAAACAGTATTTCAACCCCTTCCAGTTCGTTCTGGATGGTTGCCATCACATTTTCTTCTAATTTTTAATAATGTCAGCCGTGTCAGCCGGGCTGAAGTATTTTGCATCGTATGTAGCCAAACTAATGATTTTTGGTCTACTCGTAAAATAATTTTTTTCCAAGTAAAAATTGTCGAAAATATTCTGTAAATACTACAACTGCTAAACACTCCCTTTCAACTGTCGAGTATTTTTTTCTGCTTCCGTCAGTGACCTGCTCGCATATTGGACTATCGATTCTACTCCTTCAGAATTTTTGTTGTATAATATGACCCCAATGCCATACCCCGAAGCCTCTGTGTGCAAAAAGAAGTTTTGTGACAAATAGGATAGTTTTAGTATTGGTGCCAGTAATAATCGCCATTTTAATTCATTTAGTGCTTGTTTTGCTTCCTCTGGACTTTCGAATTTACCCGATTTCTTCAGAAGCTTCGTCAAAGGTTGTACTATTGTTGAATAATTTTTAATATATCATCTGTAATAGCTTAAAAACCAGCAAAGAGTTGTGAGGCTTTTTTGACCTTTAAGAGGCTGTAGATATTCTATGACCGTAAATTTTTCTGGATTTGGTGAAATGGTACCTCGGTTTATCAGGTGTCTAAGAAGAACTTATTTTGTTACTACTATTTTTAACTTTTCTGGTTTTAATTTTAAGCCTGCTTTTTCAAACTTTTCCAGTATTTTTCTAAGTCCGACCAAGTTGTCTTCCAAGTTTTCATTAAACAGAAATACATCATCTAAATAAGCCAAGGTATCTTTTTTCCTTCCGGGTTCGATGTCTTTCAACACCAAATTCATTAGCAGACTAAAACAATTTGGAGTAAATGATAAGCCAAATGGCATACATTCAAACGTGAACGTTCTCCCATCGTCTAATATTACTGTCGTCTTACGTTTTGTTTCTGTATCTAAAACGATTTGCTAGTATCCTGCTATTAAATAAAGCTAGAATAATATTTTGAACCCCCTAACGTATCTAGAATAGAATCAATTTTTGATAGCTTCATTAGGTCCTTTACAATGATAGCATTTAGTGATCTAAAGTCTATACAAAATCTCCAAGTGTTATCTTTTTTCCCAACCATTACAAATGGAAAGCACCAATCACTAATAATTTCTTTAATTAGTCCCTTGTATTCCATTTTTTTTATTTGGCCTTCTAGTCATTGCTTCAAATGATAATGTGTTTTTTGTGGTGACTTTTTGATTGGGGGGCCCTCTGTTAATATCTTGTGCGTGATTAGGTGAGTTGATCCGTACTCTGCTTTGCGTCTTGCATAGGGCCATTTGAAATTCCAGATATTATTTTGTAGCCAGGATTTAAAGTTCTCTGGTAAATATTTTATATCGAATTGTTGCAAAAATCCGTTTTCGCCATTCCGTACTCTTCTTGTGGTTGCGGTTTCAATGAGAATAAATGTTCGTGGCTAATGAAGTTTGCGCTTAATTCTTGACTGTTTAGAGATTTTATTTCTGAATTTGAAATCTTTTCTACTGATCCAATTTCTACCTAGTTCAGTTTTATTTTATTATTACTTAGATTTGATAGTTTTAAGTATGTTATACCATTTTCAATTTTTATAACTTGATTTTCCAGGAAAATCATTGGGTATTCTTTTATGGTGTACCCACCTATCATGGCATCCATTGTTTTAACTTTTCCTTCTTTTGCATTTAATATCGCTAGAACTTGATCTGTCGTTCCCCCTTCTATGGTGATTTTTCCGCTTATTTTTAGGTTATAATTCGATTCTTCACTTTCGTTATTTATTTTTACGCAAATTTGCCTATTATTGTCATTTGCCTGGTTTATGGTTATTGTATCGGATATGGGTTCCCATACAATCTCATATTTTCTTATGGCATCTACTCCTAGAATACAAGGAAATGGTAGCTGCTTGCATATTATTACTGTTACTGTTATTTCTTTATCCCCTTCACTAAATTTCAGTGGACATTCTCCCAAAATTGTCAGCTTGTGCCCTGTCACTGATGTTAGAGTATTCTGGCATCCGCTTACTCGATTTTTTACACTAGAGGAAGTCTATTGAAAACTTCCTCTCGAATTAATGATTTAGATGCACCTTTATCTAGTAAATATGGTAAATTTTGAAAACACTCAATTTTAGAACAACGCAGAATTGGTAGATTATTATTATTTGCATTTGTATCACAACATTCTAAACTATATAGGAGTTTTTATAAGAAAATAGCTGTATAGACCTCTACAGGCTGGTTTGTCCGTTTAAATGCCCACGTTTTGGCCAAAATTTTCTGTAAATATCCCAGTTTTATTCAGCGCTGCTTCTTTGACCCTGGGTATTGTTAACCGTTTGCCTCCTAGGCCTAAATTCAGGAATATCATTAGGTGTTTGCCAAGTATTATTTGTTCCCTGCCTTTTTAAATTTCTGTCCCCCTGCGTTCTGAATTCGTGTCTTGTCTTGTACGTCTGGCCTTCTTTGCGTATTCTATGCCAGCAATCTGCTGCATAGTGGTTTGGTTTGCCACAATAATAGCAATAAAATTTTCTAAATATTTTTGGATCTGTCCTTGTTGGCTCCCCAACTATCTGTCTTTGGTGGGGGAGGGTGCCCATATTTTCTATAGTTATAAGCTGCTAATCTCTCAAGGTCGTGGAATCTGTCAGCTATCTCCCTAGACGGCGACCCTCGGCCTCCGTCGCGCCTTTTTGGTTCACGATTCGGCTCCTCAAAGCTTAGCTTTTTTTTGTCCCCTTTCATATTTTATACTTTCTTGGGCTCCTGTGTTATTTAGTGACATTCGGTCAAACCTTGTCATAGCCTCACCAATTTGTACCTCTGTTTTAACCACTATTACAGTCTTCTCGAAATTATTAGGGTTCCGTAATAATATTTGTCTTAATAACTTATTTAGTAGCCCTTGGGTGTAAGTATATAGTTTTAATTTCTTTACTGACTCGTCATTTTCGCCGTTTTCTAATTGTAAGAATACGGATCTATAAATTGTGTCTGCATATTCCCTGTTACCAGTTGAGGTATTGAATGTGACTACCTCTGTTCTTAGCCTCTCAGAGATGCTTGTCTCTATGAATCTTGTTTTAAAAGATTCAATTAGAGTATTGAGGTCCTTGGGCTCTTTTTCCTTAATTGCCTCAAAATGTTTAAGGGCGCTTCCCTTTAATCTGGCTGCAACGCATTGCTCTTTGACCTTATCTTCAAACGATTTAGTTAGTTCGTTGAAAATTTTTAATTTTTCTGATAAACTCATCTAAATCTGAATTTCCCGCGTATTCTGGTATAATTTTTGCAATTTCAAGTACTGTTGATAGGGAAGTCATTTTTTCCTCTTGTAAAGCCATTTTATTTCAATCTACTATTTTTATCTAGCCTCCTCGACCCAGTTTTTCTAGCGACCACCAGTTGTTATGAAGTGTATATTTTATGGTAATTGGGGGTTGTAATCGTAGATGCCTTTATTCTCCCTTTATAGGGGAGATAAACTCTGGCCCTAAGGTAATTTAACTTTGGTAGCATGCCTTAGGATATGACCGAACTAATGAGGCGTACCGACTGGGTATGTTCGAGGGCTAAAGGTAGATTGTAGAGAGGTTGTCTAAAACACAATACTTTTATTCAATTTACACATAGTAATTACAGATATAGATATGCTACTGGGACTGGCTGCCCCAAATAGACCACAAGTCTCAAAAGCTACAATAATATATAATAAGATACAGACACTTACAATGATCCGACAAAGTTCCAAGATATTTCTAAAAACAACGGACCAGAGGTCAGTCCGGCATAAAGTTAGTATCCGATTCCCCTTCCGATAAAATGTATCTTTTATACATTTTTATCAACCACACCTTCCCACGTAATCGCTAGGAAGTGGTAATTTCTCAATTTCCCGTTAAACAGAATTTAGCAGGATATGTTCCTTATCTTAATAAAAAGTGGTATTTCAAAACTTCATATTTGCGTCTTATATATTTTTACTAAGTTAATAATTAACTAAATTAGAAAGCTTTACCACAAATTGATACATGATCGTGGTAAGGCATGTACCGTTGAAACTACACTCCATATTAAGTACCCTCCGTATTCACTCTCTCTGATTGGTCCAGGACATGGGTATTGCCTCAGAAACATGCATGATAAGGCATGTACCGTCAGTAGTACTAGATACCTACCCGTGGAAAGGCATATTATGCAATCACTCTTCTCGTTAATTGATAGGATGCTACTCATAGTTCCTCCACGTGCCACTCAGTATACATGATCTTTGAAAGTATGATATTGTAATTATGATGAAGGATAATATATTGGTAAATCCCTGCTCTAGGAATAGCAGTAGAATTTAAGCTACTTTCCTAGGTTAATTCCTAAATTTGACCTCATGCGATTCAAGGCTGAAATAGACATGAGATTAAGACGTTTAAATAAGGCAAAACTATACTGGAACTGGGAAGAAACTCATCTCAATCTCTTCCATAATTTATCTAATATAAATCTAAAATAACCATAGATTCTATGACCTGAAAGAGTAAAACTCTACCAAACAAGTTAAAAGGAAAGAAAGATGCTCTAAGATTTTTTTGAATTCACGAATCAAATTTCAATTCACGTTTCTAAATAACTACTCAGTACAGGCTGATGGAAGATTCACTGGTCTGGAAAGGTATATAAAAAAATCTGTATTCACAACCCACAAGCTTCGTACTTCTCGGAGAGCTACCCCCCCCCCAGGTTCCAGAGCTTTAATATTAAAAATAAACAAAACGAATAACGATAATGGGTACTACGCACAAACTTATTTTTTGGAAGGTGTGAGAATTTGAAATACAAAAATAGGCAGGTAATGAAAGATGTCAGAACAGTATTCACATACATCACAAGATATAGGGAGGTACGAATCCAAAAGCTTTCGTAGGTGCCCGACGACTCAAAGTTTTGGTATTTGGCAATTCGTTTTTTTTTCATGTAAAAGCACCCCATCTTGTAGCTCTGAGTTTTGAAAATACACTGACTAAAATGTTTTCAAATAGTTCGTGGTAACAAACCATAAGTAAGCAGTGACCACTCAATAGTAACCGAAATTCTAAGAAACGGAATTTTGATATCAATAGATACATCAAAAGAATCAGCTTACTAATAAATAATCTTTCATTCTTATGTTATACTAATAAATAATCTTTCATTCTTATGTTATTCTTAATACACATTCTTATGAAAAATGCATATAAGATTCATCAAGTTAACTATCAGTTAACCAGTTAACCATCAAAAATTACGAGCGTGAGAACATTTGCCTGATTTTTTTTTAAATAGGGGTAATACCCCAATAAAATTCAAGAAGTCTTAATGAGAATCGCACCATCAGATTCGATTTACTAGAAAACCCTACTGTAGAGGTTTCAAGCTCCTATAATATAAAAATGTGAAATTTTGCTATTTTTGCCATAGGCAAGATTACAGATGTATGTTTATTGATTTTATTGTTTCCCCAAGGGTGATTGGAGGCCAACTGATCCCCTCCCACACATCTTTCTCCCTAAACTAATTGATCAAAATTTGGGGATTTTTTTTCAGTATAGCTGAAACATCAAATATTTATGTGCTTAGGAGTAAAATAACCTCCCAAAGTCCACCGGGAGACCCTATAATTTATGAAATTTCCCCATTGCTTGCGTATAGTATTTGTTATTAGGAAATATACAGACATTTTTCGGAGAGTTCCGATACAAAATTCTTCTGAATTGTCTTACATTCTTTTTGCCAACGCAATTTTGACTGTGGAGACGTTCCGGGGGAATTATCCGGGGAAATATTTGCACTTTGCTGAAAAAATATAAATGTTTTTACTTTTGTAACTTTAATAAATCAAATAATATTAACATTTTGATTACTAAATATCAGTATATGTATATGAAACTGACAATGCACATTCATTTGTATTTTTTTCAGTAAAGTGCAAATTATGTTCTGGCCTTGGGAAGGCATAGGGGTTTTGAGTTGAGCCTAACTTATGTTAATTTCTGCTTGTTTTGAGTTTCACTCGGTTATTTATTGTAATTTCTGTTCGTTTTGGGTTTCATTTAATTATCGATGCTGATTTGTGGTATTTCCCGCTAGGTAGATTATTTGATTGCATTCTTGTTCATTTTTTGTTTAATGGAGTTCTTTACTTTTCTTTGAAAAACTTTTCTTGTTGACAAAGTTTTTTTCTAATTAATTTCTGTTCGCTTTATATTGACCTAGTCTTTTCAGAGAAAAAGAAAAAAATACTTTAAATCATTTCGTTTTTATAAAGAATTTATAGTTTTGCCAGCTATTTGTATGCTGGAGGAAAATTTTCAGCAATTTTGAACAACCTACACCCTTTTAAAAATCTGGACACAAATAGTAGCGTTTAATTTAGTTTCATACCTCCTCTAGTTGACCTGAAATGGAAAACTTGATACCATTCGCAAAAAAATCTGTTTACTTACTTTTATAAATTAGATACACTTACGCTATTTTGATTTGGTTAAATTTTAAGAGCAGATATAGCCCCGAAAGATTGAACATAATACCCTCAGTCGTCCTTGGGCTGCTGATATTCCTTATTGGGAATAAGCATTAACACACTGCATTTTTATTTAATATTATGGCAACATTTGGTTTTTAAACATAAAGGCAAATGGGAGAGTAGGCGTGGGAGGGGGATTAGTTCCCTTCCAATTACTTTCGACGATTAAAAAGGGCATCAGTCCTTTCTATTTTCAACTGAATGAGCCCTTTTCGAAGTTCCTACGACAACATCTTCGATACAAAGTGCCCTGCTCTGGTCGAAACAACAACAACAAAATAATACATTATAGCCACATCGACCTTTACAGCAGTGTCTATATACACAGTCTGAAACTTATAAGAAAACCTACGCCTGAGGCAGTGCATTTTGACATGCACATTGTAAAAAGTGACCAAACCTTTTATATTATATACCTATAAAGTGATCAAACATGTTTTGGAAGTATAATTGTGATTGTATAACGCAAGCAGACTGGTTTTTGAGACACTTTCATCATAACATGTTTGTTTTTTTTTTAGCCAGAAACTAGAAATTATCAAATTGCGTATTTAGGAATGATTTTCTAGGAAAAGTTGTCTTAAACCCATGCATTATCCAGTGTTCCATTTCTTTGAAGTATGTGCTATCAGACTGGTTTCTGATTTTTTGGACAATTGCCTTTAGTCAAGAATAGTTTGTTAGGAATGTGTCGCTAGATAGCATTTGCGAATTGGATCGTATGAAGGTGGAGAAAAAAAGGGTATAGCATTTGCGAATTGGACTATACGAACGATAATAATTGAATAATAGGGAAAAAAACAGAGCTAGGTTAGGTTGGAGTTGCACGGGGGTTGAGTTGCATGAGGGTTCAGTTAAAGAGCGCTCAGTTGCACGAGGGTTCAGATGCACGGAGGTTCAGTTGCTTGGGATTCAGTTACATGAGGATTCAGTTACAATGGAACCCACACAAAAACAATGGGGCACACACAAAAGCCAAATTAGGCCAGTGGCCTATGAGAAATCGTAAAATACCCAACACAATGAACACGTCCCAATGGGGCAAGTATTTAGTTAATGTAATGCTTGGAAGGGAAATTAAGTTTTGAGGGGGATGTAAAAATGGTACTTATTTAATATCCCGGTAAACATACGACTAGAAATGCTTCAGGAGAAATAGACTATGGCTTCTTTCTGAACTAATCGCAATTCCTTGACAAATATTTTTAATATATACTTTATTGCTATTAGTCAAAAGATTGCATTGTTTATGCCACACCAATCTAGCGAATATTTATCGGGGCTTTTTAGGAGTTCAATTTTTTTTCAGTGTAATTAATAACATAAAAAAAATGATGAAATTTAGAATTGGCTAAGTTCTATTTTGACTACTTTATATGAAGTGAAGGGGTGGAGGGGGGGCAAGTATTTAGTTAATATAATGCTAGGAAGGGGAATTAGGTTTTGAGGGGGGAGTAAAAATGGTACTTATTTAATATCCCGGTAAACATACGACTAGAAATGCTTCAGGAGAAATAGACTATTGCTTCTTTCTGAACTAATCGCAATTCCTTGACAAATAATTTTTTATTTTTACTTTATTGCTATTAGTCAAAACATTGCATTGTGTATGCCACACCAAACTAGTGAATATTTATCGGGGCTTTGTAGATGTTCAATTTTTTTCAGTGTAATTAATAACCTAAGAAATGATGAAATTTAGAATTGGCTAAGCTCTATTTTGACTACCTTATATGAAGCGATGGGGGTGGGGGCAAGTATTCAGTTAAAATAATGCTAAGAAGGGGTAAATTAGGTTTTGATGGAGGTTTAAAAATGCTACTTATTTAATACCCCAGTATACGTCTGACTTGCGATGCTTCAGGAGAAATAGACTATTGCTTCTTTCTGAACTTTATGGGGAGGGGGTGGGGGCAATTATTTTGTGAATATAAAGCTAGGAAGGGGTAAATTAAGTTTTGAGGGGTGTAAAAATGGTACTTATTTAATACCCCGGTAAAGATCTGACTTAAAATGATTCAGGAGAAATAAGGCTATTGCTTCTTTCTGAACTAAAGGCAGTTCCTTGACAAATATTTTTTTATTTTACTTTATTACTATTAGTCAAAACATTGGATTGTGTATGCCACACCAAACTAGTGAATATTGATCGGGGCCTTTTAGATGTTCAATTTTTTTTCATTGTAATTAATAACATAAAAAAATACTTAAATTTAGAATTAACTAAGCTCTATTTTGGGTACTTTATCTTGGGTGAGGGGTTGGGGGGCGATTATTTAGTGAATATAAAGCTAGGAGGGGGAATTAATTTTTGAGAGTGGGGTAAAAAATGAACATAGTTTTGTAAATTTATAAAATAATGGTTATTTCACATAGAAAATAAACCCTTTTTCTAAAGATTAATGAATTAGCAGCGCCATCACCATCAGGTCATGAACAATTCATTTTTAGTGGATCTGAACCAATCGTCGCACCACCAATGGAGTTTAGGGATGAGCCTACACTAGTTCTTGATAATATGGAGTGGCATAGAGGTTTTTTAAATGATTGTTTTGGGGACATGGCCAGCCTTGATGATCTAACCTGTGAAACTGACATGGTGGAGGACCCAGAAACGACAGATAGATTTATGAGGGAGCATTTAGGTGATGTTAGTAGTACTAGTGCATCTGAACCGGGTCCTCATAAAGAAATTCCGTCACAGGACAATGCAAGCTGGCTTGATCATCAATCCCCAAACGCCTTGGAAGATATGCTAACTAGCCTAGAGGATTTCATGCCACCTCAATCCAATGCAATTGTACACACTGGGGTTTGTTCTTTTGCCAATTTTATGCTATCTCCCGCCAATCTAGTTAATAATACCACTAATACTAGTAATAAGAACGATATAACATCATCACAAGTATCCCTATTTCCAGATTTTTTCTTTCCAACTCTGTCTTGCACCATACATTGATGAGGACTGATGCTTCTCATTCAATATTTTTCATGAAAAACAAACTATTTTTTTAACTAAATTTTTTTTTGGACTTCGAAATTATTCTACTTTTTTTACATCTAAATCATATCAGAAAAATAGAATGACACTTTTGATTTAAATTTTAAAACAAATTCTTGTGCATACCAATACTCCTATTGATGAGGACTGATGATTCTCATTCAATATTTTTCCTGAAAAACAAACTATTTTTTTTAACTAAATTTTTTTGGACTTCGAAATTATTCAACTTTTTTTTACATCTCTAAATCATATCAGAAAAATAGAATGACACTTTTGATTTAAATTTTAAAACATGTTCTTGTGCATCCCCATACTTCTATTGATGAGGACTGATGCTTTTAATTTAATATTTTTTCATGAAAAAAAACTAATTTTTTAACTAATTTTTTTTGGACTTTGGAATTATTCAATTTTTTTTTACATCTCTTAGAATGACATGAAATATACTTAAAACATTAAAACTTTACATTTAATATTTTCCAAACTCAAAATGAGAATGGTATAGATGTGTTAGTAATGACCTTTACTATTAGAAAAATATTGTTTGTAGCAGCACTTTTTTTATATTGGACTAAATTTTTTATGCACTTACAAATTATTCAACCTTTTTTTACGTATTTTAAAATGACATGAAATATGCTTATGGCTCTAACAATTGTATTCTATGCTTGCTCAGAGACACGATGCGGCTTTCCCACTGGTACTCTATGGCCGGTTATCGACACTACCTAGTTTATTGCACGTATTAAATCAGTATTTTTTACACAGTGGAACGATAAACACATAACTAACATCTCTAAAAAGTGAAGATGAAGCATTTTAATAAAGTGTATTCACATGATAGTGTTATTGTAGCATTGAATGCTGACAAGGAGAAGTATTTAAACTATGAAATAAGTACAAGTGGTAACACTCTCGGAAACGTTTGCCTGCATTGTCCTGACAGTGAGGAATTGAATTTCTTTGGAGTACCAAAAATATTCAACTCTTATGATGGTGGATATGCGAGATTGAGATCTCCGGAGATGATTGCACTCAAAGAGAATGCCAACATAAAAATAATAGTTTATGAAGTGGGGCTTCTTCTTGCTAGTGCTTGTTGTAACATGTTACCAAGTGTTAAACCATATCGTCAGCTTTCGGGTATTAGCATTCAAATGAAAGCAAAGACGAAAAGAAAGGCCTACTCTTCTACTAATATCATTAACCATATCTTGTCTACGTGCCGGAACTGTTACCTTTGTAAAAAAGTGTGATAATAGACAGTGAAATTGCCAGAAAAATAAAAAGGGCATTGGCAGAAAATATCACTAAGAAATATAAAGATGAATCGATGAAAAACAAAGTATCAGCAAACGTTACTTCCATTGATCAAACAGTCAATGAACCAAATAATACCAAAGACGAAAAGCATGTTGAGCCTGTCGATGATACACCTGTAAAAATTGTGTATGACTCAAAATGGAATAATGATTATTGTACTGATTACGGACTAAGAGAAGACAGTAGCTATAGTATCAAGAGAGAACATGGTGAACCATTTTATGGAACAGATTCAAAATGTCCAAAGTTGTTCAGTGATATTAATAATGTATAATAATATATTTTTTGTATTAATATTCTACATGACATTATTTCATTAAAAATATGTTATGCATTACATTGTTATGTGTTCATTATTTTTAGAGTAAGCTAGCATATCAAACGTTTAGAATGTCTATGAAAACATCGGAGATGTAAGAAAAGGAATTTACATACATCATATGTCGGATAGATAGGTTAACATAGAGAAAATCTAAGTATAAGAATGAATAAATTCTCTATCAACATCTATTGACGGATACTTGGGATAGCATTAACAGAATCTAAGTATCAGAGTGAATAAATTGTTTTTCAATGTCTTTTGACAGACACGTTTGATAACACTGATATAGTTTAAGCATCAAATTGAACGAATTCTTTATTAACATTCTTTATCGATATCATTTGTCGGGTACGTTGGATAACATTGACAAAATCTATCTATTATAATGAATAAATTATTTATCATCATCTGTTGTCGGATTTATCATTATGAAAAAATTTTATATAAGTAAGTAACAAACTCTTTCTTGAATTCACCTCTTGGATACACAATAAAGAAATTATAAAAAAAATTGTAATTTCCATACTTCATTTGCATGCAATAGATACCGAGAGTTCTATGACTCCTCCTCGCAATGAATTCTAAGATTTTTGTGACTCCTCCCCACAATGAATTAAGATGGGGTTAGGACTCATCCCCCTAGCCATAATTCCATTCAACCGTAAACGAAGGTGTAAAAGTTTGTTGAAGTACTTCTCTACTTAATAACTATATTAATAGCTTCCAAGATGATAGGACTGTATGACACAGAATTTATCGGTTTGAAATAATCATCTTTTGGTGTTATATTCGAATGTGCATTTTTACTATTGTCTATGGAACTCGAAGGAATTGACTGTTATCATTGGATAGTGAACTATAATATGTTTGAGCATGATAAAATCTTATGGAGTAGTAAATTACGTCGTATAAACAGACTGGGATTCTACGATAGAGTGATTACACCACTTAATAATAGTGGTCAGGAACTGAGAAATGTTCAGTAGGAAGTCAGTAAAATTTGCAGCTTCTTCGGGGTTGAAGCACTCTACGTAAAGGGTAATGTACCTACAGATAAAGCTTTAATTTAAAAGTCTGGCCCAAGGATTCGAATTTCCAATCTAGAAAAATTTAAGTATAGTCAATTTGAAGGGGCTTATCACCGTACTGAACATGAGATCAGGTTCTTCACGCACTGGATACCTAAGGACATACCTGATCGCGATAAATGCATAAGACACGGTAAAAATCTATTCTATATCATGGGATCCTCTTTTCTGGATGTTTAAGAGTGAACTTTAAGTGTTATTTTTATGTAAATATGTGTTTTTTCTCAAAAAAATCTATTAAAATGTTTAAGCAATAAATATCTTTAAGCTTAACCCGTCTTCATTCTTTAGAATAGTTTTATTCATTTCATTAAGTTATGAAGAAATTGTATGTAAATAACAATCGCTTTCTTGAATTCACCTCTTGTATACACATTACAGAAATTTTATTCAAGAAATTATGAAAAAATTCTAAGTAAGTAACAAACTCTTCATTGAATTCGCTGTTTGAATGCACAATACAGAAATTTAATTCAAAAAACTATTAAAAAAATTGTAAACAAACTCTTGCTTGAATTCACCTCTTGGATACACAATATGCAAATTTCAGTCAAGAAATTATGAAAAAAAATTGGAAGTAAGTAAGTAACAAACTCTTTCTTGACTTCTCCTCCTGGATACAAAATACAGGCATTTCATTCAAGAAATTATGATAAATTGCAAGTAAGTAACAAACTCTGTCTTGAAGTCACCTCTTGGATACACAATGCAGAAATTTCATTCAGGAAATTATGAAAAAATTGTAAGTAAGTAACAAATTCTTTCCTGAATTCACCTCCTGGATACACAATACAGACATTTCATTCAAGAAATTATGATTTAATTCTAAGTAAATAACACTCTTTTTTGCGCTTTCTTGAATTCACCTTTTGGGTACACAATATGGAAATATCATTCAAGAAATTATGAAAAAATCGCAAGTAAGTAAGTAACAAACTCTTTCTTGAATTCGCTGTTTGGATACACAATACAGAAATTTAATTCAGGAAAATATGAAAAAAATTGAAAACAAACTCTTTCTTGTAATCGCTTCCTGGACCGACAATACAGCAATTTCACTCAAGAAAATATGAAAAAAAATTTGTAAGTAAGTAACAAACTCTTTCTTGAATTCTCCTCTTGGATACACAATACAGACCATAAAGGCGGGTTGATCTAGGTTCGCTACAACCCAACAATGACAAGCATTGGGACTAGCAAACACCCGCCCTGACTTAGAGTGGTCATACACGCAATCATAGTTAGACAGATATCCAAAAAGTTGGACAGATCTAGGTTTGCTTAGAGTGGCACGCCACTTACTTACTTGCGATTTTTTCATAATTTCTTGAATGAAATTTCCATATTGTGTACCCAAGAGGTAAATTCAAAAAAGCGCAAGAAAGAGTTTGTTACTTACTTAGAATTTTGTCATAATTTCTTGAATGAAATGTCTGTATTTTGTATCCAGAAGGCAAATTCATGAAAGAATCTGATACTGACTTACAATTTTTTCATAATTTCTTGAATGAAACTTCTGCATTGTGTATCCAAGACGTGACTTCAAGAAAGAGTTTGTTACTTACTTGCAATTTCTCATAATTTCTTGAATGAAATTTCCCTATTGTGTATCCAAGAGGTGAAAACAATAAAGAGTTTGTTACTTACTTGCTATTTTTTCATAATGTCTTGAATGAAATATCTGTATTGTGTATCCAAGAGGTGAAATCAATAAAGAGTTTGTTACTTACTTACATTTTTTATGGTTTCTTGAATGAAATGCCTGTATTGTGTATCAAGGAGGAGAAGTCATGAAAGAGTTTGTTACTTACTTACTTCCAATTTTTTTCATAATTTCTTGAGTAAAATTTCCATATTGTGTATCCAAGAGGTGAATTCAAGAAAGAGTTTGTTTACAATTTTTTTTAATAATTTCCTGAACTAAATTTCTGTATTGTGCATTCAAACAGCGAATTTAATAAAGAGTTTGTTGCTTACTTAGAATTTTGTCATGATTTCTTGAATAAAATGTCTGTATTGTGTATCCAAGAGGTGAATTTAAGAAAGCTATTGTTACTCACTTACAAATTCTTCATAATTTAATGAAATGAATAGAACTATTCTAAAGAATAAAGACGGGTTAAGCTTAAAGATATTTTTTGCTTAAATATATTAAAAGAATTTTTGAGAAAAAACACTTAGTTACATAAAATAGTACTTAAAGTTCACTCTTAAACAACCAGGAACGAGGATCCCATGATATAGAATATTTTTTTACCGTGTCTTATGCATTTATCGCGATCAGGTATGTCCTTAGGTATCCACTGCTTGAAAAACCTAACCTCGTCTTCAGGACGGTGATAAGCCCCTTCAAATTTAAGACACTTAAATTCTTCTGGATTGAAAAGTGGAATCCTAGGGCCACACTTTTGAATTAAAACTTTATCTGTAGGTACATTACCCTTAACGTAGAGTGCTTCAACCCCGAAAAGCCGCAAATTTCACTGACTTCCTTCTGAACATTTCTCAGTTCCTGACCACTATTATTAAGTGGGTTAATCACTCTATCTTAGAATCCCAGTCTGTTTAAATAACGTAATGTAGTACCACACTAGCTTCTATAATACTCAAATACGTTAAAGTTCACTACCAAATGGTAACAGTCTATTCCTTCGACTTGCATAGACAATAAAATAAATGCACATTCAAATATAACACCACAAGATGATATCTTCAAACCGATAAATTCTGTGTCATACAGTCCTATCATCTTGGAAGCTATTAATATAGTTGTTAAGTAGAGAAGTACTTTGTCAAACTGTTATACCTTCGTTCACGGTTGAATGGAGTTATGGCTAGGGGGATGAGTCACCATCTGAATTCATTGTTGGGAGGACTCATAAAACTATTAGAATTCATTGCGGGGAGGAGTCATAGAACTCTCGGTATCTATTGCATGCAAATGAAGTCTGGAAATTACAATTTTCTTATAATTTCTGCATTGTGTATCCAAGAGGTGAATTCAAGAAAGAGTTAGTTACTTACTTACTTACAATTTTTTCATAATGACATATCCAACAACGGATGATGATAATGAATTTATTAATTCTAATAGATAGATTTTGTCAATGTTATCCAACGTACCCGACAAATGATATCGATTAAGAATGTTAATAAAGAATTCGTTCAATTTGATACTTAAACTATGTCAGTGTTATCAAACGTGTCTGTCAAAAGACATTGAAAAAGAATTTATTCACTCTGATACTTAGATTCTGTTAATGCTATCCCAAGTATCCGTCAATAGATGTTTATAGAGAATTTATTCATTTTTATACTTAGATTTTCTCTATGTTAACCTATCTATCCGACATATGGTGTATGTAAATTCCTTTTCTTACATCCACGATGTTTTAATAGACATTCTAAACGTTTGATGTGCTAGCTTACTCTAAAAATAATGAACACATAAAAATGTAATGCATAACATATTTTTAATGAAATAATGTCATGTAAAATATTAAAACGAAAAGAAATATATTATTATACATTATTAATATCACTGAACAACTTTGGACATTTTGAATCTGTTCCATAAAATGGTTCACCATTTAAATGGTTCATAAAATGGTAAAATATTCACTAGTTTGGTGTTGCATAGACAATGCAATTTTTTGACTAATCGCAATAAAGTAAAAAAAAATATTTGTCAAGCAATTGCGATTAGTTCAGAAAGAAGCAATAGTCTATTTCTCCTGAAGCATTTCCAGTCGTATGTTTACAGGGATATTAAATAAGTACCATTTTTAAACCCCGCTCATAACTTAATTCCCCTTCCTAGCATTATCTTCACTAAATACTTGCCCCCCCCCTCCCACTCACTTGATACAAAGAAGTCAAAATAGAGCTTAGCCAATTCTTAATTTCATCATTTTTTTATGTTATTAATTACACTGAAAAAAAAATTGAACACCTAAAAAGCCCCGATAAATATTCGCTAGTTTGGTGTGGCATAGACAATGAAATGTTTTTACTAATAGCAATAAAGTAAAAATAAAAAAAATATTTTTAAAAGAATTGCGATTAGTTCAGAAATAAGCAATAGTCTATTTCTCCTGAAGCATTTCTAGTCTTATGTTTACCGGGATATTAAATAAGTACCATTTTTACACCCCCCTCAAAACTTAATTTCCCTTCCAAGCATTATATTAACTAAATACTTTCTCCATTGGGACTTGTTCATTTTCTTGGGTATTTTACGATTTCTCATAGGCTACTGGCCTAATTTGGCTTTTGCGTGTGCCCCATTCTTTTTGTGTGGGTTCCATTGTAACTGAATCCCCGTGTAACTGAACCCCAAGCAACTGAACCCCCGTGCATCTGAACCCTCGTGCAACTGAGCCCTCTTTAACTGAACCCTCATGCAACTCAACCCCTGTGCAACTCCAACCTAACCTAGCTCTTTTTTCCCTATTATTCAATTATTATCGTTCGTATAGTCCAATTCGCAAATGCTATACCCTTTCCTTTTTTTCTCTCCCTTCATACGATCCAGTTTGCAAATGCTATCTAGCGATACATTCCTAACAAACTAGTCTTGACTAAAGGGAATTGTCCAAAAAATCAGAAACCAGTCTGATAGCACATACTTCAAAGAAATGGAACACTAGATAATGCAAGGGTGATAGACAGCTTTTCCTACAAAATCATTCCTAAATACGCAATTCGATAGTTTCTAGTCTCTGGTTAAAAAAAGACAAAAAAAAAAACATGTTATGATGAAAGTGTCTCAAAAACCAGTCTGCTTGCGTTATACAATAGCAATTGTAATTCCAAAACGTGTTTGATCACTTTATAGGCATATAATATAAAAGGTTTGGTCACTTTTTACAATGTGCACGTCAAATTGCACTGCCTCAGGCGTAGATTTTCTTGTAAGTTTCGGACTGTGTATATAGACACTACTCTTTACTATAAAAATGTCAAGCCTTCCAATCACTTTTAACTATTAAAAAGGGTGCTAGGCCTCTCAATTTCCCATTGAATGATCCTTTTTGAATTTTTTACGACAATTCTATCTATAAGAACCTTATATGCCCACAGGGCATAAATTACAACCTTTACCCTGAGGGTTGTGGGGGAGTGACCTTCTCAAAAACATATTTTGTATCTGGAAATCAACTACGCTGAACAAAATGGGTATCTCAAAATTTTGATTGGATGTGGTTGGGGAAATGGTGGCCGTGGAAGGGGTGTAAGTTGCCTTCCAATCGCTTTCGACTATTAAAAAGGGCACAAGCCACTCCAATTTCCAATTGAATGAGCCCTTTTCGAACTTTCTGCGACAACTTCTTCGATACGAAGTGTCCTGGTCTAAAGGAAAAAAAATTACACATTTTGCTAACATCGTTCTTATATGCCCCCAGTGCATAACTTAAAACTCTTGCCCTAAGGGTTGTGGGGGAGTGACCTCTTCGAAAACATATTTTCTATGTACAAATCAACTACGCTGAACAAAACAGCTATCTCAAAATTTTGATTGGATGTGTTTTGGGAAAAGGTGGGCACGGAAGGGGTGTTAGTTGCCTTCCATTCACTCTCGACTATTAAAAAGGGCACAAGCCAATCCGATTTCCAATAGAATGAGCCCTTTTCGAAGTTTCTACGGCAACTTTTTCGACACGAAGTGTCCTGGTCTAAAGGAAAAAAAAATACATTACACCAACATTGTTCTTATATGCCCCCAGGGCATAACTTAAAATCCTTGCCCTAAGGGTTGTGGGGGAGTGACCTCCTTAAAAACATATTTTCTATGTAAAAATCAACTACGCTGAACAAAATGGCTTTCTCAAAATTTTTATTGGATGTGTTTCGGGAAACGGCGGGCGTGGAAGGGGTGTTAGTTGCCTTCCAATCACTTTCGACTATTAAAAAGGACACAAGCCACTCCAATTTCCAATTGAATGACCCCTTTTTGAAGTTTCTACGACAACGTCTTCGGTAGGAAGTGCCCTGGTCTAAAGGAAGAAAATAATAAACAATACATTGTGCCGACATCGTTTTTATATGCCCCAAGGGCATAAGTTAAAACCCTTGCCCAGAGGGTTGTGGGGGATTTACCTCCTCAAATACATATTTTCTATCTGGAGATCAACTACGCTGAACAAATTCCAGAACTTTCTACAACGTTGAAAAAAATGGCTATCTGAAGTTTTGATTGGATGTGTTTGGGAGAAGGGTGGGCGTGAGAGGGGGGTTAGTTACCCTCCAATAACTTTCAACTATTAAAAAGGGCACTAGCCCTCTCAATTTCCAATCGAATGACCCCTTTTGAATTTTTTACGACAACTCTGTCTATAAGAACCTTATAAGCCCCCAGGGCATAACTTACAACTTTTATCCTGAGGGTTGTGGGGGAGTAACCTCCTAAAAAACATATTTTCTATGTGGAAATCAACTACACTGAACAAAATGGCTCTCTCAAAATTTTGATTGGATTTGTTTCGGGAAATGGTGGGCGCGGAAGGGGTGTTAGTTGCGTTCCTATAACTTTCGACTATTAAAAAGGGCACAAGCCACTCCAATTTCCAATTGAATGAACCATTTTTGAAGTTTCTACGACAACTTATTCGATACGAAGTGCCCTGGTCTAAAGGAAGAAAATAATAAATAATACATTGAGCCGACATCGTTCTTATATGCCCCCAGGGCATAACTTAAAACCCTTGCCCTGAGGGTTGTGGGGGATCGACCTCCTCAAAAACATATTTTTTATCTGGAAATTAACTACGCGGAACAAAATGGTTATCTCAAAATTTTGACTGGATGTATTTGGGGGAATGATGGGCGTGGGGAAGGGGGAGGGCTAGTTGCCCTCCAATCACTTTTGACTATTAAAAAGGGCAATTTTAATTTCCAATCAAATGAGCCCCTATTGAAATTTCTACAACAACTTTCTTTATAAACTTTATGTGCCCCAAAGGGCATAACTTACAACCCTTGCTTTGAGGGCTATTGTGGGAAGGTGACCTCCTCAAAAACATATTTTCTATGTGGAAATCAACTATGCTGAACAAAAGGGCTATCTCAAAATTTTGATTAAATGTGGTTCGGGAAATGGTGGGCGTGGAAGGGGTGTTAGTTGCCTTCTAATCACTTTCAACTATTAAAAAGGGCAAAGCCACTCAGATTTTCAATTGAATGAGCCCTTTTCGAACTTTCTACGACAACTTCATCGATACGAAGTGCCCTGGTCTGAAGGAAAAAAATAATACATTGTTCCAACATCGTTCTTATGTGCCCCTAGGGCATAACTTAAAACTCTTGCCCAAAGGGTTGTGGGGGAGTGACCTCCTCAAAAATATATTTTCTATCTGGATATTAACTACGCTGAACGAAATGGCTATCTCAAAATTTTGATTGGATGTGATTGGGGGAACGATGGGCGTGGGGGGAGGGAAAGTTGCCCTCCAATCACTTTCGACTATTAAAAAGGGCAATTTTAATTTCCAATCGAATGAGCCCCTTTTGAAATTTCTACAATTACTTTCTATATAAACCTTATATGCCCCCAGGGCATAACTTACAACCCTTGCACTGAGGGCAATTGTGGGGAAGTGACCTCCTCAAAAACATATTTTCTATGTGGAAATCAACTACGCTGAACAAAACGGCTATCTCAAAATTTTGAATGGATGTGTTTCGGGAAAAGGTGGGCGTGGAAGGGGTGTTAGTTACCTTCCATTCACTTTCGACTATTAAAAAGGGCGCAAGCCACTCCGATTTCCAATTGAACGAGCCCTTTTCGAAGTTTCTGCAACAACTTCTTTGACACGAAGTGCTCTGGCCTAAAGAGAAAAATAATACATTGTACCAACATCGTTCTTATATGCCCCCAGGGCATAAATTAAAACCCTTGCCCTAGGGGTTGAGGGGGAGTGACCTCCTCAAAAACATGTTTTCTATATGGAAATCAACTACACTGAACAAAATGGCTATCTCAAAATTTTGATTGGATGTGTTTCGGGAAATTGTGGGCGTGGAAGGGGTGTTTGTTCCCTTCCAAACACTTTCGACTATTAAAAAGGGTACAATCCACTCCAATTTCCAGTTAAATAAGCCCTTTTTGAAGTTTCTACAATAACTTCTTCGATACGAAGTGCCCTGGTCTAAAGGAAGAAAATAATATATAATTCATTGCGCTGCCATCGCTCTTATATGCCCCCAGGGCATAAGTTAAAACTCTTGCCCTGAGGATTTCTGGGGGAGTGAACTCCTCAAAAACATATTTTCTATGTGGATATCCACTACGCTGAACAAAATGGCTATCTCAAAATTTTGATTGGATGTGTTTGGAGGGAATGATGGGCGTGGGGGGGGGGAGGGAGAGTTGCCCTTAAATCACTTTCTAATATTAAAAAGAGCACTAGCCAGTCCAATTTCCAATCGAATGAGCCCTTTTCGAAGTTTCAACGACAATTCCTTCGATACGAAGTGCCCTAGTCTAAGACCAAGAAAAATAAATAAACAATACATTGTGCCTACACCGTTCTTTACTTAGGCAAAATAAATATACCGGTTACCGGTCAATGGACCGGTAACTTGCTTTGACCCAGATATTGTTAATTTTGATAAGTTAGTAACTCTACTGATGATGATGACCGACTGTGTCATCAAAATATTTAGAGTCTTTGTTTTATATTTCCGTTTCACTGTCTAATAAAAGGACCTATCCCTATTTGGAATTCTTATTGTTTTCGTCATAGAAAAGGCAGTGTGGTCATGGAGAATAATAGTAACGTCGTATATATGGGGATGACAGACCAACATCCGAATTAGCTACATTTTCATTTGCTATTAGAAGAATAAAATGATAAATTTAGCACCTGTAAATTCAGCATTATTTACTTTTTAATTAGAAGAATATTCAGCGCAGTATTACAAGATTCAAGAACAGTTAGTGAACTTTCTAAGTCAATGGACCGGTAACCTGCTATATATATATATATATATATATATATATATAATATATATATATATATATATATATATATATATATATATATATATATATATATATATATATATATATATATATATATATATATATATATATATGTGTGATGGAAAAGTACTGAGTATATTTCGCCAAGTTTTCCAGAAGCGATTTTCGTAACTGAGTCTATTGCACATCCCGCTTTTCTCACTCACAAAACAAAATTGAGCACAGGATCCAATTTATGTTTTTTGCTTGTCATTTCGTTTGGGAGGGATTCCGGAGAGAGCAAAGTCCTTGGGCGGGGCCAGTTTTAAGTCGTCAATGAGAAGACGTTGAAGATAATGAAAGTGAATGAGATATGGTGTGGTGTAATACCAAAATGGAATGAAATACAAAATGCCGTAGATGAATAATATTTGACTACTAATGTGTGCTTTAAAACAGTTAACAAAACCTGTGGGAAGTGCCGGTACCTAAATTGCCTTTCCCCAGCAGTTTAAGGATTAACGTCCGGCCGGCACTGATACAGCTCTTGTGTTTGTTCCCGCTCTCTTCTGCACAGCCTATCACAGAATTAGGGAAAAATTGGACATGATTTGGCTAGTAAATTATTTTCTAGAATTTGAACTAAAAAAATTGCTGAACACACAGAAATGTCGATGCTACCGTATTATTACAACCAAACAAAGCTATCTGTCTAATGAATAAACAATTTCCCTATAACCTCAGAGTCATCCCACTTACCTATATCCGACAACAACAACAAAATGGAACAAGGCATGCTTATAAAAACAGATAAAAGACAATTTACAAAAAAAAACTTTAAAAAAATACGAGGAGTGACTTACAAAAAATGCACTTATAAAAAAACGACAATAAAAAATACGATACATCTTATACAAAACATTATTTTTATCACTTAAAAAGACCCCCCCCCGCCCGTTGGGTGTGGTGGCCACTGGTGGCGGCCGGCAAAAGACTAAGCACTCTCAATCTTATGTCTGTTCTGTCTTTGTAGGGTAAACTTCGAAAGGTTAGATTTTCGTGTTTTCTTTTTTTCTTTGTCTTCTTTTTTGTTTAGCACTGAGGACGACTTGGTGGAGGTTATTGTCGAAATATTTGCTTATTTTGTCTTCTTCATAGTTCGCCACTGGCTGAAAAAATCCTCGTTTTTTCACCCTTTTTGATTTTATTTTTCATTTTGTTAGTTTCTTTCCTCTCTGAGTTTCATTTCTCAATGTTATTAAACTAACTTTATTAAAAAGCATATCATATCAATAAATCTTTTTAACTTCATCTTTTCAACTGCAGAGGAGATTTGATGGCACATGCCAGTGTGAAATGTAAATGATTTTGGACAAGCTTTTCTTTATTTGTCGTACCTCGCAAATTATCTGTATTGCTAGCCGAAACAAATTAGCTGTACCTGTAGGTCCATGAGCCGGGAGGTTCTTGAGCCATGACAGGAAAAATGAGTTTTATTTAGTGAAATGGCAACCCTGAACGAAAAAACAAGAGCGAATGCAGTAGTCTAGCTTCTATTCAGTATGAACAGGCATTATAAATAAGGACAGGCGAGCCCCTATGGATTATTTTCTAGTTATATACTAAATAAGCAAGACGTATTATGACTTTTTCACTGACATTTAACACTTTGTTGAAAATATTTGTTCCTGATATTTATTTTAACACATATATTAATTATAGGCAGCGCTTAAGTAAAGAACGATGTTGGCACAATGTATTATTTCTTTTTTTCCTTAAACCAGGGCACTTCGTATCGAATGAGTTGTCTTAGAAACTTCGAAAAGAGCTCATTCGATTGAAATTGGAATAGCTAGTGCCCTTTTTAATGGTCGAAAGTGATTGGAAGGCAACTAACACCCCTTCGACGCCAACCATTTCCCCAGACATATCCAATGAAAATTTTGAGATAGCCATTTCGTACAACATAGTTGCTTTCCACATAGAAATTATGCTTTTGAGAAGGACACTCCCCCCACAGCCCTCAGGGCAAGGGTTGTAAGTTCTGCCCTGGGGGCATATATGGTTTTTACAGAAAGCTTTGTTGTAGAAACTTAAAAAGGGCTCATTGGATTGGAAATTCACAGGACTAGTGCCCATTTTAATAGTAGAAAGTGATTGGAGCGCAGCTAACCCCCCTCTCGCGCCTACTTTTCCCCCAAACACGTCCAATAAAAATTTTGAGATAGGCATTTTGTTCAACGTAGTTGAACGTTCTGGAAATTAGGTCTTTGAGGATGACAACCCTCCCCGAAGAGCCCTAAGGGCAAGAGTTATAAGTTATGCCCTGGGGGCATATAAGGTTTTCATAGAAAGCGTTGTCGTAGAAACTTCAAAAAGGGCTTATTCGATTGGACATTGAAATGACTACTGCCCTGTTTGATAGTCGAAAGTGATTTGAGGGAAACTAACCCCCATCTCACGCCCACCATTTATCCAAACACATCCGATCAAAATTTTGATATACCCATTTTGTTCAACGTAGTTGAAATTTCTGGAAGTTTGGTCTTTGAGGATGATAACCCCCTCGGAGCCCTTAGGGCAAGTGTTTTAAGTTCCGCCCTGGGGGCATATAAGGTTTATATAGAGAGTTGTTGTAGAAATTGCAAACAGGGCTCATTTTAGTGGAAATTAAAATTGCCCTTTTTAATATTAGAAAGTGAGTGGAGAGTAATTGACCCCCCTCCGGCTTCGGGGACTATTATCTAGAGCCTCGTCTGTACGTTTTCTGGACGGATTCCAAAAAGCCGGTGTGAAAGACAGCCATAAAGAAGACGGTTTTTAGCTAAAAATGTGCTACGTCTATCTAGCCATTTAGAAACGTAATTTTAAGTCTAAATCTATAGATAGACTTTTAACCAATTCTCGCTATAGTCATAGATAATTTTAATTGTTAAATGTAGATGCTGTATTACATTTAGAGATGGCAGACAAAAAAATCAGCCATTTTCCTGTTGCCAAATAGAAATGTTTCTCTTTCATCAGTTGACGGCATCCCTGGAAAAATGAGTAACTACTTTGGATTTACAGGAAATAATCAATATGTGTGAGTTGGAGGACTTAATTTAACTTAATTCACGACTGTATTAGAGTACAACTATATTAATATGTGATAGAGTTCCAGATGATTTTAAATGTCCTGAACGCGCATTTTGGTAATAGGCCTATAGCCTAAGGTTGTCAGTTTTTGAGCGGGGGGGGGTAAAGCTCAGAACACTTGGAAGTTTTAATAATAACCATATTGATGTATTGCTTAGATTTTTAGCTATTCATTGACATATACAGTTCTTTTAAATTCCTCTTTGGTAACAGGATGTGAGGGTTTGAGTTAGGGTAAAAGACCCCTTTTTGGGAAAGACCACTTTTCTTTGGCATTTTGGAAAAATAGCAATGGGTTTTTGGATTGCCCCCTTTTTACTACAGTTAGACACAATGCAAGTGTAGACCCAATCATCTCTCACTAGAGCCAGCCCAGTGGGAGTAATTTGTCATCATAAATATAATGTGTGGTCTCTGTTTTGACAAGCAAGTGAAATGAAAAAAAATATATATTTAATGTTTGGGATTTATAGAATAAAAATCAAGGAATAAAAGTTAAATTTTTAGAATCAGAAGACAATCAGCTTTCTATTAATATGTGAATAATACTGAAACACTAAAAAGATATTTACATCAAGATAGGATAATTGGTATTTCCAAAAAGAGGTCTTTCTAGGTAAGTCAATAAACTAATCATTTTCAGTGAATGATCTTAAATAATTTAATAATAACCATGTTGTTGCATAGCTTGGATTTTTAGCTATTCATTGGCCTATACAAACCTCTTCAACTCTAATTTGATAACAAGATATGAGGTTTTAAGTTTTACATAATTTTGCTCATTTGGATACTGGTCTTTTACCCTAGCTGATAGCCTACATAATTTTGCTTAATTGCACACTGGTACTTTACCTATCCTACGTAAAAGGGTAAAATATTTACCAAATCATATTATTGAGTTACAAATAAAGTGAATATACCACTCAATGCCTTGTTATGCTCTTTACAAATATAAATGCCTAATGATTTTGTTGGAAATAAATTTTAGCCCTCACCTCTATATATACCAATTCAGGGTATATATTGGTCCATTAGGGGGGTGGGGGGAAAGTTTAAACTTACCTCTCATTTACATCAGAAATGAAACTTACCCCCACTCCCCTAATGTACAAATAGGTTATATACCCTGTATATAGGCTAGTGTAAATTGGAGGGGTGGGGGTAAAATTTATTTCTGACAAAAATAATTATTATATTTGTATAAAGCATAGCCTAAGAAAAGGCATTTAGTGGTATAATCACTTTATTCATAACTCAATAATATGATTTGGTAAATGTTTATCAGTAAAAGCCTAGAATTGGGACTGTTTATATAGAAACATGTTAAGAAATTAAGTCTTACTTTATAGGTTAGCCTAATAGCCTACAGGCCTACAGGTTAATTGTAGTTAGGCTAACACATTTTGACTGTAAGTAGGCTACACTAGACAGTCAATATATACAAAATCATATTATTGAGTTAGGACTAAAGTGAATACACCATTTGATGCCTTTTTTTATGCTTATTATGAATATTATAAGCATTTCTATTTGAAATGAATTTCAGCCCCCCCCTATATATGCCAATTCAGGGTTAGGTTGGGTTAGGTTAGGTATAGCCTATATAGGGGGGGGGGGGCTGAATTTCATTTCCGATAGAAATGATTATTATATTTGTAATCAGCATAAAAAAGGCATCAAATGGTGTATTCACTTTAGTCCTAATTCAATAATATGATTTCATATATATTGACCCACTAGACTTTACCCCCAAATCCCCCTAATGTGCAAATATAGTCTGTAGCCTAAATTTGGCTATATATTTTCCATGCAGTTCACCATGTATTGCTCTTGCTTTTACCTATCTAGGCTACTTGTAAATTGAATCAATGCTGATAAAATCAAGTAGGCTAACAAAAAATAATGGCAAATTCAGGTAAAATATTTATTTTTTAATGCTTTTTCTGATTATAATAATTGTTTTGTTCTGAAATTTAACTTTTGCCCTTTACAGGTCCTTAAAGGTGATACATTTTTGGTTGTAGCCTTTAAAAGGGTAAAAATTAAAATCTGTATTATATTATATGTCTATCCAGAATAAGCCTAATATTAGGACAGTTTCTACATTTTAGATACTGTGCTATTAGCTATACACTACTGGGAAATTTGCAGTGTGTCATATAATTTAGCTAAGCAAAAAGTGGAAACATCATTTGATGCCTTTTTAGTTGCAGCAGTAAAATACACTCAAGTGTATTTCATTCAATAATCACTTCTGGGGCTAGTTGCATCTTGAGCCCTTAAAGGGGCCTCAAATGTATTTCATTTTTGTAACCCCACAAAGAGGTTGTTAACACTAGTTAATTTATTGAAAAGTGGTTAAAAATACATCACTAGTTTATAAATAAGTTGTTCAAGAGTAATACATTCCAAAATTATTTATAAAAAAAAATCAAACCTCATTTATTAGGCAACTCAAATATAAACAGTTTTCCTACCATTTCAATTTAAGGGCTTGTTTCAACAACGAAGTTTCCAATTACAAAATTCAGGACTATCTTAATCAATGAAATTTGAAAAGCATACCCTTAAATTGAAAAGGTAAGACAACAGTTTAGGTCCTATGTTTTAGTTGCCTAATAAATAAGGTTTGAATTTTTATAAATAGCCTAAGTATTTTTGGAATACATTACTCTTGAACAACTTATTTATTACCTAGTGATATGTTTTTAACCACTCTTCAATAACATAATTAGTGTTGATAACTTCTTTGTGTGGTTACAAAAACAAAATGGCACTGTTCTATTTACCAGGCTCTTATATATACAGCAATGCATACCAGTCATGAAAAAGACCAAGACACATGATGAAAACATGTTTACAATGCCTTCTGGGACATAAAACAAAGGCAAGAACTGTATTTAAATTGTTGTTTTTTGGGGTTTAGGGGGGGGGGGAGGTACCTAGGTTAGTTTTGGTTATTTATTTCATATAATAATATAATGCAAAAGAAATAGGCCACAGGGCCTCTACAAAAATCTTTTAAATTGAAAAAAATTATAGGCACTTTCACTGTAGTATTTGTCCAGTTCCTGCTTGAACAAGTTTAATGAGTTGGCATTGATGACTTCAAATGGTAGCTTGTTCTAGTGTTGTGTTACTCAGTTCTTGAATGCCCATTGGCTGATATCCTTTTGGAACCTCTCCTCTTGAAGCTTTAGGTTGCAACCACAAAGGTTTCTGTGGCTAAAGCTGAGAATATTGGTAGCCTTGATTTTTTTGTAGGCAATGTGCTTTGCCCCCCTCCCCCTCCTACCCCCCTAATGTGCAAATATATAGCCCAAATTTGTTTCTAAGCTATTATTTATTCATCCTATTCTATTTCATTAGCATTAACCAAATTAGCACTATATAATAGGGCCCTGTTAATAGAACATTACCAATGAAATTACTTTGGAACCCCTTTAAGGGCTTGAGATGAAAGTAGCCCCAGAAGCAATTATTGAATTATGAAAGAGAATAAAAAAAGCCTCAAATGACATTTGCACTTGCATGTTGGCTAAATTATATGATCCACTACAAATCTACATTTCCTAAATTTAGGAAAAACCTGTTGATATTGATGGCTTAAAAATCTACTCAAATAACACAACTGCATTTCCAAAACTATAAGGGGTTTTAGTTGACTCTAGATAGATAGTCTGTCAATTTTTGAATTAAAATCAAGTTGCCATCAAACCATGACTAATTAGAGAAAAAGCCAAGACAGATAGTCTGAATGAGAGACAAAGCTGGCATAAGTCTTTTTCAGAATCATAGGCAGTTCAGTAGCACTGCCTAAATAAAGAACAATGTTGACATAATGTGTTATTTAATTTTGTTTTCTTTAGATCAGGGCACTTTGTATCAAAGGAGATGTTGTAGAAACTTCAAAAAGGGCTCATTCAATTGGAAATTGAAGTGACTTGTGCCCTTTTTAATAGTCAAATGTGATTGGAAGGCAACAAACACCTCTTTTATGCCCACAATTTCCCCAAACACATCCAATGAAAATTTCAAGATAGCTATTTTGTTCAGCATAGTTTATTTCCAGATAGAAATTATGTTTGTGAGGAGGAGACTACCCCACAACCCTCAGGGCAAGGGTTGTAAGTAATGCCCTGGGGGCATATAAGATTTTTATAGAAAGCATTGTCAAAGAAAATTCTAAAAGAGCTCATTCAATTAGCAATTCAAAGGGCTAGGGCCATTTTTAATAGTCAAAAGTGACGGAGGGTAACCAACCCCCTCTCACGCTTACCATTTCCACAAACATATCTAATCAAAATTTTCAGATAGCCATTTTGTTCAATATAGTTGAAAAGTCTGGAAATTATGTCTTTGAGGATGACAACCCTCCCCCCATAACCCTTAAGACAAGGATTGCAAGTTTTGCCTTTGCGGCATCTAACATTTTTATTGAAATTTTTATTGTAGAAGTTTCAAAAAGGGCTCATTTGATTGGAAATTGAGAGGACTCGTGCCTTTTTTATTAGTCAAAAGTGATCAGAGAACAAATGTCTCCCTCCAAGCCTATCATTTCCTCAAACAGTTTCAATCAAAATTTCAATATAGCCATTTATTTAAGCCTATCAGAGGTCTGGAAATTATGTCTTTCAGGATAACAAATCCCCGCAGCCCTCAGGGCAAGGATTGTAAGTTTCACCCTGGGGACATATAGGGTTTGTATAGAAAGTTTGGTCATATAAACTTCAAAGGGGGTTCATTGGATTGATAACCAGACACTCTAATGCCCTTTTTAAGAGTCAAAGTAATCAGAGGGCAGCTACCAACTCCCCTCTACATGCATGTCATATTGTCCTGAAGTGAGTCTAATAAAAATTATGAGATAGCAATTCTATTCAGAATAGTCTTAATATCATATAACAAGGCTTTTGGGGCTGAGACTAACCCTAGAGACTAAGGGCAAGGGTTGTAAGTTATGCCCAGGGGGTATTAAAGGTTTTTATGGAAGGGATGGTTGTTTAACTTCAGAAGAGGCTCACTCTTTCTATATATAATGTAAAACAAACAAAAATTAATAAAAAAAAACATTGCACAAAATAAGTTTCTCCAAAAAAGTAAAGAACTCTATTAAACCAAAAATGAACAAAAATAGAATCAATTTATATATTTGTTTTTAAATAATCTTTTGAATATAATTTGTACTTTACTGAAAAAATTCTTTTTAAATGTTTTCACTATTATAACTTCAAGAAGTCAAAAATAAATTAAGATCTTAAGGAATAAACATCAGCATATGTATATTAAACTGACAATGCACATATTTTTCAGGAAATTGATTTGAATTTTTTCTAGTAAAGTACAAATCATGTTCTGGCTCTTAGAAATTTATAGGGTTTAGAACCCTACTCAGATTAATTACTGCTTGTTTTGGGTTTGACTTATTTTAATTTCTGTTTGTTTTTGGTTTCATTTATATATTAATATTGATTTGTGGTGGTTGTATGCTTGGTAGAGTATTTGATTATATTTTTGTTCATTTTTTGGTTTAATGGAGTTCTTGACTTTTTTGAAAATCTTTATTTTGCGCAAAAAGTTTTTTGATTAATTGTATAAAAATGATCCCAGTTCACTTGTTTATAGATATCCGTCTATCATAGGGCAGAACTCAGGTAGATATTCATGTCAGTGAAAATGATTTTTTTTTTTTTCAGAGAAAAAAAAAACAGAAAATTAAGGTATAATATAGTTTTGTCAAAATTCAAATCAGTTTTGCATACTCCATTAGAAATTGATCCTGTTTGGCAGTGTCTACTCTAAACCACAGAAGAGTGGTCCCTTGATAATACCTGTCTTGTCACTTTTACCAAATGGGCTTATATTACATCTATCCTTGCATTCTCCTAGTTGAAGGGTGCGCCACTGGGCTCTAAACACTGTCACAACCCTCTTTTTACATTTTGTGTAAAGTGTTTGAATTGCCATCTCAACAATGGAGCCATACATATGACATTAAATCTTATTTTGCCTCAAAGTGTGAATTAAGGTAATAGATAGGTCTCCAGACTGACCAAAAACATACTAAATTAAATTGTAGCTTGGAGCAATCTTGGATTTATCCTTGTGAAGCACTAGAGTTGATGATTGAAGTTGTGATCTATTTTATTTAGTGACCAGGTGCAGTTTGGTGATCAATAGCTTCCCATTTGAATTGACCACTCAGCATCCAGTCTTGATTTGAAAATGTTAATAGATTCTGCAGTAGCTGTGTGTCAAGTGAGTTTTTTCTAATCATTGACAATTCTTGAGGAAAATAATTGAGTGTAGAATCTGGATAGGATAGACTGCTTAACAAGTTGCAGTTGATGACCTCCAGTTCTTGAATTAGCACCAACAATTGGAAATAATGCTGGGAGAGTAGCAGCCTTCATTAAGTTAGAGATCAGAATGACATCCCCTCTATTTCTTCTGCATACAAGTGTTAGGAACTTAAGCTTTGATAATCTTGCAGGGAGGAAAGCTCCCACATGCTGAATATCACTTTGGTGGCACATCTTGTCCATCTTCCAGAACTTCTATGTCTATTAAAATAAGGGGAGGCTAGAGACATTTTAACTTTAAGCTTGAGCTAACAAGTCCCTTATACCAAAGACTGATGACTTCCAAGGATTTACTGGAAAGGGTATTGCTTAACCAGCCCTAGGGTTGAGAGTGCAGGTAAAGAAAATCAAGGATCCAGAGCAGGTATTTCTCTTCAAGCTTGACTGCATGTAGCTTAATTGCAAGTTGCTTGTGACAAACTTTGTCAAAGGCTTTAAAAAGTCAAGCAGTATCATGTCAACAGTCTATCCCAGTATCAAGTAAAACAGTGATGTGGTCACATGATTCAAGTAGATTGGTATTAACAGATCTTCCAGAACAAAAGCCATGCTGTGAGCTGTGCTAGAGATTATTTGTTTCACAATGTCTAATAACTGCAGAATTGGTTATGCTTTCAACTTTAACAACTGATGATGTCTAGCTAATAGTTCAATAATTTTTAGCATGGTTCTGTCTACCTTTCTTAAATATTGGAATGGTATTGGCAGTTTTGCAGTCCAGGGGTAGTCTGGATTGATACAATGATAAATTGAATAGCAAAGAGTGTGGTTGGCATAAAACTGTTTGACATTCATGAAGGATACAAGGATGAAGGCAGTCTGGACCAGTAGCTTTGCTCATTTTGAGGGACATAAGTTCTTTAGAACTATTGTATCAACAATCAAAAGTGTTTTCTGTTACTTAGCATACTTATTTCCATAGTTGAAAAAGGTAAACTTTTGGGCTGTTATGCCTAACAAATTCTAGTGCATGACTTAAGCATGAAAAATTTCAATTTTCATATTAGACAAAACTTGCATCAATATGATCAATAATAAGCTGTTTTCAACTGACATTGGCAAATCCTTTGGAAACTAGATTGTAATTAATATATTTTTATTGCTTAGAAAAAGGTTGTTCAGTTTGCAAACATAACTCACATAGTTACAACATGGCAGCTGTTATCAAGAAGTGTGGATATTACATTCTGAATAAGAAGATCTGGATTGCAAAGAATAACCAGATTAAGAAAATTAGAAGCTTGGCCCTCTCTGAAACAAATTGGTTGAGATATTGTTTGACAGAGATAATTATCAGCAAGGGCAGACATAAAAGGAAAATCCCTATTACAAAAATCAAGTCAATCAATCTATTGGATTTCAGGAAGATTAAAGTCCCCCAGAAGGAAAATATAATAATTTGCAAAATCAGACCTTACATGTGAAAGCATAGCAGCTAAAGTAGATTTGCAGTTTGAAATACTGGGAGTACTGAGGCTTCTATACATAACACCCACAATTATTGAGGATGTTTGATTATATATTTTTTATCAAAAAGGACTCAATCCCCTCAATAGTCAGAGATTTAAGATGAATGACATGTTCTGTGAAGAGAGTATCATTTGGTTTGCTATTATATTTGTAGGTCAGCATCATGTCACTATGCCTGTGTCTGAAGACAAGTGTTAGGATTTGTAGTTACTCCAGTCTCTTATTATATGGCATATTTTGCAGACCATTAATGCATTTTGTGGCATGCCTTTGAACAACTTTGACTAGGCTATTGTTACTCTTATAGGAGGGGTAGGTAAGACATGTCCCAAAATCTGGAATAGGACCAACAACAGCCTCAGGAAGACAGACTGAGAGTGGCTGGTGATTGTCAATTTGAGCAAGCCAAGACAAAGGTTTTCGATACTGCTGATAGCCAGTGTTCATGGAATTTAAGTTGGTCATCAACTATAACATCCTAATCTCTTTCATCATGGTTAGTTGGCAGCTGGATGTAAGACTGTGACCCCTTGTCAAGCATCATGTATTTATGGCATAGGTTGTTGTTGCCAAAGTGGAGGGTGCTGCACCTTGTGATGTTAAACTCCAATAGCAGCCAATCATTTGCCCAGGTTAGGATTTTCAGGAGATCAGACTGTAGGCTTTATTGGTCTGCTGTTCCAAAGAGCTTGGAATCATTAGCATAATGTGTGATGTAATTGGTGAATTCCTTTGTCATATCGTTGATGTAATCAAGGAAGAGGGTAGGGCCCAAAACTTTACCCTCAGGGACTCCATTGATGACTTCACATCATAGTGAAAAGACTTTGTCACCTTTATTTGCAAAAAGACAGACCTACTGCTTCCAATTTCTCTTGAAACTCATAACCCATTTGACCATGTCAGTATGAATGCCAACAGCTGATAACTTGCTTTGAGATTTTTGTGTGGTAGCTTGTCAAATGCTTTGGCAAGATCAAGTAGTGTCAAGTCCACTGGTATCCCCGTATCCAGGAGGCAAGTAATAATATATGTCTCAAGAAAGTTTTCTCTCCTGACTTACCCGAGAGGAAGCCATGCTGGTTTAAGGACAGAATGCTGTTGGACAGGAGATATGGCAGGATTTCTGTACTGACTATATTCTCCAAGGCTATGGCCTTGTTGGCTATGGCTTGATATGGTTGGCTTGTTGGCATAGCTCCAAGGCTATGGCTGAAGTCAAGTTGATGCATTGATATGTGCTGATGCTGTCTAGTTAATTAAAAATTGGATTTTAGCACAAACATTAAGATGCAAATTCAAAGTTTTGAAATACCACTTTTCATCATAGGCAGCACAATAGCCCTGCCTAAGTAAAGAATGATGTTGGCACAATTTATTATTATTTTTTCCCTCCATACCTGGACACTTCGTATTGAAGGGTTGTCATAGAAACTTCGAAAAGGGCTCATTGGATTGGAAATTGGAGTGGCTAGTGCCCTTTTCAATAGTCAAAAGTGATTGGAAGGCAACTAACACCCCTTCCACACCCACTATTTCCCCAAACACATTAAATCAAAATTTTGAGATAGCCATTTTGTTCAATGTAGTTGATTTCCAGATAGAAATTATGTTTTTGAGGAGGACACTCCCCCACAGCCCTCAGGGCAAGGGCTGTAAGTTATGCCCTGGGGGCATATAAGGTTTTTATAGAAGCATTGTCATAGAAACTTCAAAAAAGGCTCATTCAATTGGAAATTCAAAGGGCTAGTGCCATTTTTAATAGTCAAAAGTAATTGGAGGGCAAATAATCCCCCTCTCATGCCCACCTTTTCCCCAAACATATCCAATCAAAATTTTAAGATAGCCATTTTTTCAACGTCGTTGAAAGTTTTGGAAATTAGATCTTTGTGGATGACTACCTTCCCCCCCCCCCCCACAGCCCTCAGGGCAAGGGTTGTAAGTTATGCCCTGGGGGCATATAAGGTTTTTATAGAAGCATTGTAATAGAAGCATCAAAAAAGACTCATTCAATTGGAAATTCAAAGGGCTAGTGCTCTTTTTAATAATCAAAAGTGATTGGAAGGCAACTAAAACCCCTTCCATGTCCACCAATTCCCCAAACTCATTCAATCAAAGTTTTGAGATAACCTTTTTGTTCCATGCAGTTTAAAGTTCAGGAAATTATACCTTTGAGCAGGACACTCCCCCCACAGTCTTCAGGGCAATGGTTATAGGGCTTATAGGTTTTTATTGAAATCTTTGTCCTAGAAACTTGAAAAACGGCTCATTCGATTGGAAATTCAAAGGTCTAGTGCCCTTTTTAATAGTCGAAAGTGATTTGAGGGCAACTAGCCCCCCTCTCACGCCCACCTTTCCCCCAAACACATCCAATCAAAATTTCTAGCTTGCCATTTCGTTCAGCGTCATTGATTTCCAGATTGAAATTATGTTTTTGAGGAGGACACTCCCCCATAGCCCCCAGGGCAAGGGTTGTGTTATGCCCTGGGGCATATATGGTTTTTATAGAAAGCTTTGTTGTAGAAACTTCAAAAAAGGCTCATTCAACTGGAAATTCCACAGGCTAGTGCCCTTTTTAATAGTCGAAAGTGATTGGAGGGCAGCTAACCCCCCTCTCACGCCCACCTTTTCCCCAAAAACATTCAGTCAAATTTAGAGATAGCTATTTTTTTTAACATAGTTGAAACTTCTGGAAATTAGGTCTTTGAGGATGACAACTCCCCAAAGCCCTCATGGCAAGGGTTGTAAGTTATGTCCTGGGGGCATATGAAGCTTTATAGAAGGAGTTGCCATAGAAACTTCAAAAAGGGATCATTCAATTGGAAATCGAAAAGGCTAGAACCCTTTTTAATTTTTGAATGTGATTGAAGAACAACTAACCCCCCTCCCATGCCCACCATTTCCTTAAACACATCCAATCAAAATTTTGAGATATTAAGTTATGCCCTGGGGTAATTAATGGTTTTTGTCATAGAAACTTCAAAAAGGGCTCATTTGATTGCAAATTGAAAGGGGTAGTGCCTGTTTTAATTGTTTAAAGTGAATGGAGAACAACTAACCCCCCTCTCATGCCCACAGTCTCCCCAAACACATTCAAGCAAAGTTTTAAGATAACCATTCTGTTAAACATAGTTGAAAGTTCTGGAAATTATGTATTTGAGGATGACACACCTCAAGGGCAAAGGTTGTAAGTTATGTCCTTGGGGCATGTAAGGCTCTTATAGATAGTATTGTCATAGAAACTTCAAAAGGGGCTCTCAATTGGAAATTGAGAGGGCTGGTGCCCTTTTTAATAGTCAAAAGTGATAAGTCTGGAAACTATGTCTTTGAGGATGACAACCCTTCCCCCATAACCCTCAAGACAAGGATTGCAAGTTTTGCCTTTGGGGCATCTAACATTTTTATAGAAATTTTTGTTGTAGAAGTTTCAAAAAAGGCTCATTTGACTGGAAATTGAGAGGACTAGTGCCTTTTTTTATTAGTCAGAAGTGATCAGATGGCAAGTGTCTCCCTCCAAGCCTATCATTTCCTCAAACAGTTTCAATCAAAATTTCAATATAGCCATTTTGTTAAGCCTATCAGAGAGGATGTCTTTCAGGATAACAAATCCCATTTCCCCAAACACATCCAATCAAAATTTCTAGATAGCCATTTTGTTCAGCATTGTTGATTTCCAGATAGCAATTATGTTTTTGAGGAGGACACTCCCCCACTGCCCTCTGGGCAAGGGTTGTAAGTTATGCCCTGAGGCATATAAGGTTTTTATTGAAAGCTTTGTCGTAGAAACTTCAAAAAAGGCTCATTTGACTAGAAATTCAAAGGGCTAGTGCCCTTTTTGATAGCCAATAGCGATTGGAGGGCAACTAACCCCCCTCTCAAGCCCACCTTTTCCCCAAACACATCCAATCAAAATTTTAAGATAGCCGTTTTGTTCAACATAGTTAAAAGTTCTGGAAATTAAGTCTGAGGATGACAACGCCCTCCCCCCCCCCACAGCCCTCAAGTCAAGGGTTGTAAGTCATGTCCTTAGGGCAAGGTTTCTATAGAACGATTTGTCGTAGAAACTTCAAAAAGGGCTCAATCGATTGGAAATTGAAATTGTTATTGCCCTATTAATAGTCGAAAGTGATTGGAAGGCAGCTAACACCCCTTCCACGCCCAGTATTTCCCCAAAAACATCCAATATAAATTTTGAGATAGTCTTTTCTTCCACGCAGTTTAAAGTTCAGGAAATTATACCTTTGAGCAGGAAACTCCCCCCACAGTCTTCAGGGCAAGGGTTTTAAGTTATGCCCTGGGGACATATAAGTTTTTATTGAAATCTTTGTTCTAGAAACTCGAAAAAGGGCTCATTCAATTGGAAATTCAAAGGTGCCCTTTTAATAGTCAAAAGTTATTGGAGGGCAACTAACCCCCCTCTCATGCCCACCTTTTCCCCAAACACATCTAATCAAAATTTCTAGATAGCCATTTTGTTCAGCGTCTTTGATTTCCAGATAGAAATTATGTTTTAGAGGAGGACACTCCCCACCAGCCCTCAGGGCAAAAGTTGTTAGTTAGGCCCTGGGGTATATAAGGTTTTTATAGAAAGCTTTGTCATAGAAACTTCAAAAAAGGCTCATTCAACTGGAAATTCAAAGGGTTATTGCCCTTTTTAATAGTCTAAAGCGATTGGAGGACATCTAATCCCCCTCTCACGCCCACCAAGGGTTGTAAGTTATGCCCTTGATGTATATAAGGTTTCTGTACAATGTGTTGTCATAGAAACTTCAAAAAGGGCTCATTCGATTGGAAATTAAACTGGCTATTGCTCTATTAATAGTTGAAAGTGTTTGGAAGGCAAATAGCATCCCTTCCACGCCCATCATTTCCCCAAAAATATCCAATCGAAAATTTTGATTTTTGAGCCATTTTTTTCACGCAGTTTAAAGTTCAGGAAACTATACCTTTTATTAGAACACTCCCCCCACAGTCTTCAGGGCAAGAGTTATAAGTTATGCCCTGGGGGCATATAAGTTTTTATTGAAATCTTTGTCTTAAAAACTTGAAGAAGGGCTCATTTGATTGGAAATTCAAAGGGCTAGTGCCCTTTTTAATAGTCTCGAAAGTGATTTGAGGGCAACTAACCCCCCTCTCTCGCCCACTTTTCCCCCAAACACATCCAATCAAAAGTTTTGAATAGCCATTTTATTCAACGTAGTTGAAAGTTTTGGAAATTAGGTCTTTAAGGATGACAACGCCTCCACCCCCACAGCCCTCAGGGCAAGGGTCGTAAGTTATGCCTTGGGGGCATATAAGGTTTTTGTAGAAAGCATTGTTGTATAAACTTCAAAAAGGGCTGATTCAATTGGAAATTGAAAGGGCTAGTGCCCTTTTAATTGCCGAAAGTGATTGAAGGGCAACTAGTCTCCCTCTCACGCCCACCATTTCCCCAAACACATGCAATCAAAATTTTGAGATATCCCATTTGTTCAACGTAGTCGAAAAATCTGGAAATTAGGTCTTTTAGGATGATAACCCCATCAGACCTCAGGGCAAGGGTTGTAAGTTACGCCCTGGGGGCATATAAGGTTTATATATAAAGTTGTTGTAGTAATTTCCAAAAGGGTTCATTTGATTGGAAATCTAAATTGCCCTTTTTAATAGTCAAAAGTAAGTGGAGAGTAATTACCCACCCCTCAACACATCCAATCAAATTTTTCAGATAGCCATTTCTTCAACGTTGCAGAAAGTTCTGGAAATTATATATGTGTATATAACGCCCCTCTCACTCCCACCATTTTCCCAGACAAATCCAATCAAAATTTTGAGATAGCAATTTTGTTTAACGTAGTTGAGAGTTCTTGAAATTAGGTCTTGAGGTGAAACCCACCCTCATAGCCTTTAGGATAAGGGTTTTAGGTTATGCCCTGGGGGCATATAAGGTATATATAATCGAAAGGCCTTGTGCCTTTTTTAATAGTCGGAAGTTATTGGAAGGCGTGACATACTTATAGTAAAGATCAATGTGGGTATAATGTATTATTTTTGTTGTTTTTGTCGTTGTTGTTTAGATCAGGGCACTTCGTATCACAGGAGTTGTCGTAGGAGCTTCGAAAAGGGCTCATTCGATTAAAAATAGAAAGGGATGATGCCCTTTTTAATAGTCTAAAGTGATTGGAGGGAAACTAATCCCAAGACCCACATCCACCCTCTCATTTGCCTTTATGTTTAAAAACTAAATGTTGCCTTAAGATTGAATCAAAATTCACTGCGTTAATGCTAATTCCCAATAAGGCATCTCAGCAGTATCCCAAGAACGACTGAGGGTATTATGTTAAAACTTTGGGGGCTACTTCTGCTTTTAAAATTTAACCAATCAAAATAGCGTAAATGTATCCAAGCTATCAAAGAAAGTAAACAGATTTTTTTGCGAATGGCACCAAGTTTTCCATTTCAGGTCAACTAGAGGACATATGGAACTAAATTAAACACTACTATTTGTGTCCAGATTTTTAGAAGGTTGTACGTTGTTAAAAATTGCTGGAAATTTTTTTCGAAGCATACAAATAGCAGGCCAAACTAAAAAGTCTTAAAAAAAACGAAAAAAATTAGAGTATTATTTTCTTTTTCCCTGAAAAGACTGTCAATATAAAAAGAACAGAAATTAATTAAAAAAAGACTTTTCACAAAATAAGTTTTTTCAAAGCACAGTAAAGAATTCCATTAAACAAAAAATTAGCAGAAATAAAATCAAATTATCTACCAAGCATGAAACTACCACAAATCAGTATCGATAAATAAATGAAACCCAAAACAAACAGAAATTACAATAAATAACCGAGTCAAAACTCTTATGCCTTCTCAAGGCCATAACATAATTTGTACTTTACTGAGAAAAATACAAATGAATGTGTATTGTCAGTTTAATATACATTTACTGATATTTAGTGATCAAAATGTTAATATTATTTGATTTATTAAAGTTATCTAAGTAAAAGCGGGGGTTTGTGGGGGCGGCAGCCCCCCAACTGTGCCTCCTAATCCCTGTACGTTTTAAGGTTCGACCTTGTAACTCAGCCTCTTTAACTCTTTAGAAAACGTAGTTTTTTTCAAATAATTTAAAAAAGATCAAAAATTAAATAAAAAAAACAAGTTTTCAACTGAAAGTAAGGAGCACCATTAAAACTTAAAACAAACAGAAATTATTACATATATTAGGGGGTTCGCCCCCTAGTCAATATCTCGCTCTTAATGCTAAAGTTTTTTTTAGTACTTTCAAAAGAGCTATCTATTCTAATTAAACAGCCTTTGCGATTCAGGGGTTTATGATTCGAACAAACTTCGAACTTTAGCGTAAAGAGAGAGGTATTGACTAGGGGGCGAACCCCTCATATACGTAATAATTTCTGTTCGTTTTAAGTTTTAATGTTGCTCCTTACTTTCAGTTGAAAAAACTTTTTTAATTTAATCATCTGGTTGCGACCATTGTTACTATACCACATGTGCTATTAAATAGTTTTTTGCTGGAAGTATGTGTTTGCAATGAAAACGCCATGAGATTGGCACAAGTTTCTGTAGGTGATGGCTAGATTCGTTGAAATGGTCGGGAGATACGGGACCAATGATGCTGTGCCGGACTTCCATATCGTCACGCATTTTTGCATTAAATTCGTGTCATGTTTGTATCCAAAGCAGGCCTTCATTGGTCTTCTTTTATATGAAAATTTTTATTTATTTATTTTTTTTATATTTATTTTATTATTATTATTATTATTTATTTAATCTTTTTAGTAGAAGCTGAACTTTAAAAGTGCAAGTACAGGTGCATTGTGAGGCCACTGCTATATGTTTTACGAGAGACAAAACCCGCCAAGCGGGTTATTTACAAGGGACCTTTATAGAGAAATGGAATGCAAAGCGTGGTTTACATTGTGTTACGATATTTAAACTGTTGTTTTTTGTTTTTTTTTGTTAGGGTGGGAAAAAGATACCTAGGTTGGGTTAGGTTACATATTTAATGTATGGTATGCTTTACCCCTCCCCTTCCTGGCTATGAAGAAGGGCACTAGCCCTTTCAATTTCCAATTCAATGAGGATTTTTTTAAAGTTTCTATGACAAAATTTTCTATTAAAGGCCTTATAGCTTAGAATCTTAGCCCCGAGGGCTCTGGGGGAAGTGTCATCCTCGAAGGCCTAATTCCCTGAACGTTCATCTACGTTGAGCAAAATGGCTATCACAAAATTCTAATTAAACGTTTTTGGGGAAATGATGTGCTTGAGGGGGGGCTAGTTACTCTCCAATTACTTTCAACTTTTAAAAAGGGCACTCGCCCTTTCAGTTTCCAATTGAATGAACCCTTTTTGAAGTCTCTACAAAAGTGATTTCTATAAAAACCTTACATGCCCCCAGGGCATAACTTACAACCCCTGCCCTGATGGGTTTGGGAGTTTGTCATTCTCAAAGTCATAATTTCCAGAACTTTCAACTACTTTGAACAAAATGGCTATCTCAAAATTTTAATTGAATGTGTTCGGGGAAATGGTGGGCGTGAGAGGGGGATTAATTGCTCTCCATTCACTTTTGACTATTAAAAAGGGCACTGGCCCTTTGAATCTCCAACCGAATGGGCCCTTTTTCAAGTTTCTACGACAAAGCTTCCAATAAAAAGCCTCATATGCCCCCAGGGTATAACTTATAACCCTTGCCCTGAGGGGGTTATGATGTTCAAAGACCTAATTTACAGAACTTTCAACTACGTTGAACAAAATGGCTATATCAGAATGTTGATTGGATGTGTTTGGATTAATAGTGGGCGTTAGGGGTGTTAGTTGCCTTCCAATCACTTTCGGCTATTAAAAAGGGCACTAGCCATTTCAATTCCCAATCGAATGAGCCCCTTTTGAAGTTTTTATGACAACCCTTTCTATGAAAATCTTATATGCCCCCAGGGTATAACTTATAACCCTTACCCTGAGGGCTGTGGGGGGAGGGTGAGGTTTTCATCGTCAAAAACCTAATGGTCGGACCTTCCAACGACGTTGAACAAAATGGATATCTCAAAATTTTGATTGGATGTGTTAGGGGGAAAGGTAGGGGTGAGAGGGGTTTTTTTTCGCGCTCCAATCACTTTCGACTTTTGAAAAGGGCATTAGCACTTTGAATTTCCAATATATTGAGCCTTTTTTTAAGTTTATACAACAACGCTTTCTAACGATCTAAATAGTTTTTTTTTTTTTTTTAAACCCCTAGGCCTTCCCAAGGCCAGAACATAATTTGCAATTTGTTTAAAAAAATACAAATGAATGTTCATTGTCAGTTTAATATACATATAATGATATTTAGTAATCAAAATGTTAATATTATTTGATTTACTAAAGTTATAAATATTAAAAATATTTATATTTTGTCAGTAAAGTGCAAATTATGCTGTGGTCTTGGGACGTAGGCGTAGTGGTTTTGAGTCCTACTCATGTTAATTTCTGCTCGTTTTGAGTTCGACTCGGTTATTTATTGTAATTGCTGTTCGTTTTGTGTTTCATTTATTTATTGATGCTGATTTGTGGTAGTTTCACGCTTGGTTAGATTATTTGATTTTATTCTTGCTCATTTTTGGTTTAATGGAGTTCTTTGCTTTTTTTTTTGAAAAACTCATTTTGTGGAAAAAAGTTTTTTAATTAACATCTTTGAGAAGACAAAGTATGAAAAGACATTAAATTGCGTTAAAAACAAAAAACTGGTAATTGCACAAATATTTGTATATATTTTGACAAGGGATTACAACAACTCCAAAACCTTAAAAAAGAAAACCCAAAGTTTGATGCTTAGTAGAAATAATTGTTTTCAGGAAAATGGTCATACTGGTATGTTCTGGCCTAAAAAAACGATTTAGATAGGTCAGAAGTTTGAGAAAATTCATTTGTAGCTTTAATTTTGGGAAAAATAATATTTATGTGAGTGGCATCATTTTTACATACATCAGTATTGCAGTGACGTTACCACACTTTTGAGGAAAAATTGAAGACTTTCAGGCATGGAGAAGTACATTAAAGAGCAAAGAACTGGTTATTGCAAAAATATTTGTATATATTTTGGCAAGGGATTACAACAATTTCAAAACCTTAAAATAGAAAACAAAAAGTTTGAAGCTTAGTAAAAATCATTGTTAGAAATGAAACTTGCTGTAATAATCAAATATTTTTGAATAGATTCATTATGGAAAGACATTAAATCGTCTAAAGAACAAAAAACTGGTAATTGCAAAAATGTTTGTATATATTTTAACAAGGGATTACAACAATTCCAAAACCTTAAAAATGAAAACCAAAAGTTTGAAGCTTAGTAAAAATCGTTGTAAGAAATCGGACTTGCTGTAATAATCAAATATCTTTGAACAGACTGCAGTATGAAAAGACTTTGAATTGCAGAAAGAGCAAAAGACAGGTATACAAATTGCAATATTTGTATTGCAAATGTTTTATTGCAAATTGCAATATGTTTTAACAAGGGATTACAACAATTCAAAAACCTTTAAAAATAAAACTAAAAGTTTGAAGCTTAATAGAAATCATTGTTTAAAATTGAACTTGCTTCAATAATCAAATATCTTTGAAAATACTGCAACTTGAGCTTGTATGTGACAATAAAACTTCAACTCATAGTCAACAACAACCTCAAGGTCCTTATCCTCGCCAACTGCCTCAGGTTGGGTGTCTCCTAAACAACATGGATATTTTGAATTGGTACGAGTTCTACAAGATGTAGAACTTAGCTAGTCCTGCCAGTTATAAAGGCTTCCATCCAATCTGCAATATCTTAGTGCACTTCATATGCCTTTAATTTCAAAATTAGTAGTTGGTGTTGGACTTTGTTGAAGTCTGGCTTGGTTGAGCAATATTACATCCACTGGTAGACTAATGCCTAAGAGTCTAGTAACAAAACCATATGACTCAATTAGGTTGGTATTGATTGAACATTCTTTTTGAAAACCATGTTGGCTTTACTAAGCAGCTGATCTTTTTTAAGGTGGGATACCAGTGCTTTGTTTATGATGCCCTCAAGTACTTTACATACAACCAATGTGATACCTATTAGCTGATAATTGCTAGCAAGGTCCCTTTTCTCTTTCTTGTGTATTGCCTTAATGTTACCTTGCTTCTAGTCATTTGGAAAGGAGGGACATCTCAAACATCACTGCAATTGGTTAGGCAATGTCTTCTGCTATTTCTTTTAATAGTCTTGGTATATTCTGTCTGGTCCAACAGCTCTATTAGCATCAAGCTTTTAAAACCTATCTTTGATCTCATATTAGATAAATGACTTGACCATTTGTTCTGGGATTAATTGCTCTGGCAGGGGTGGGTGGGGGGGGGTTTTGGGCTGCCATGCAAAAAGTGGGATAGCATAGTAGCAATGCTACTTGGCTGTTTTCATGGCCTAGTGAAATTTGTTGTCGGCTTTCGTCTTAAATTACTTTTTTTGCATATGAGAAATATTTCTTGCTCAAAGAAAAGTTGTCAAAACAAGTTGAACTGCTAAAGTGTTGGGAGCTTTGGAATTATGTTGAATTCTACTGGCAGCTTTGGAACTAGGTTTCCATACCTGGTTGTGGGCAGAGTGGAGAAATTTATATTGAAGCTGGAGTTCAAGAGGTTTGCTTTCTCTCTTGTATCTGGAGGTGTTTTACCATTTTCTCTCATTAGGTCTAGAATATCTTGTCTGGGTGGATTAATTGTTGAAACATGGCATGAAAACGTCTTTGGGTTTATTTTCTAATCAGCTATAATCACCTCTTCATTGTCCCTCATAACCTTCCAACTCAAATTTCTGACTATGTTTCTGTGTTTCTTCAACCTGTCATGGTGATCATCACATTTACATTTTGTACTTTGATCACCTGTCTGGAACCTTTAGGATGTGCAAGTACTCAAATTACCTTTTTCCAGCAGTTTAAGGATTAATATCCAGCTGGGACCAATGCAGCTTTTCTTGTTCATTATTGCTTTCTTCTACACAAGCTATCTCCTAATAAAAAAGAAAAAACAGCTTGGTTCACTTATTCTAAGGCTGGTATGGCTTGCAAAAAAAGACAATATTTGAAATAATATGCAAATATGTAATGGAATTTCTCAAAGGAATTAAAAAAGATGCATATTAACTTCAAAGTCCAAATATATATAGAATATATCACTAAGGTAAAGCAGCTTAGATTTCCAGTTAGGGTACCTATAAATTGGGTTATAATATATGTAAGCTAATATGGAAAACGTGTTTATTTCATATTTGGGGGCTATTACCCAGGGTTTAATTTTCACACATCCCCATGAATTTGTTTGTAAACACCTTCTCTTGTTTTTACCTGGTCTATTATTTAACAGTTTGCAGTTTTAGAGATATAACAATCTAGTTGTAACCAATACAGTATTTGGTCATAAAATGGACTATTAGTCAACATGGCGTTCTCATGTTAGAACGACAGCTAACTTCATTTATTATGTTATAAATAAAAAAAAACAAGTTTTTTAAACTGAAAGTAAGGAGCGACATTAAAACTTAAAACGAACAGAAATTATTCCGTATATGAAAGGGGCTGTCCCCTCCTCAACGCCTCGCTCTTTACGCTAAAGTTTTTTATTGTTTTAAAAAATAAAGTTGTGAGACAGAGTCAAACTTTAGCGTAAAGAGCGAGGCGTTGAGGAGGGGACAGCCCCTTTCATATACGGAATAATTTCTGTTCGTTTTAAGTTTTAATGTCGCTCCTTACTTTCAGTTTAAAAAACTTGTTTTTTTTTATTTAATTTCTGATCGTTTTTTAGTTAATGCAGCTTTTATTTGCATAAAAATTTTACTCTTCTTTTGCTAAATGGATGTCTTTACAAATTAACTTACGTAACTAACTTCTATATTCGTATATTTTTCTTCTGACAAAAAATACAAAGTTGTAGATTTTTGCATATATGAGCTTGAAACCTATGTAATAGGGTTTTCTGATACGCTGAATCTGACGGTGTGATTTTCATTAAAATTCTTTAACTTGTAGGGGATATTTCCCCCTCTTTAAAAAGTCGAGTAAATTTTCTCAGGTTCGTAGCCTTTGATGAGTAATACTAAACTTAATAAAATTTATATATTTAGAATCAGCATTATAAACACATTCTTTTAATACATTTATTGACATCAAAATTCCGTTTTTAAAAGTTTCGATTACTATTGAGCCGTATCGCTTGTTTTTTATTTTTTATTTTTTTTGTTACGTATGTGTTATTACGTATATGAGGGGGTTCTCCCCTTAGTCAATACCACGCTCTTTACGTTAAAAGTTAAAAAAAAAAAGTTTTGATTCACAAACCCCTGAATCACAACGGCCGTTTAATTAGAACAGATATCTCTTTTTAAAGCACTAAAAAAAACTGTAGCGTAAAGAGCGAGGTATTGCCTTGGGGGACAACCCCCTCACTTACGTTATAATTTCTGTTCGTTTTAAGTTCTAATATTCCTTCTTACATTTCAGTTGAAAAAAATTGATTTTTTTTATTTAATTTCTGATCGTTTTTTAAATAATGCTTGAAAATCCGGCGCCCCCTTCATAGAAATGTCCCTTACCCCAAAGAAAAATCCTCCACCGAAATATTCTTCAGAGTAACCCCCTCCTCTAGCCCCCCCCCCTCCAGAAAAAATCCTTCCTGAAAATGGTTGTATACTTCCAAATAACCAATAAATAATGCTGGCAAGTCTGGCGCTCCCTTCATGGCAATTTTCCCTCCCCCATGAAAACTTCCTTCATGAACAGATCCTCCAACATAACCCCCGACCCACCCTTCCCTCCCACTACCAGAAAAAAAAAACTCCTGAAAACTTCTGTATACTTCCCAATAACCAATAACTACTATATGTTAACTAACATTGGGTAAAGTTCATAACTTTTAGCCCTCCCTCTGGGAACTTCGGGGGATTAAGTCATCCTAAAAGACATATTTATCTTATTTTCGACCATGCTGAATAAAATGGCTGTCTCAAAATTTTGATTGGACTACTTTGGGAAAAAAATGATCGTGGGAGGGGGCCTAATTGCCCTCCATTTTTTTTGGTTACTTAAAAAGGGAACTAGAACTTTTAATTTCCGTTCCAATGAGCCCTCCCAGAATATGCTAGGACCACTGGGTCGATACGATTACCCCTGGAAAAAAAAACAAACAAACAAATAAACACGCATTCGTGATCTTTCTTTTGGCAAAAAATGTAAAATTCCAAATTTTTGTAGATAGGAGCTTGAAACCTCTACAGTAGGGTTCTCTGATACGCTGAATATGATGGTGTGACTTTCATTTAGGTTCTATGACTTTTAGGGGGTATTTTCCCCTTTTTTTGAAAATCAGCCAAATTTTCTCAGGCGTTTAACTTTTGAGGGGTAGCACTAAACTTGATGAAAGTTATATATTTGAAATCAGCATTGAAATCTGATTCTTTTGATATATCTATTGGTATCAAAAACCCGTTTTCTAGAGTTTCGGTTACCATTGAGCCGGGTCGCTCCTTACTTACAGTTCGTTACCACGAACTGTTTGATTGAATAAATTAACTGACAGGATTGATACAAAGTACTAGGGTATATAGGAGTGCTGTCATTGATGTTGAGAGTAAATTAAAGTAAAGATTACCATCTCCTAGTGTCTATGGTTAATCTAAAGCTTTAATTTAGGAACAGTAACTACCTTCCAGGAAGTTATGATGTTGGTAGACTCCAGGATGAGAATTTGAGAGAAACGTTCTAGGAACAGTTAAATGCTAAATCGGAGAGTCTGAAACTTGACAATGTGGTAGATGGATGTAATAATTTTTGGAAAATAGTATGTGAAGTTGCTGATGGTGTCTTAGGGAAGAAAGTTAGAAACATAGCTAGGAATATTAGTGAAAATGCTTTATGTTTTAAAGATAGGAAGAGGATTTTACAAGAATCATATGAGTGACACATTGTGTGAAGATGAGAAAAATATGGAAAAAGTATTTAAATATGAATTAAGGAGATGTGAAGTGAAAGATGACCATGGGTGAAATTGCCAGAGATCTGGAAGATGCAGCCACATGGCATAATAGTTCAATATTGTACTGACATGTTAACAAATTGAGAGGGAATAGTCAATCAGGGTTTGTCCCATGAACAGGTCTATAATTATTGATAAGAAAAAAGTTAAACAGAACATTTTGAGAATTTGCTGAGTTATGATAGAGTTATAGGAAAAATGTCGAAAAGAAAGAAAAAGCTTATGAAACTTTTTGATGTGAATCAAGATTTATTTTGTAAGGAAGAATTAGTGACAGTACTAAAAGGATTAAAAATAATAATGGCTCAGGTGTTCATAGTGTGGTAAATGATTTTTTTTTTTTTTTTTTTTATTATTATTATTATTATTATTATGGTGATTGCGTGGTTTGAGATAAGCTGCTGAAGATTGTTAATATGATTTTAAAAAAGGGGGGAAGTACCTAACGATTTTAAGAAAACTTTTAATTAAGCCCCTCCATAATAAAGGTGTTTAAAGTGAGTGTGGTAATTATAGAGGCATAGCCTGGTTTCTGTAGGAATCTAGTTACTCTTTGTGATGATACTTTCAGACTTAGAGATGTTGTAGATGAAATTTTAAGAGAAGAATAGTTTGGTGTAGCAAGAGTAGAGGATGCATTGACCAAATTTTTAATCTTAGATTAACAATTGAGAAGTGCCTGAGTCATCAAACCTTTTCAGTCCTCAGTTATGTAGATTATGATCAAGCATTTGATTCAGCTGATGGAAGAGCTTTAGCAAAGATCCCATTATTATTAAATAAAAAAAACAAGTTTTTTCAACTGAAAGTAAGGATCTCAATACCTCGCTCTTTACGCTGAAGGTTTTTAGTAGTCTTGAAAAAAAGCTTCTTATTGTTCCAATTAATCGACCCTTGTGTTTCAGGAGTTGCTCTTAAAGAAATGGGACACAATTCAAACTTTTAGCAGAAAGAGTGAGGTGTTGAGGGGTAGGCAACCCCCTTCATATACATAATAATTTCTGTTCGTTTTAAGTTTTAATGTCTCTTTACTTTCAGTTTTTTTTTTCATTTCTAATCGTTTTTAAATAACCCAGGACATCTGGCCCCACCTCTATGGAGAAATACCTTTCCCATGGATATATCCTGTAGACAATTCAATCCTTGTGAAAATTCATCCAGGACAATTACCCTTAAAAACTCCATGCATAAAATTGAGATGGAAAAGAGAAAGCAAGAAATAAAAAAAAAAGAGAATTTAGTATAGGAATTTTGGAAAAGTCCCCCAGTGTATAATTTCCTCTGACAAGTTTACCCCCTAGAAACTTCCCTGTCCATGGAAAATTTTCCTGTGAAAAATAAAAAAAAACAGCAGAAAATTCTTCCCGCCCTGAAATGTATGTATTATTCCCAATAACAAATACTTTGCATAAACAATGGGTGATTTTTATAACTTAGACCTTTCCCCTGGGGATGGGGGGGGGGGAGGCATGTTATATGCAAAGGCATATTTATTGGGCCTTTCAAATATGATAAACAAAATGGTTATCTCAACATTTTGATCGGACGATTTTGGGGGAAAGGGGAGGGGGCCTAGTTGCCCTCCAATCTTTTTGGGCCCTTAAAAAGGGCTCTAGAACTTTTAATTTCCGTTAGAATGAGCCTCTCATGATATTCTAGGACCACAGGGTTGATACAATCACCCCTAGAAAAAACAAATAAACATGCATCCATGATCTTTCTTCTGGCAGAAAATGCAATATTTTGCATTTTTGCAAATTGAAGCTTGAAACCTCTACAATAGGGTTCTCTGATACGCTGAGTCTGATGTTAGGACTTTCATTAAGATTCTATGACTTTCAGGGGGTGTTTCTCCCTTTTTTCGAAAAGAGTCAAATTTTCTCAGACTTGTAACTTTTGATGGGTAAGACTAAACTTAATGAAACTTAGATATTTGAAATCAGCAAATACATTTAATTCTTTTTATACATATATATATATATATATATATATATATATATATATATATATATATATATATATATGTGTGTGTGTGTGTGTGTGTGTGTGTGTGTGTGTGTGTGTGTGTGTGTGTGTATCAAAATTGGTATCCGATTTTTAGAGTTTCAGTTGCTATTCAGCTAGGCTGCTCCTTACTTACAGTTCTTTATCACAAAGTGCTTGATTTTTTTATATTTTTTTTTTGAAAACCTGTCTTCATGCAAAATGAAAGAGCACTACAATGAGAAAAAGTTTAGCAATGGCTATAGTAGGGTCTGCCATGCAAAGACTATTGATGAGTTTTGAGTTGCATGTCCAAATTGGATATTTCAGTAGGAATTTTGCAAAACAGAAGTAAGTGGAGCAGATTTTCAATTTATCAGCATTAGTAAGAATCTTCTAGAAGGGTACAATATAGAGGATATGGGGGGGGGGAGTGACAGTGTTGGTGCATGCCTAATATGGTATGCCATATAAATACAATGAAGTGATTAGTTTGTGTATAAGAATAACTTTGCTGTAGTTAAGGTATGAAATGAGGTTAGCACTTGGTTTTGTAGTAAATCAGCAGTTAGGCTGCGTTGCTTTCTATCCCCATTAATATGGATCATTTTGAGGGACGTTGTCCTAAGCAGCATTGCAAAGGCAATGGGAGAAAATGGAGTCAAATGGGGAAGTAAAACTCTCATAAACTTAGATTATACTGATGACTTTAGCATCCTAGATGTAAATGTTAGCAAAGTGAATGAATTTTTAGAGGTTTTTCAAGTTTTGGATGCCAGAATAGGTTTAAAAGTTTATTGTTAAGAAGACTAAATTGTTAAAAGTAGAAATAATTGAAAATGAAGAATTGATGTTGCATAACCTGAAGATGAAGCAAGTAGGCAGCTTCAGTTATATAGGTAGTTTTATTAGTAAAGATGGTGTGTGCAGTGAACATGTTAAAAGTAAAATAGCCAAGGCCCAGGGTGTTTTTTTTTTTCACATTTTGAGTAAAGATTGGAATAATAGGAAGATAAGTCTGCAAACCAAGATCAGAATATTGGAACCTACAGTAGTGACAGTGACCAAGTATGGTTCCAAGGCGTGGACACTATAAAAATAGAGGAGGATTGGCTATATGTTTTCCACAGAACTTGCCTATGGATTGTTTTTGTTACCCAACTAAGTGATTATATCTCAAACAGTAAGCTATATGAAAAATTTAGTTGAATCCAGCTTTTTAGAACTATAAAAGAAAAAGGATGAAATGACTAAGACATGGTCTGTGGATGACAGATTGTCAAAGATTATCCTTGTAAATCAGCCGTCTAGGGCCAAATGAAAAGAAAGTCATCTCCAAATGGGGTAGGAGGATGATGGAAAATAAGAACTTCCTAGGAGGGTATAAAGGGGAAGGCTTTGAACACATTATGATGGAGCGTGCATAGCTGTGTTGGCTTCAGGCAGCTTGATGCTGTAATGAGTTTTTAGTAGTAGTAGTACTTTTATATATTTGTATTGGATTAGCAATGGTTCTTAACTACTAAGGTTCGTGTGTTGGCCCTGCAGTGTGCTGCTAAAGCCAAGTTCAATCTCTGGGCCTTGTTATACCAAGCCAAGGTCAAACCCACTTTGCCACCAAAGGACTAGTTTTGTAAATTTATATTGTTACCCTCTTTTAATTTCCCCCCCCCCAAGAACAAAAAAAATCTTTTATTACTTTATATTGCACTTGCTAGCAATAGGATGAATATTGAGTCCGCTAGCTTCGGTGATGATAGTTAGTCCATTTTGGGGTCCCAAGGTGTGGTTCATGGTTTATTGAAGCACTCCCTATCCACTGATGACTTGAAAGCAACCATGCTGGTAGATGTCACTGTTTTTCGCTGAGGGAGTTCCACAAGCTGACAACTCAATTTGGAAAGAATTTGTTCCTTATTCTGGTATTTGCTCGTTTCTGGAAAAGCTTATGAGGGTGACCACAAGTTCTCTTTGAATCGTCCATTTGGAAAAGGTCAGGAATGGTATCCTTAGCATTTTGAAGCTTGTGTGCTATTATCACATCGCCTCGTTTGCGTCTATACGCTAGAGATTGTATTCATTGGTGCTTTGATGCAGCCAAAGGCTGAAGGACCTCTTAATGTGTTTTTTTAATGATCAGAATAACATATTTTTCCACTGCATTGATCTAATTATTGAATAAGGAAGCCTAAAAATGGGATAAATAAATCAAGCAGGAGGTCCTCTTTGTAGCCCTGTCCTTGGATTGGCCAGTCCCTTTCTTTTCGTCGAAACAGACTAATCAGATGATGTGTATATTTCAGCAGACTACATTGCTTTATTTGGCCAAAACAGTGCAAAATTGTCAAAGGCAAAGATGTTAATATACACTCAAAGTAAACAAAAGAGGGGCAGGGGTCTTGAATTGGCAGTCTTCAGCTCTCAAGATTTGTAGAAGTGTTGCAGGCATATTACAAATGCAGGAAAATATCTCCAAGGCTGGTCAGTACAATCTCCAAGGAATTTAGACAAATCTAAATATAGAAACGTAACTTAGTTGCATCTACAGAGTCACGTCCGTCCAATGGGAAATAACTTGGGATTGGCTGGGACTGGTACTATGAAGTTCCCAATCTCTTAAGAACAGAAAACATAATTTTATGAACTATTCTTCCGTATTGAGGGTAGGGGGCTAGAAATGCAACTTGTTTGCCTCTATAAAGGTATATCTACCCAATGGTGGCAGCTGGGTTTCACCTATGACTGGTACAAAAAATTTGCCTGATATATAATAATAAAAAACAAATATTAACTAAGCTTCAAATTTATCATCTTTGAGGAGTAGATATTATTTTCTTTTTATGATTTAAATTTTGATAATTTTTTTTTAAACTGGAAAGGGGTTGTAGTCCAGGAAATTAATTTTCCTTTACAGTTGCCATTTTTAATATGGTTGATTTGATCTTCAGTAGCACTGTATTAAAGCACCCAAAAGTCAATTCGGAGGGTCACAAAGGTTTCTTGAGGTGTGGATTTGGACCCTTGCGAGACTCAAGATCTAGTTGAAGTCCTGAGTATTGATCCTCTAAGCCTATGGAGGATGCATTTGTTTATTTTTACATAAAAATTACCAAGAGAAAACAGTTTTTCTTCTTATAAGATTTACATTTCTAGCCACATTGCCTATCCACAATTTGCTCTATAGAGAAAATGCTAATTTCTTGTTAATTTTAGTGCTCAAAGTACAGCATATCCAACAGCAGCAACTAATTATGTAGCTGCTACTGCTTATGCTGCTGCAGCTGCACAACCCAGATCTGGATATGATCCTTCTAGTTTCACATCAACTGGATATGGAAATACTTCTGGATTTCCAAACGCATATGGAGGTATATATTTTGGAACTTTGATGAGATAGAATTGTTAATCTGTTAAATATAAATTAAGCATACTATCGTTTTAAAATATCAAATGTTATTTAACATCTTAATGTATGTCAAGATATTTTTACAGAGCTGCTAAATCAAGATAGCCAAGAAAATGATGCAAAGAAATAACAATAGGCATATTTAAAAAGGGTCCTATTTGAATTTTAGGAAATAAGACATTATCTCATAATTTTATTCTTGTATTGGCTGCAAGTTTTTTTTTTTTTTTTTTTTTTTTGCAAGACTTTTCTGGTTTTCTAATTGCTGCCAATTATGATATTAATTAAATTGGGTGTGAAGGCTACGCTGAAGCGCTTATGGTTATAGGTTTTGTTTATAATAAATAGATTGGCCTATGTGACTTCCTTCTCTCCATAAAAACTAAAAGTATATGCTACTGTGAGGCTTAGTCTAATTTTAGTTGTTATAATTGCCTAAGCAAATTTCTTCCCATCCGGCAAGAAAAAGACAAAAACAGAGACCTGTTTGCATTTTGAAATGCTTTGGCCCTTACTAAAGTCATTGCTCTTTGCTGACTCAACTCCAAATCCATGTATGACTGGTCATTAAAAGCAATTCAGTTGCCATTTGTTTCACTGTTAGACAAAATAAAATGAATAAAAAACTCCTTCCCCCATCCCCCAGAAAGAAACTGATTGTCTGAAAATACATATGAGAAAAAAATACTGTCAGACAGAAAAAACTAGGTCTGTTTGAAGGTTGTCAGTAACTTGCCCGCGGGGGATGTTACCTGGAAAACAGTAAAAACATCCAGTTAACTTATCTTTAATTTGAGGCAGTATCTTTTCATATATTACCTGAAAGTTAATGTGGATCACTATCCTAGTTTAAAATCATTTCTGGTTACTTGGATTGTACCTCAAAATGCACAAGAATTTTTTTTGTCAGACCTACACAAAAACTAGGTCTGTACAATGCAGGTTGCCAGTAAGTTGGCCATAGCCTGGAATTACTTGGGGCATTAGCTGGAAAACTTATACGAGGCAGCATCTTTCCATGTATTACCTGAAAGTTGATCACTATCCTAGTTTAAATCTTTTCTGGCTATTCAGAGCAGACTATATCTGACTGTCTAAAAATACACAAGAAAAAATGCTGTTGGACGTAGTGAGTGAGTGAGTGATACATATTTAATTAACTTTAACAAAAATTTAAATACAAAAATCAATGTGATTCACCCAAAACCAAACGGTTGACTTAGGGTGAAGCAGGTAAAAAAAATACATACATATAACGTCATTGAAATTCACTATAATAAGAAAGAAAGGAAAAAAAGAGAAAAATAAATAAAGAATAATGATAATACTACAGGGACAGCAACTACATACCATATTCATGCTGTGGGGTCGCACTCACAAACCAACAAGCAATTACTACTTATTTTAAATCAAATCAAGTCCCCACCAAGACAAACAAAACTAGAATTCATACTTACTTAATAATTTTTCTTTCAATTTTCCTTTTAAAATCACTAAAATTTTCTATCTTCTTCATATCATTATCCAAATTATTCCATAAATTTATACCCCTTATAATAAAAGAGAACGTGGACCTGGCAGACACTATAGGTGGAGTATAATAATCATTTTTACCCCTAGTATTTTGGTTATTTATATTCCATCGGCTGTAGAACCAACCGTTAAAGCACTCCAGCACCTGCATCATATTGTACCTACACATTAACACTAATATATAAAAATTGTGAAGACCCGCCGCCGGCAATATCCTAAGATCCCTATAGACTTCTCGAACTGATTCTCTTTCTGATTTTCCTGATAATACTCTAATAGACTTGTTTTGGATAATTCGCACAGGATTAACAATTGAAGAAAAATGTACCCATTTATACAAAAGAACAATACAAAATATAGGGATGGATTAACGAAAAATACAGAAGCCTAAGTATACTAGTTGGAAACATACATTTAAGTTTACGAATCATCCCCAAATTACGTAATAGAATCCGGGATAAAGTTTCAATATGGTATCTGAAACTGAGAGTCTCATCTATAATAATGCCAAGATACTTTACTGTCTTTTGACGAGCAATGATACCATCTTCATATGCTATATGTTCTATCCATGGATAATAATTCGATGTCCGCGAAAATATGAGAAAATCACTCTTAGTAGGGTTCACCTTTAGCTGATTCACTCTCAGCCATCTTGAAGCTTCATTTAGCGATTTTCTTACACTCTCTAGGAGCAATCTCTCTGACTTTTCGATCATCACTAAAGAAGTATCATCAGCAAACATAGGCACTGTAGCCGCGCTATCCTTTTTGACGATCTCACTCATTCTTGTTTCCAGTTTACTTACAGACTGTGGAAGATCATTCACAAAAATTAAAAATAATAAGGGTCCAAGTACCGAATCCTGTGGAACTCCACACTCAATACAATTTTCATCAGAACCCATATTTCCAATTTGAACATATTGTTTTCTACAAGACAAAAAAGAATGTAAAAGCGAAAGAGCTGGACCCCTAATCCCGTAATTTTCACACTTCATTAACAGAATATCTTGACTGACCTTATCAAAAGCCTTTCCAATATCTAAAAATACAGTTGCAACTTTAAATCCATTGTATAACGCCATATTAATAATTCTAGTCAAATATATGTTTGCTTACTCAGTAGCGTGATCTTGACGGAATCCAAATTGTGTAGGAGTAAATATTTTCTGGTCTTCCAGGTACTGGGTAAAATCGAAATTGGTCTATAATTTTCAACATCACCAGTATTCCCTCCTTCATGTACTAATTAAAAAAACTTTTTCCACAAAATAAGTTTTTCAAAGAAAAGTAAAGATCTCCATTGAACAAAAATGAGCAAAAATAAAATCAAATAATCTACCAAGCATGAAACTACCACAAATCAGCATCGATAAATAAATGAAACCCAAAACTAACACAAATTACAATAAATAACCAAGTCAAACTCAACACGAGCAGAAATTAACATAAGTTGGGCACAAAACCCCTAAGCCTTCCCAAGGCCAGAACAAAATTTGCACTTTACTGAAAAAATACAAAGGAATGTGCATTGTCAGTTTAATATACATATACTGATATTTAGTAATCAAAATGTTAATATTATTTGATTTATTAAAATTATGAAACTAAAAAACATTTATATTTTTTTCAGTAAAGTGCAAATTTTGTTCTGGCCTTGGGAAGGCATAGGGGTTTTGCGCCCAACTTATGTTAATTTCTGCTTGTTTTGAGTTTGACTATGTTCAAACTCATATGTTTTGACAACATATTTTCTATCTGGAAATCAACTACGCTGAACAAAATGGCTATCTCAAAATTTTATTAGATGTGTTTGGGGGAATGATGGGTGGGGGGGGCTAGTTACCCTCCAATCACCTTCGACTATTAAAAAGGGCACTAGCCCTTTGAATCTCCACTTGAATGAGCCTTTTTTGAAGTTTCCAAGACAACGCCTTCTATAAAAACCTTATATGCCCCCAGGGCATAAATTAAAACCCTTGCCCTGAGGGTTGTGGGGGAGTGTTCCCCTCAAAAACATATTATTCTATTTGGAAATCAACTACGCTGAACAAAATAGCTATCTCAAAATTTTGATTTGATGTGTTTGGGGGAATAATGGGCACGAGGGGGAGCTAGGTGCCCTCCAATCGCTTTCGACTATTAAAAAGGGCACCAGCCCTTAGAATTTTCAATCGAATGAGCCTGTTTTGAAGTTTTTACGGCAACGCCTTCTATAAAAAATCTTATATGCCCCCAGGGCACGACTTAAAACTCTTGCCCTGAGGGTTGTGGGGGAGTTTCCTCCTCAAAAACACATTTTCTATCTGGAAATCAACTAGCCTACGCTGAACAAAATGGCTATCTCAAAATTAAGATCGGATGTGTTAGGGGGAATGATGGGGGTGGGGGGGGGGATAGGTGCCCTCTAATCACTTTCGATTATTAAAAAGGGCACTAGCCCTTTGAATTTCGAATCGAATGAGCCTGTTTTGAAGTTTCTACGACAACGCCTTTTATAAAAACCTTATATGCCCCCAGGGCAGAACTTAAAACCCTTGCCCTGGGGGTTTTGGGGGAGTATCCTCCTCAAAAACATATTTTCTATCTGGAAATCAACTACGTTGAACAAAATGGCTATCTCAAAATGTTTATTGAATGTGTTTGGGGGACTACCGCGCTTGGGGGGGCTTGATGCCCTCCAAACACTGTCGATTTTTAAAAAGGGTACCAGCCCGTTGAATTTCGAGTCGAATGAATCTGTTTTTAAGTTTCTACGACAACGCCTTCTATAAAAACCATACATGCCCCCAGGGCATAACTTAAAACATTTGTCCTGAGGGTTGTGGGAGAGTATTCTTCTCAAAAAGACACATTCTATCGGAAAATCAACTACCGCGAACAAAATGGCTATGTCATAAAATCTGCTTGAATGTGGTTGAGAGACCGATGGGTGTGGGGGGGCCAGTTGCCCCTTAGTAACTTTTGACTAATTAAAAGGGCACTAGCAACTACAATTTGCAATCAAATGAGCCCTTTTCGAAGTTTCTACGACAACTCCTTCGATACGAAGTGCCCGGGTATGGAGAGAAAAAAGCACGCTACCTATGATTGGTATAACTTTCGCTTATTTAAAACAATTCGGAAACAGTCCCTCTTTTAGACACTGATTAATTGATGAAACTAAAGTTTGAGCAATCACTTCCCAAAATGTTTTCATTACTCTAATTGAAACAATATCAGAGCCAGAGGCCGTACATTTCATACCATAAACAATTTTTTTTAACTTCAGATTCCTGAACTCGGAGTAGATTTAAAGAGATTTCCATCTCCTTAGGAAGGTAATTTTGAAAAGCCTGGTCGCCTGGTTTGTTTATAATCGACTCTTTCACTCTCCATCTAACTGTCAAAAAATGGTTAGCACATTCTACACAAATTTCCTCTGGATTTGTAATACTGGTTCCGTCTTTGCGGAATAATTCCTGAGGGATTCCTCCAGATGATTGTCCTAAAGTGCTTCTTATTACATTCCATGTTTTCGACGGACTTTCAGTTGCTTTTTCAAATTCTATTTTATAATAATCTTGTCTAGCCCTTCGCAGGAGTCTGTTTAGGGCATTACAATAACTCTTATAAATTCGCTCATTTATATCGCAGGGATGACGTACCTTTTTCTCGTACAAATTATTCTTCTTATTTATCGATCTCAATAAACTCGGAGTAATACAAGGCTTCTTTGAAGTTTTTATTCTATTTTTCTTAATATTCTTAGAGCATTTTTCCAGGGATTGCTTAATTATTTGGTAAAAGACTCTAAACTTAGAGTCAATATCCGCAAAGACTGAAAACTCTGTATTCCAATCCTTATTGGCTAGGTCATTTCTACATTTCAGAAATGCATCTTTATCAAGTAGCATCCTCAGCTTGAGACTGCTCTTCTTTGTGGACTTCCCATTATCAACACATACCAAGTAACTTGCAAATACACCAAAATGATCAGAAGTATCACTTTTAAGAACACTCGGACTACCAGACATATAATTTGAAAATATATTATCCAGACATTTCGATGACGTCCTCGTAACACGAGTACTAATATTAAAAGCAGGTATATAACCAAATGAAATCATCAGGTTTAAAAATCGGTCTGTATTTGATCCATTATCCAATAGATCAATGTTAAAATCTCCCATTATAAAAACAGGACTTCGATGTGGGATCTTTTCCAATTGTTCTTCAAGTAATTCATAAGACTCAATAAGAGATCCTGACGGTGGCCTATATACAATCAGAACATAACCACAACGTCCAGACAGCTCTAACTGCAAAATAAAAGACTCAAAAACTTTCTTTGTATATTAAAATATCCTCTCGGACACTTGCCAGTATGTCAGAACGTATATACGCTGCCAGTCTTCCATGTCGGCAAAGTTGACGATTTTTCGTGTAAAGATTATAACCTGAAGTATGTAGAAGTTCCGAATTATAGTAAAATCTAAACTTGAATTCAATCCTTGGCATTTCAAATGGAACACATTAGATCTATCCGAAACATTACTACATGCCATCTGCATTTGGTTTACAAATAAATATTTAGAATCTTCACACTCCGGCCCATAATAACCACCAGGCCCACCACTTCCATCAAAAATTTTATTATACCTACTTTCAAAATTTAACCTTATTTTTTCCAGCCCCAATACATTAATTTGTCCTGGAGGAGACTCTAATCTTTCAGCCAACATCAAAGCCGTATAGACAAATTTGAGTACGACTCCACAGGGGACGTAATTCAATACATTCTAAATTTAAATTTATCACATGCTGCCCAATAACAATAATAACACCAGTAATAATAATGAGATGAAAAAATAACAACAGCAGAAAAAGAATAAAGAAATATTGAAAAAAAAAAAAAAAAAAAAAAACAGCAATGACTCAATACGGTACACCTTGCATATTGGGTGCCTTCTCATATGTTTACCTTTTTTACGCTACAAACAATCAAATATGAACTATATGAACCGTCAACTATGAACTCCTTCAATTTCCCGCCAAAATTTCTTTTTATCACTAATTAATCACCAGCTACTAATCAGCCTTAATCAATGGAAACATGAATTCGAACAGCTATTTTTCCTCGTAAGCTTCACTAATTGCCGCTATGTTGGTTACGAAATGAATGGTTATTTGGTGTGCATAATCAAGTTCAGGAATAAAATCGTCCAGTGAATATTTAGCACGTGTACCATTGGGGCGATTGAAAGTAACACAGGTGGAAAAGTTTTCGAGATCCAAGCGTCTAATTCTAATTTGCGTAGTTTCACCCTTATAATCAACAAATCATTTCTTGCTTTGCGAACTTCAGCTGGGACTTCATCACTGAGGTAAATATCACGGAACGACGACACTGCTTTACCTTTTAATTTCCTGGCATTTTTCAAAATATGAATTTTCGATTTTTTATCTGATACTTCAACACGAATAAATTTCTGTTGCTCACTCACTTGGGTTACCTTGAATTGTGGGACAGGAGCCATTTCCAGTCCTTCCGTAAGAACACTTTTGAAGATATCCTTCGCATTTTGTTCAGATTCACAAGAGACATTCCATACAATAATATTCTTTTCCAGTTTATCAAACTCCAGCCTGGCCAATCTCATACTCAAGTTATTTGATTCTTTACTCCGAGCTATACAATCATCAGCAATTACTTTTACTTGATTCTTTAGAGATTCTTTGACTTGCTCAAGCTGACTCACTCGCTCATCATTTTCAGTCAGCTGCCTTGCAAATCCTGCTTGTGATACCTCCAAATTTGCCCCTTTATCTTCAATTCCCTTAATCCTATTGTCTAAAGAATCTTGTTGTTTTTCCATTTTCTGTTACCAAACTGATAACAGTATTTAGACTCTGCAACTGCTGAAATCGTGAATTTATTTGTAGAATCAGTGCTACGAGCAGTAACGTTAAGATCATATTCACCTTCTCCCCTCCGAGTGTTTTCTGTATCATCTCCAATTTTACGAAGCTGATTTCTTTTACGTTCCATGATTATTTCCAGACAACAAAATTAAATATCTGCTTACCTCATTAAGGACCAATTATTTATTCACGTGGGTCCGTCACGTGCAATTTGCTAAGCCACCGTTAATTTGGGCACGGCTAACACCCCTCTTCATAAAAAGCTCTCAAAATATAATTTAAATTCCGTCAACTTATAATCCTTAGTTTCCGTTATATATTTAATCTGCTTTAGATGTTCACCTATTAGCAACTGAATGACTACTAAACTCAGAGAGAGGTTGAGTTGAGCATGTCTATTCAATGTAGGTTATCTGTAACTTGGCCATACGGGGTGATATACAAGGCAGCATCTTTTCATGTATTACTTGAGCGTTCATTTGGATCACTCCTGGTTTAAAATCTTTTCTGGTTGTTCAGACTATGCCTGACTGTCTGAAAATACACAAGAAAAATTAAAAAAAATGCTGTCAGAGAAAAAAAAAACTTGTCTATTTGATGTAGGTTATCTGTAACTTGGCCATATGGGGTGGTATACAAGGCAGCATCTTTCCATATATTACTTGAACGTTCAATTGGGTCACTCCTGGTTAAAAAGCTGTCAGACATAGAGAACAAAACGTGGTCTATTTGACTCAGGTTATCTGTAACTTGGTCAAAGGATCCGGATACCTAGAAAAGTGATAAAGCAATAGAAAACATCCAGCTAACTCATCTTTAATGCAAGGGTCTTTCCATAAGGTGATGCCAGCGAGTGGCCCAGCAATGTTTTCTGTGCCACTCCTGTTTTGAATCTTGTCTAGCTATTGAGACTAAGATTTCTGCGCTGCACATGTAGAAGCTTGGGCCCACAGTGGTTTAGGGATTTGTTGAGCATGTATAATGAAACAAATAAGAAACATTGGCCATAAAGCTGAACATAAATAAAAGCAGTATGAAAACTAACTGAAGATTAATTACTAATATAATAATATACTACATAACAAATAACATTCCGCATAATATAATTTTGTTTTGTATTGTGTTTATTATATGATAATTTTTATTTGAATAATTCATAAGGCTCATTTTTTATGAGTTATAGTGTAGACTAATATTGCTACGTAATTATTGTAAATTAGTAATCGATAATAGTATTGAAAAGTTGACCAAGTTTTGCTTCTTGGTCTGGCTAATTATTTTACTTTATTTTCTTATAGGTGTGACTTCAATAACTCCATCATATGACTACAGTGCATATGCACGAGCTGCAGTCAATACTGCTGTAGGAACTGCTGTAACAGCTGTAAGCAGCACTAGTGCATACGATAACGCCATCAAAACTCATTATGGATCGTATAATACAATACAGTCAAAAAGTCAGTCATATTCAACACCTTCTGTGACCTATTCAACTAGTTATTCTTCAACTACTGCATCAGCAAACCCAAGTGCAACATATACATCTCAGACTGCTCAAGCTTCAGCTACCCCTAAGCCTTACAGTGGCTATGAGGCTGCTCTTTATAATGCTGCAACTTCTCTTCTTGCTCAGAAGAGCCAGGAAGTCAAGAAAACTGGGGCTCCTATCACTACTGGGTGGACTACTGCTAAGAAGCCTTACCAAGGCCACCAGAAACCATACCAAGATCGATCTCAGTTGCAAAAACTAGGGTATTCTACTCCAAGGCCACCACCAAAGCCACAACAGTTGATGTACTGTGATGTTTGCAAAATTAGCTGTGCTGGACCCCAAGTGAGTGTTTCGTCTATGAATCCTAGTTGTTCAATATTTTTGTGCAAATACACGTACTCTTCGAAAGCAGCTCCAGGCCATGTTGTTGCCATTCAGTTCTTTATTTTTTAAGATTCCTCTTGTATTTTTGTTTTCTTCTCAAAATTATGAAGTTTTTATGGCAGTTTCACATTTTCATCAGCGTTGCCACTTTGAACCATGAAATTAGATAAGCGAAACTAATTAGTTGAGTTTGACGATACTTTTTATTATACAAATTCAAACATTAACAATCTGTTGGTTTCCAAAGACAACTTCACCTTCAAAAGATACTTTTTTATCATACAAATTCAAACATTAACAATCTATTGATTTTCAAAGACAACTTCACCTTCAAAAGATGGCAACGCCAAGTTTTTTTTAATTTGGCATAATTTTTTTTAGATATCATTTTTTCAAGTTTCCTTCTTGTCAATTCAGATTTCATTTTAACTGTCCTTGTGTGTCTGTTTTCCTACTTTTTGGCATATTGAACAGTTCATGGTAGCAAACTGTAAGTAAGGAGTCGATTTTCATGCTGATTCTAAATACATCAATTCATTGAGTTTAATGTTACCCATCAGAAGCTACGAGTCTGAGAAACTGCTTGATTTTCGTAAGGGGGTGGGGTATCTCCCAAATCTCAAGGGATCTTAATTAAAATCACATCATCATATTCAGTATATCAGAAAACCCTATGATAGAGGATTCAAGCTCCTATCTATAAAAATGAAAAATGTTTTTTTTTTGTTTTTTTTTTTTTTTGCCAGAAGAAATATCATGGGTGCCTGCTCTATTATTTTACTTAGGGTTGATCGTTTTGAACCGATGGTCCTTCAAGATCAGGAGAGGGCTCCTTCTAGTGGAAATAGAAAGTTCTAGTGCCCTCTTTAAGTGAACAAAAAGATTGAAAGGCAACTAGACCCCCACCCCCCTCTCCACGGCCCTCCTTTTCTCAAAGACGTCTGGTCAAAATTTTGAGATAGCAATTTGGTTCAGCATAATTGAAAAGTCGAATAACATGCCTTTGGGAAGGTCACGACCCTCCACAGCCCCTGGGGAAAGGGCTGTAAGTTATTGTTAACAAATAGTGTTTTTTATTTGAAAATATATGTTTTTTTGGGGGGAGGGGGGTTTCAATTGAATTATCTAGAGGGAGGGAATTTTTCAGAAATTTGTCATGATATTGACAAATTTCACGGAGGAAATTTTCAATGCATGGGAGGGGGAATATTCTGGCGTGATTTGAAAGACGGTCAGAAAAAAAAACAAGTTTTTTCAACTGAAAGTAAGGAGCAACATTAAAAGAAAACGGAAAGATATTATTCCTTACATGAGGAAGGTAGCCTGTTCAATCCCTTGCTCATTACGCTAAAGTGTTTTAGTGTTTTAAAAACGCTCCTTATTCCAATTCATGGCACCTGTGTTTCAGTAGTTGCTCAAAGAGTTTTGACAAAAAGTGAAACTTGAGCTTAAAGAGCGAGGTGTTGACAAGTAGACAGCCGCCTCAGGCACGGAATAATTTTTATTCTTTTTAAGTTTCAATGGTGCTCCCTATTTTCAACTGAAAAAACTTTTTTACTTTTTATTTAATCCTTATAATTTAGTTACATAGTAAAGGATACTTTCAATGTTAGCTCATTGTTGGCAAAAAAACATTATGGTGAGTGGTGTTATTAATTTTAGATTTAGGAGCTACTATTTTTTTGCAGAGCAACAATGTATTAGGTACTAATGTTCTACTTGTTGTAAACATAAATAAAAGGGCCTGATGTGAGGTTGATTTTTAAAATATTCTAAATTTTTTTCTTCAGACTTATAAAGAGCACTTGGATGGACAGAAGCACAAGAAGAAAGAGGCATTAGCGAAAACTGACCGAATTGCTATTACTGTACCCAAAAATGCTGCAGCTCTTCGTTGTGAGCTCTGCGATGTTGCATGCACTGGATCAGATGCGTATGCTGCCCACATTCGAGGGGCTAAACATCAGAAGGTTGTTAAACTTCATACAAGACTTGGTAAGCCCATACCATCTGATGAACCACAGTTGATTACTAGCAGCGGTGCAATTGTACCATCATCTGCAGTAGCAGCCACCACTGGCATTGTTTCAACTACGACAACGACGGCTGCTTCGACATTAACTACTTCTTCAGCTGGAACAGTTAGAGCCGCTCCGCCCAAAATAAGTTTCGTTGGTAAGTTTCCTCTTAGTATATTTTACTCTGGTTCCATAATCATTGCCAATATTATTTTTTTCATTACTGTCCCTAAGACTAGTGAGTTTACTTGGCAAATGATCTTATCGAGGTGAGATGGTTGAATCGGTATGACATAGGGTAAAGGTAAAAAGAAAGGATAACAAAAGTGACAGACAGTCCCTTATCCAGCCAGAATATCCTTTTATAACTTTTCTTGATGAAAATCTCAAAACTTAACCCTATTGTTATGCCTGGAAAACCCCTCCCCCACATTTAATGTTCAACTTCATTCACCTTACCTTTTCATATTTTCAAATGAAAATATGGAAAACATGGTACAGTACGATATCAATTGATCTTTAAATGTGGTATTGTCACACATTTTAAAGCCATAGTCCCTAAGACTAGTGGGTTTACTTGGCAAATGATCTTATTGAGGTGAGATGGTTAAATCGGGAAGGCATAGGGTAAAGGTAAAAAGAAAGGAAAACAAAAGTGACAGACAATCACTTTTGTGTATCAAAGTAAGTAAGATTTTATCGATATTAAAGTAAGTGGAGAAATGACTGCAATGTTGGCAGGCTTTTTAGTGCCTATATTTGTTGTCATCTGCTATTTGAGTATGAAGATAATAAAACGTAATTCTGATCATTTATATTTGTAAAGAATTCTTGTAAAAAATCCACGGCATGTAAAATTCGTCGTAAAAAAGATCTAATGTTTCTATATATATATATATTTTTTTTTCTGGGAAATACAACGTTTGAAAGCTATGGAAATACATCGGAACCCCTTAATTTAAGCAATAGTGTAATGTCTGGGCAATCGTTCGCTGTTTTAAATCAAAATAAAATTATATTAAACGGAAGGGTACTGAATTATGTTGCCATTTGTACTGAAGGGCAGGTATCTGTTTAATTAATTTAGTTTACTTGAGCAATCGGTTACTGTTGGAGGTGAAAAAATCCAATTTTTTTTATTTTAAACCATAAAAACTGCTTTGAGCGCCCTTTGTGGCGTAACTGTATTGCCCTTTGTATTGGAGGGTAGATGTCTTTTAAATTAATTCTATTTTATGTGTGCAATCGGTTACTGTTGGAGGTGAAAAAATACATTTCTTTTTAAACCATGAATAACCGCTTTGAGCGCCCTTTGTGGTGTAACTGTATTGCCCTTTATTTTAGAGGATAGACGTATGTTCGATTATTTGTGTTTTAGTTTTTCTATCGGTTACTGTTGTAGTTGAAAAAATCCATTATTTATTTTTTTACCATGAAAAACCGCTTTGAGCGTCCTTTGTGGCGTAACTGTATTGCCCTTTGTATTGGAGGGTAGATGTCTGTTAAATTAATTCTAGTTTACTTGTGCAATCGGTTGCTGTTGGTGGTTAAAAAATCCTTTTTTTTACCATGTAAAACCTCATTGAGTGCCCTTTATTGCGTAACTGTCTTGTCATTTTTATTGGAGGATAGAAGTCTTTTAAATTAATTCTAGTTTACCTGTGCAATCTTCTACCTTTGTAGGGTAAACTATACTTCTTTTTTAAACCGTTTTAAAATCATTTGAGTGATCGTCATTTCGTAACTGTATTGCCCTTTGTATTGGTGGGTAGAAGTCTGTTAAATTAATTCTAGTTTAATATTGCAGTAGTCGTATTATTGAGTTGAAAAAATCCATTTTTTTTTTTTTAACATTAGAAACCGCTTTGAGTGCCGCGTATGGCGTAAATGTATTGCCCTGTGTATTGGAGGGTATAAGTGGTTTAAATTAATTCTATTTTGTTTGTTCAATCAGTTGCCGTTGGAGGTGAAAAATCCATTTTTTTTTTTTTCATGAAAAACCGCTTTGAGTGCCCCTTGTGGCGTAACTGTATTGCCCTTTGTATTGGAGGGTAGAAGTTTTTTAAATTATTTCTAGTTTTCTTGTGCATTCTGCTATTTTGGAGGGGAAAAAATCCTTCTTTTTTTTTCCATTAAAAAACGCTTTGAGTGCCCTTTGTGGCGTAACTTTATTTCCCTTTATTTTGGATGATATAAGTATTTTGAATTAATTGGAGTTTACTTTTGCATTCAGTTACCGTTGGATGTGTAAAAATCCTTTTTTTTTTTTACCATGAAAAACTGTTTTGAGAGCCCTGTGTGGCGTAACTGTTTTGCCATTTATTTTGGAGGGTAGAAGTCTGTTAAATTAATTCTAATTTACTTGTGCATTCGGTTACTGTTGGAGATGAAAAAATCCATTTTTTTACAATGAAAACCGCTTTGAGCGCCCTTTGTGACGTAACAGTATGGCAGTGTTTAGTGGAGGGCATAATGCTTATAAATTATGTATTTATTACCTGTGCATGCGGTTACAGTTGGTGTGGGAAAATACCTTTTTTTTAACATTAAAAACCGCTTTGAGTGCCCTTTATGGCGCAACTGTTTTGTCATTTGTTTTGGAGGATAGAAGTCTGTTAAATTAATTGTAGTTTACTTGTGCAATCGGTTACTTTTGGAGGTGAAAAAATCTATCTTTTTTAAACCATGAAAAACCGGCTTTGAGCGCCCTTTGTGTCGTAACTGTATTGCCCTTTGTATTGGAGGGTAGAAGTCTGTTAAATTAATTTTAGTTTACTTGTGCAATCGGTTACTGTTGGAGGTGAAAAAAATCCATTTTTTTTTTTACCATTAAAAACCGATTTGAGTGCACGTTGTGGCGCAACTGTATTGCCCTTTGTAGTGGAGTGTAGATGTCTTTTAAATTAATTCTAGTTTACTTGTGCAATCGGTTACTGTTGGCGAAAAACTTGTTTAAACCATGAAAATATCGCTTTGAACGCCCTTTGTGCAAACTGTTTGTATTTAGGAGGAAGAACATCTTTGAGTGTGAATTCTAGTTTACTTGTGCAATCGGTTACTGTTGGAGGTGAAAAAATCCATTTTCTTTTTAAACCAATGAAAAACCACTTTGAGCGCCCTTTGTGACGTAACTGTATTGCCCTTTATATTGGAGGGTAGAAGTCTTAAATTAATTGTAGTTTACTTGTGCAATCGGTTACTTTTGGAGGTTAAAAAATCTATCTTTTTTAAAACATGAAAAACCGGCTTTGAGCGCCCTTTCTGGCGTAACTGTATTGCCCTTTATATTGGAGGGTAGAAGTATGTTCAATTATTCGAGTTTACGTTTGCTCTCGGTCAATGGTTGAGGTGAAAAAAATCCATTTTTTTTTTTTCCATGAAAAACCGCTTTGAGCGCCCTTTGTGGCGTAACTGTATTGCCCTTTGTATTGGAGTATAGATGTCTGTTAAATTAATTCTAGTTTACTTGTGCAATCAGCTACTGTTGGAGTTGAAAAAATCCATTTTCTTTTTCAACCATGAAAAACCAATTTGAGCGCCCTTTGTGATGTAACTGTATTGCCCTTTATATTGGAGGGCAGAAATCTTCAATTAATTCTAGTTTATTTATGCGATCGGCTTCTGTTGGGGTTGAAAAAATCCATATTTTTTTTTTATACCATGAAAACCACTTTGAGCGCCCTTTGTGAGGTAACAGTATTTCCTTTTATAGTGGTGGTCATACGTCTTAATTTTATTATATTTTCTAGTTCATTTTGGTAATGCATTTGTGTAAAAAATCCATTTTCTTTTTAACCCAATGAAAAACCACTTTTAGAGCCCTGTGTGGCGTAACTGTATTGCCCTGTATATTTGATTATAGAAGTTTTTTCAATTAATTCCGGTTGGCCTTTGAATTCAGGTGCTGTTGGTTGGTATAAAATCCTTTTTTTTACCATTAAAAAAATCTATGATTGCCCGTTATTGCGCAACTGTATTGTCATTTATTGTGGAGGATAGAAATCTTTTAATTTAATTCTAGTTTAATTTTGAAATCAATTACTGTTCGATTGTGAAAAATCCATTTTTTTTAAACCATGAAAAATTTCTTTGAGCGCCAGTTGTGACTTAACAGTATTTCTGTTTGTTTTGGAGTTCAGAATTCTTTTAAATTTTTTATAATCTACTTTTGCATTCGGATAATGTTGGAGTTGAAAAAAACCAATTTTTTAAAACCAATGAAAAAACACTATGAGCGCCCTTTGTGGCGTAACTGTATTGCCCTTTCTATTGGAGGGTAGAAGTCTGTTAAATTAATTCTAGTTTACTTGTGCAATCGGTTACTGTTGGAGGTGAAAAAATCACATTTTTTTAAACCATGAAAAACCACTTTGAGCGCCCTTTGTGACGTAACAGTATTGCCCTTTGTATTGGAGTGTAGAATTATTTTAAATTAATTGGAGTTCTCGTTTGCAATCGGGTAATTTTGGTTGTTAAACAATCCCTTTTTTTAAACCATTAAAAACCCCATTTATCGCCCGTGTTGCCGAAACTATATTTCACTTTAGACTTGATGCAAGAAGTTTTTTCAATTAATTCTCGTATTCTTGTGCAATCAGTTACTGTTGGAGGTGAAAAAATCCATTTTTTTTTAACCAATGAAAAACCACTTTGAGCGCCCTTTGTGGCGTAACTGTATTGCCCTTTGTAATGGAGGGTAGAAGTCTGTTAAATTAATTCTAGTTTACTTTTGCAATCGGCTAATGTTGGAGGTGAAAAAAATAAATTTTTTTTTAAACCATGAAAACCACTTTGAGTGCTCTTTGTGACGTAACTGTATTGCCCTTTATCTAGAAGGGTAGAAGTCTGTTAAATTAATTCTAGTTTACTTGTGCAATCAGTTACTGTTGGAGTTGAAAAAATCCTATTTTTTTACCATGAAAAACCGCTCTGAGCGTCCTTTGTGGCGTAACTGTATTGCACATTATATTGGAGGGTAGAAGTCTGTTAAATTAATTCTAGTTTACTTGTGCAATCAGTTACTGTTGGAGGTGAAAAAATCCTTTTTTTTTTTACATGAAAAACCTCTTTGAGCGCCCTTTCTGGCGTAACTGTATTGCACTTTCTATTGGAGGGTAGAAGTCTTTTAAATTAATTCTAGTTCATTTGTGCAATCGGTTACTGTTGGAGGTGAAACAATCCCATTTTTTTAAACCATGAAAACCTCTTTGAGCGCCCTTTATGACGTAATAGTATTGTCCTTTGTATTGGTTGATATAAGTCTTTTAAATTAATTCTAGTTTCCCTTTGGATTCAGCTAATGTGGGTTTGTAAAAAATCCATTTTTTTTTTAACTTGAAAAACCTCTTTTAGCTCCCTTTGTGGCGCAACTATATGGACGTGTGTTATGGAGAGCAGAAGGCGGTTAAATTAATTCTAGTTTACTTTTGCAATCGGTTACTGTAGGAGGTGAAAAAAATCCTTTTTTTTTTAACCATTAAAAACCGCTTTGAGCGCCCTTTGTGGCGTAACTGTATTGCCCTTTATATTGGAGGATAGAAGTCTGTTAAATTAATTCTAGTTTACTTGTGCAATCGGTTACTGTTGGAGTTGAAAAAATCATTTTTTTTTTTCTATGAAAAACCTCTTAGAGCGCCCTTCGTGGCGTAACTGTATTGCCCTTTCTATTGGAGGATAGAAGCATGTTAAATTAATTCTAGTTTACTTGTGCAATCAGTTACTGTTGGAGGTGAAAAAATCCCTTTTTTTAAACCATGAAAAACCGCTTTGAGCGCCCTTTGTGGCGTAACTATATTGCCCTTTGTAATGGATGGTAGAAGTCTGTTAAATTAATTCTAGTTTACTTGTGCGATCGACTAATGTTGGAGTTGAAAAAAATAAATTTTTTTTAAAAAAGTGAAAACCGCTTTGAGCGCTCTTTGTGGCGTAACTGTATTGCCCTTTATATAGAAGGGTAGAAGTCTGTTAAATTAATTCTAGTTTACTTGTGCAATCGGTTACTGTTGGAGTTGAAAAAATCCATATTTTTTTTTTTAACCATGAAAAAACGCTTTGAGCGCCCTTTGTGGCGTAACTGTATTGCCCTTTGTTTTGGAGGTTAGAAGTCTGTTAAATTAATTCTAGTTTACTTGTGCGATCGACTAATGTTGGAGTTGAAAAAAATCAATTTTTTTTAAAACCGTGAAAACCGCTTTGAGTGCTCTTTGTGACGTAACTGTATTGCCCTTTATATAGAAGGGTAGAAGTCTTTAAAATTAATTCTAGTTTACTTTTGCAATCTGCTACTGTTGGAGGTGAAAAAATCCTTTTTTTTTTTACATGAAAAACCGCTTTGAGCGCCCTTTCTGGCGTAACTGTATTGCCCTTTCTTGTGGAGGATAGAAGTCTTTTAAATTAATTCTAGTTTACTTGTGCAATCGGTTACTGTTGGAGGTGAAAAAATCAATTTTTTTTTTAACCATGAAAAACCGCTTTGAGCGCCCTTTGTGGCGCAACTGTATTGCCCTTTGTATTGGAGGTTAGAAGTCTTTTAAATTAATTGGAGTTTTATAGTGCAATCGGTTTATTCGGTAGGTTAAAAAAACCATTTTCTTTTTAAACCATGATATACAGAATTTAGCGACCATTGGTTTTTATCTTGAGGTCCCTGGAGTTAGGTTTGTTGTTGCCTGTTCATTTAATACTGTTTTTCGTTTTCAATTAGCTAATTTTTTATGTGAAAAAAATCCTTTTTTATTTAACCATGAAAAACCGCTCTTTTCGTCCGTTGTTGTTTACCTATATTTACCGGGAGTTTGGATGGCAGATTTCTTAACAATTATTCGAGTTTACGTTTTAGATTAGTGAATTTAGTATGTTACCAAATCTCATTTTTTTACAATGAAAAACAGATATTAGCGCTCTTTGTGGCGTAACTGTATTGCCCTTTATACTGGAGGGCAGAAGTCTGTTAAATTATTTCTAGTTTACTTGTGCAATCGGTTACTGTTGGAGGGGAAAAAATCCATTTTTTTTAAACCATGAAAAACCGCTTTGAGCGCCCTTTGTGGCGTAACTGTATTGCCCTTTGTATTGGAGGGTAGAAGTCTGTTAAATTAATTGTAGTTTACTTGTGAAATCGGTTACTTTTGGTTTTGAAAAAAATTAATTTTTTTTTACCAATCGAAACCGCATAGAGCTCACGTTGTTGTTTATCAGTATGTCATTTTATTAAGGAGTTCAGATGGCTGTTTATGTATTGGTCTTTTACCATTTAAAATGTTTGCATGTGGATTTGAAAAAATCCATTTTTTTTTTAAACATTGAAAACCGCTTTGAGCGCCCTTTGTGACGTAACTGTATTTCCCTTTTTTTTGGAGGGTATAAGTCTGTTAAATTAATTATAGTTTACTTATGCAATAGGTTACTGTTGGAGGTGAAAAAATCCATTTTTTTTTACCATGAAAAACCGCTTTGAGCGCCCTTTGTGGCGTAACTGTATTGCCCTTTTTATTGGAGGGTAGAAGGCTTGTAAATTACTTTTAGTTTACTTTTGCATTCGGTTACTATTGGAGTGGAAAAAATTCCTATTTTTTTAAACAATGAAAAACCGCTTTGAGCGCCCTTTGTGGTGCAATAGTATTGCCCTTTATATTGGAGGGTAGAAGTCTGTAAATTAATTCTAGTTTACTTGTGCAATCGGTTACTGTTGGAGGTGAAAAAATCCATTTTTTTTAAAAATGAAAAACCACTTTGAGCGCCCTTTGTGTCGTAACTGTATTGCCCTTTGTATTAGAGGGTAGAAGGCTTTTAGATTATTATGGTTTACTTGTGCATTCAGTTAATGTTGGAGGTTAAAAAATTCTCTTTTTTTAAACAATGAAAAACCACTTTGAGTGCCCTTTATGGCGTAAATATATTGCCCTTTTTACTGGATGATAGAAGTACTTTAGATTAATTCTATTTTACTTTTTCACTCAGTTACGGTTGGAGTTTTAAAAATCCATTTTTTTTTTTAACCATGAAATACCGCTTTAAGTGCTGTGTTTGGCGTAAATGTATTTTCCTTTGTTTAGAAGAATAGAAGTATGTTAAATTAATTCTAGTTTACTTTTGCAATCTGTTACTGTTGGGGTTGAAAATATCCCTTTTTTTTTAAACAATGAAAAACCGCTTTGAGCGCCCTTTGTGGCGTAACTGTATTGCCCTTTGTATGGGAGAGTAGAAGTCTTTTCAATTACTTGTGGTTAACTTTTGAATTCTTTTACTTATGTAGTGTAAAAAATCCTTTTTTTTTACCATTAAAAACCGCTATGAGTGCCCTGTATGTCGTAACTGTTTTTTCATTTGTATTGGAGGATAGAAATCTTTTAAATTAATTCTAGTTTATTTGTGCAATCGGTTACTGTTGGAGGTGAAAAAATCCATTTTTTTTAAACCATGAAAAACCGCTCTGAGTTTCGAGGGTGGGTCAACATTCTGTTCCGGGGGTTTTTATTGCTTTTGTCTGTTAATGTTAGTCTAGTTTCCAGTTCTTTTGTTTAATTCTTTATTGTATAATTAACTTTTACTTTTAACCAATTGGAAACAGATCATATCTTCCTTGGTTGCTCCAATTAATTGCCCTGTGGAGATGAGTACAAAAGTATGTTAAATTTATTCTAATTTGCTTTTGCATTCGGTTACTGTTGGAGTTGAAAAAATCCATTTTTTTTTTTACCATTAAAAACCGCTTTGAGCGCCCTTTGTGGCGTAACTGTATTGCCCTTTGTTTTGGAGGGTAGAAGTCTTTTAAATTAATTCTAGTTTACTTGTGAAATCGGTTACTGTTGGTGGTGAAAAAAATCATTTTTTTTTTACCATGAGAAACCGCTCAGAGCTCCCTATGTGGCTTAACAGTATTGCCTTGTATATTGGAGGACAGAAGTATTTTAAATTATTTCTCTTTTGCTTTTGAATTTGGTTGCTGTTGGAGGGTAAAATTAACATTTTTTTTTACCATTAAAAACAGCTTAGAGTGCCCTGTATGGCGCAACTATATTGTCATTTTTTCTTGATGATAGAAATCTTTTAATTTATACTGTTTTAATTTTTCAATCATTTAATGATTTGGTTTTAATAATCTATTTTTTTTAAACAAATAAAAACTGCTTTGAGCTCTCTTTGTGGCGTAACAATATTGCCCTTTGTATTGGAGGGAAGAATTCTTTTAAATTATTTATAGTTTACTTGTGCAATCAGTTACTGTTGGAGGTGAAAAAATCCCTTTTTTTTAACCATGAAAAACCGCTTTGAGCGCCCTTTGTGGCGAAACTATATTGCCCTTTGTAGTGGGTGGTAGAAGTCTGTTAAATTAATTCTAGTTTACTTGTGCAATCGGTTACTGTTGTAGGTGTAAAAATCTTCTTTTTTTTACCATGAAAAACCGCTTTGAGCGCCCTTTGTGGCGTAACTGTATTGCCCTTTGGTTTGGATGATAGAAACCTGTTAATTTATTCTAGTTTAATTGTTCAATCGGTTACTGTTGGGGGTGAAATAATCCATTTTTTTTTAAAAACACATGAAAAACCGCTTTGAGTGCCCTTTGTGGCTTAACTGTATTGCCCTTTCTAGTAGAGGGTAGAAGTCTGTTAAATTATTCTAGTTTATTTGTGCAATCGGTTACTGTTCGAGGTGAAAAAATCCCTTTTTTTTAAACAATGAAAAACTACTTTGAGCGCTCGTCGTGGTGTAACTTTTGGGTACGTTATTAAGATGTGCAGAATTCTTTTAAAATTCTTATAACGTAAGTGTGAAATCTTTGAATTTTTTTTTTTGAAATATCCATTTTTTTACAATTGTAATAGTCACTTATCTTCGGTTTTGCTTCCAAATTATTTCCATGGGGCTTGTAGGGCCGTAATACTTTCAATGAATTCTAGCTTTCTTTTGAATTAGGCTTCTGCTGTAGTGTTAAAAATCAATTTTTTTTTATACCATTAAAAACCACTTTGAGCGCCCTTTGTGGTGAAACTGTATTGTAATTTGTAGTAGAGGGTAGAATTATGTTAAATAACTAACGTTATACTTGTTCAATAAGTTAATGTAGGAGGTTAAAATATCCATTTTTTTTTAACATGAAAAAACACTTTGAGCGCCCTTCGTGGCGTAACTGTATTTCCCTTTCTTTTGGAGGATAGAAGTCTGTTAAATTAATTCTAGTTTACTTGTGCAATCTGTTACTGTTGGAGGTGAAAAAATCCATTTTTTTTACCATGAAAAACCGCTTTGAGCGTCCTTTGTGGGGTAACTGTATTGCCTTTTATATTGGAGGGTAGAAGTCTGTTAAATTAATTCTAGTTTACTTGTGCAATCTGTTACTGTTGGAGGTGAAAATATCCATTTTTTTTACTATGAAAAACCGCTTTGAGCGCCCTGTGTGGAGTAACCGTATTGCCCTTTGTTTTGGAGGGTAGAATTCTGTTAAATTAATTCTAGTTTACTTTTGCAATCGACTAATGTTGGATTTGAAAAAAATCACTTTTTTTTTAAACAATGAAAACAGTTTTGAGTGCCCTTTCTCTAGTAACTTTATTGCCCTTTGTTTTGGTGGGTCGTAGTCTTTTAAATTAATTCGGTTTTACCTTTTATTTAATTTTAGGTTTTTGGGTGTATATTACATTTTTTTTTTACCATTAGAAATCTATCAGAGCTTCCTGTATTGGTCAACAGTATTTCCGTTTTTTTTGTAGTACAGAATGCTTTTATAAATTTTTTCTATTCTAACATTTCTTTCTGTTAACTCAGGGGTTGAAAAAATCCAATTTTTTTTATCACATGAAAAACCACTTTGAGCGCCCATTGTGGAGTAATAGTATTAACCTTTAGCGGTGTGGTTAGAAGCCTTTTAAATTAATTGTAGTTTACTTGTTCCATCGTTTTCTTTTTTATGTTAAAATATATATCTTTTTTAAAAAATTAAAAAACGCTTTGAGAGCCATTTGTGTCGAAACTGTATATCCCTTTGTATTGGAGTGTAGATGTCTGTTAAATTAATTTTAGTTTACTTGTGCAATCGGTTACTGTTGGAGGTGAAAAATCCATTTTTTTTACCATGAAAATATCGCTTTAAGCGCCCTTTGTGGCGCAACTGTATTGCCCTATTGTATTGGAGGGTAGAAGTCTGTTAAATGTTAATTCTAGTTTGATTGTGCACTCGGTTACGTTTGGTGGTTAAAAAATCCATTTTTTTTTTTACTATTATAAACCGCTCAAAGTGTCCGTTTTGGCGCAACCTTATTGTCAGGTGTTTTGGTGTGCTAAAGTCTTTACGTTTAGTTCTAGTTTACTAGTGAATTTAGCTACTTTGGGGGGTGAAAAAATCTATTTTTTTTAAACAAATAAAAAACGCTTTGAGCGCCCTTTGTGGTGTAACTGTATTGCCCTTTGTATTGGAGGGTAGAAGTCTCTTAAATGTGAATTCTAGTTTACTTTTTCAATCAGCTACTTTTGGTTGGTAAAAAATCCATTTTTTTTTTTTTAATATTATAAACCGCTTTTAGCGCCCTTCGTGGCGTAACTATATTTCGCGGTGTTTTGGTGGGTAGATTTAGTTTAGTTTAATTCTATTTCACTTTTGAATTCGGCTCGTGTTGGAGTTGAAAAAATCAATTTTTTTTAAACCAGGAAAAACCCCTTTGAGCGCCCTTTGTGGTGTAACTGTATTGCCTTTTATATATGAGGGTAAAAGTCTGTTAAATTAATTCTAGTTTACTTTTGCATTCGGTTACTGTTGGTGTGTAAAAAATCCATTTTTTTTTTAACATGATAAACCTCGTTGAGCGCCCGTTGTGGCGTAAATATATTGCCCTGTTTATTGGTGGGCAGAAGGATGTTAAATTAATTCTAGTTTACTTTTGCAATAGGGTTCTTTTGGAGGTGTAAAAATCCATATTTTTTTTTTAAACCAAGAAAAACAGCTTTGAGCACCCTTTGTGGCGTAAATGTTTTGCCCGTTGTTTTGTAGGTTAGAATTATTTTAAATTAATTAGAGTTTACTTTTGCAATAGTTTAGTTTTGGTGGTTAAAAAATCCATTTTTTTTTTACCATGAAAAACCGCTCTGAGCGTCCAATGTGGCTTAACTGTATTGCCCTTTTTATTGGAGGGTAGAAGTATTTTAAATTAATTCTATTTTAATTGTTCAATTGTTTTCTTTTGGTGTTTTAAAAATCCATTTTTTTTTTAAACCATGAAAAACCGCTTTGAGCGCCCTTTGTGGCGTAACTGTATTACCCTTTGTATTGGAGGGTAGAAGTCTGTTAAATTAATTCTAGTTTACTTGTGCAATCGGTTAATTTTGTAGGTTAAAAAATCCATATTTTTTAAACCATGAAAAACCGCTTTGAGCGCCCTTTGTGGCGTAACCGTATTGCCCTTTGTATTGGAGGGTAGAAGTCTGTTAAATTAATTCTAATTTACTTGTGCAATGGGTCACTGTTTAAAATGAAAATATCCAAGTTTGAAATGTTTGTATTTAGGCGGAAAACACTTGATTGTTAATTATAGTTTACTTGTGCAATCGGTTACTGTTTGAGGTGAAAAAATCCATTTTTTTTTTTACCATGAAAAACCACTTTTAGCGCCCTTTGTGGCGTAACTGTATTGCCGTTTGTATTGGAGTGTAGATGTCTTTTAAATTAATTCTAGTTTACTTGTTCAATGGGTCACTGTTTAAAATGAAAATATCCAAGTTTTAAATGTTTGTATTTATGCGGAAAACACTTGATGTTTAATTATAGTTTAATTGTGCAATAGGTTACTGTTGGAGGTGAAAAAATCCATTTTTTTTTTTTACCATGAAAAACCACTTTGAGCGCCCTTTGTGGCGTAACCGTATTGCCCTTTGTATTGGAGGGTAGAAGTCTGTTAAATCAATTCTAGTTTACTTGTGCAATCGGTTACTGTTGGAGGTGAAAAAAATCAATTTTTTTTAAAACCATGAAAAACCACTTTGAGCGCCCTTTGTGGTGTAACTGTATTGCCCTTTGTATTGGAGGGTAGAAGTCTGTTAAATTAATTCTAGTTTACTTTTGCAATCGGCTACTGTTGGAGGTGAAAAAATCCATTTTTTTTTTTTTTTTTAACCATTAAAAACCGCTTTGAGAGCCCTTTGTGGTGTAACTGTATTGCCCTTTTTATTGGAGTGTAGAAGTCTGTTAAATTAATTCTAATTTACTTGTGCATTCGGCTACTGTTGGAGTTGAAAAAATCTAATTTTTTTTTTCCATGAAAAACCGCTTTGAGCGCCCTTTGTGGAGTAACTGTATTGCCCTTTGTATTGGAGGGTAGAAGTCTGTTAAATTAATTCTAGTTTACTTGTGCAATCGGTTACTGTTGTAGGTGAAAAAATCCTTCTTTTTTTTTACCATGAAAAACCGCTTTGAGCGCCCTTTGTGGCGTAACTGTATTGCCCTTTGTATTGGAGGGTAGAAGTCTGTTAAATTAATTCTAGTTTACTTGTGCATTCGGTTACTTTTGGAGTTGAAAAAATCCATCTTTTTTAAACCATGAAAAACTGCTTTGAGTTTCCTTTGTGACGCAACTGTATGGCCGTTTGTATTGGAGTTCATAATGCTGTTAAATTAATTCTAGTATGCTTTTGAATTCGGTTGCTGATGTAGTTGAAAAAATCCTTTTTTTTACCATTAAAAACCGATGTTAGCGCACTTTATGGCGCAACTGTATTGCCCTTTGTATTGGAGGCTAGAAGTCTGTTAAATTAATTCTAGTTTACTTGTGCAATGGGTCACTGTTTAAAATGAAAATATCCAAGTTTGCAAATTTTGTATTTAGGAGGAAAACACTTGAGTGTGAATTGTAATCCTTAAGTTTATCCGAGGATTGACAGTCTGGCATGCTAAATGGACACTTTTAGTGCCTTTTGGACACTTTTTCACTCTGAGGGACACCGGGACACTATTGGGTCGAAAAAGGCAGCTTTTTGAGAAAAAGGACACTTTTTGGACATTTTTCCAAATCAAAAACCAAATGTCTTTATTTTCTTCATTTTTTTTATAAATACGACTGCTTTTAATTTGTACTTTACTTTTAAGCTTTGGCAACGTCTTGGGGATTTTTCTTAGATGTTTTTGGGCCCTGCGCGAACACTATTTATCAACCGAAGAGGAATAGGACCTAAATTCTTAAACAATATGGTATGCTAGAACTATCGAATCCATCTTTTTCTTCTATATTACGGTTGACGTTCGTCATCAAGTCGGTCAACTTCAAGGACCCACCTACTGCTGGTGGCAGAGTCACCAAGGCCGCTGAGAAGGCTGGAAAGAAGAAGTGAATGGCCATTCCCTTCTTGCGTGTTCCACGTAAATCCCTGTGACGTGTAGCCGTGTGCATATGGCTATTATTACACTGCTGTCATAGAAAGAAAGGAGTTTCGCAAAAAATCTGTGTTGTGCCTCAATTTTATTTATAGCCGCTAGCGAATGTTTCTGTTTTTTATTCTATACTTTCAGCTGTGATTTTTTGTTAAACGCTAGTTGCCAGTTTCTATCGAGAATAACTAAAGTGAATTTATTTCAATCGGCCTTGTCTTCTCACTTTTTAGTTTTCGAAAACGTCATTTTTGCTCAGGGCTACTTCTAAACAGTGTTGCCACCCTGACCTGAAAGAATTTACTAGATCTGAGAGGAAAAATTTACTAAATTGCATCTGTTTTTACTAAATGTTCAAAAATCTTTTTTGGTGTGTCCAGCTATCACCGCTCACGCACCATCAAGCATAGATTTTTATTATATAGGGATCATCAAAAGGATTTACGTAAACTTATTTCCCTTTTTCTCGTTCTTTTTCTATTTTCCTTATTTTTTTCGTTTTCACAGTATGGTTAAAAATTCCGGAACCTATAAGTTCAAAAATCCTTTTTCTATTATTATTATTTGGATGTACTACTGGATAGGCGTCATATTCCACATGCGGTGCATCCAAAAATTCAAAAAATAGTCTGGAATCTTGGATTCTGGAAATTCAGCTGATGGAGCCTGGGTTTGATTTATCAATGGTTTTCAGGTATTAAAATTCAGATATACTGAAAAACTAAAAAACACTCAGTGAAGAAAAACAGCTACAACTCATATTCACAAAGTACTTCAGGTGATGGTGTTCTGAGAATATGTGATGTGTTGGAAAGTGACGGCTTTTGAAATTGGTCCCCCAGTTTCCGTTTTTAGGTTTGAAATCTAAATCCTTCAATTTTGCAATTTTAAGAGGAAATTTGCCAGTTTTAAAACACTAATTGGGCTGGTTTTTAAATAAGGGATAAGCTGCTTACAAAGAATTCTGGCAAATTTTAAAGCAATTAATTTAGGATTTTTTTTGAACTGATTTTTTTCTGGATTCTCTCTCGTTCGTATTCAAGGGAATCAAAACCCAATACAATCTATGTCCCTTCAAAACGGAAATGACTTAATAGGCTACCGGTTTAGTTGTAGAATTATTTAAATTAAAAAGTACACCTCAAATTGGACTAGGGTTGCCAAGAAAAAGAAAACTTATGTAACATAAAATAATTAGTTTAAAAAATATCATTGTGTCAATAGTCTTCATGTCAGACAAATCATACAAATTGAAAAATAAGAAGAAAAATATGTAGCCACAATTAAAAAAAGTCGTACTTAAAAGGCTTTAATCGTACTCGGGCTCATCCGAATTTAAAGTATCCATAGTGTCGAGTTCTGACTGAAGGGATCTACTTGTTTCCATTTCTTGATAGCCCGAGTCAAATCGCTGGGGATCACCCAGTCATGCACTCCACTTGACCTGAGAACAAGTTGCTTCGTTTTCATCAGAGACGAAACACTCGAGACATTTAACGTATTCGGGTTTTTAGTTTTGATGACCGATAAAATCAAGAACTGTCTCTCTGTTCCAGCAATTGAATGGGGCAAGCTGCAGCGAGTCAGAAAGAACTTGGGCAAGTATGGAAAAAGTTCGTTTCCAACAGCGTCTTTAAAGGGACAAAGCTAACTAACAAACGTAACAGCTGTTATGAGAGTCAGGGAAAATTTTCTGAAAGCAAATTAAGCTGGCATACCAGTCCTGATTTTAAAAAGTTTGCCTTTCAAAGCAAGTATCAAGAAGAAGCCTAAAGAAAAGTAGAGATTTTTAAGCGCTAGGCTTGACGCGAAATCGCAAAAATGACAGAAATGGTAGCCATAATATTTAACTTAATCGAAATCAGGTTTTGTAATGAACGGACCCTAATTGTTTTACTGAATTCATGGAAAATAAAAAAAGTTTTGTTTCCTAAAAATCAAGACTTTTTACTAGATTTCGGAAAATTCACTAGATCTTTTAAACTTACTAGATTTCTTTTTATTTTACTAGATCTAGTAAAATCCTACTGACGATGGCAACCCCACTTCTAAATGTTCAGAAAACGGCAAGATAGAGGAGTTATTAAACGATTTTAAATCATTTGAACAACCAGTTGGCTGAGTGGTTAAGGTGATCGACGTCTTTTGTTTAACTTTAAAACCATGTAGGTCAAAATAGAAATTTCGTTTCTACAGCCGTTCGTACCTTGTCGCACACAAAGATCCTTAATAGCTACCGAAGATCAAAGACTCGTATCTTTTTCGCATAACTTATGAAAATGCCGAAGTGAAAATAAATCTCTGGTTGGTTCTTTCCTTTTCGACTAAAATAGGTAGCGGTATCGATAATCGATATGACATTTCACTCTGTTGACATTCTCATGACGAATTTTTCTCTGCCATCTCTTCAAATTGGACTAGCACTAAACTTAATTTATATGTAGTGTTAATGTCAAAGCTGGAAATACCTGCAGATCTCATGCAGGTAACAGACCGCTAGGTGGCAGAACTAAGAAGGACGAATTTCAAAGGTTTTTTGGCCCTTTTTCACAGGTTTTGAAAATTCTTAGTGGCAACCCTGTATTTTGGCTAATTACCTAGAGCGACACTAAAAGTGTCCATTTTTGGCTGATTTGGACACTTTTGTCCCTAAAAATTTTGGCAACCCTGCTGACAGTTACAGTTCTCAAGCAAAAGAAGTTAAGATGAAAATTTACAAACGGGTTTAAAGGTGCACGAGATTTTACTGACCAATATATTTTATCTTCAACATCAAATTAGTGAGTAAGAACAAAGTGGATGTTCTGTTCAACAAGTCGCTCAAATGTATTCTAGCGTGCCTGTCTATGAAGAAAAGGCGTTTTAGGGTGATCTATTTACTGTAAGGGAGAACAGGAGGGGGCAACACCCCTCGTTTACAGAACAATTTCTTTTTGTTTTTAGTTTAAGTGTCGTTCCTTGCTTTTATTTAAATAAATATAACTTGTTGCTTTTTTTAAGTTAATTTCTGATCGTTTTCAAATCCTGTCTAGACATATCCAAGATTTAAGGGAAGCTACCGCCGTCATAAGCCCACTGCCTGTAGTTTAATTACATATAATCAATACTTTGAATTGATTGGTAGTGTCCTACATTGGTGACGTGAAAATTAGCCTGAGAATTAAGACATTTCACTGGCAATTAATTTATTTTAATGAAGGGTGAGGGGTGCCACACCGCAAAGGGACGAAACCAAAGCCGCGTTTTCAGGCTCAGCGGGTTCGAACACGAGTTGTTGTCGTCTAGTTTCAAGTTTCTAGTTTTTCGTCTAGTTTCAGCGGGTTCGTAGTTTCAACCCCGTGTTTGATGCACTAGATGCACTAGACGAGAACAACCCGTCTTTAAACACGGGTTGTTCTCGTCTAGTGCATCAAGCGTTGTGCATCAGTGCATCAAACACTGGGTTAAAACTTCGAACCCGCTGAAACTAGACCAAATTCTACAAACTTGAAACTAGACGAGAACAATCAGTGTTCGAACCCGCTGAGTCTGAAAACGCGGCTCAAATCTTCGATTTTTTTTTTTTTTGCTGTCTCCTGTTCAAATTGTTGCGAAAATAATTAATGGTAGATGGCCTCTAAGTATTGCAAAACGAGCATAAGTTTCAAATCATTTCGATTAGTAAAAATAACCCGTTTTCCTGGTCTGGTTGATTGGGTTTGACTGCTTGGTTATACGGGGCCCAGAGATCGACCCTGCTGTAGCGACAACCGCAGGGCTAACGCAGGGACCTTATTAGTCAAGAAGTGTCGTTAATCTGATTGCTAACTTACATAACATTGTATGGCCTGTGGTTGCGCAGTGGGTTTGACTTCAGCTGATAGTTTGCTGACTTCAGCTGACAGTGGGTTTGTCTTCAGTAATACGAGACCCAGAGATCGATCCCGGCCGTATTAACGCACTGCAGGGCTGACGCAGGGACCCTAGCAGTCAAGATGCGTCGTTAATCCGATTACTTATTTCGTACCTTGTTTTCCAGCTGGCAAAGGAGCTTCAACTGCCGCCGCACCTGCTGCTGTCAAAGATGCCACTCCTGCAGCTGATGCTGTTAAAGATGACAAAGTAGCCAGTGAAGTTGCTAATGCTGTTCGTATCCTTGAAGAAGAAAAGAATGTTCAACCTATAGGACAAGAATTTGTGGAAGAAGTGAAGACGGACGACGGACGCGTTGTCAACTATCATTGCAAGTTATGTGATTGTCGCTTCACCGATCCTAACGCCAAGGATATGCATATGAAAGGGCGTCGTCATCGTTTGGCTTACAAAAAGAAGGTAAGCATACCTGCTATGTATTCTGCTTTTGGAATTAGGAACATGGTACGTTTGGAATATCGGAATGTGAGCTATTCTTATAAAACTTTTTTTTTATACTATATATATAGATATATATATATATATATATATATATATATATATATATATATATATATATATATATATATATATATATATATATATATATATATATATATATATATATATATATATATATATATATATACTATTTCGTTCTCTATGTTTGTGCCCAGGCAGCAATTTTGACCGAGACCGAGTCTGTTGATTTTGAATTGAAAATCCGGTATTTTGTAGTAGGTATCAAGACATGGCTAATTTTAGAAAAAGGCAAGACGGATAGTCCGAGCAATTGAGAGGCAAATGTTTCAATGGTGGGGGTAAGTATAACTCTCTTATTGGACAAATACTTGTGTGTTAGTTTTTGGAAAGACACGCCTGACTAGTCTTGCTGCCTACTGCAAGTCATATATATATATATATATATATATATATATATATATATATATATATATATATATATATATATATATATATATATATATGTATATATATATTAGTAATTATTATTTATATTATTATTAACTATTACCTTATCGTATTACATTTTTATACTGTTATTTTTATACTATTTTTAACTTGAGAACCTTTTTTTTTAGGATTTAATTTAAATCACTTGTTTTGCTTTTAGTATAGAACGTTTGTGAGGACATTCTAAAAATGAAAAACAATTATTAGTTAATTCTTTTAAGGATTAAGATAAAAGTGACACCTGCTTTCTATATTGATCTGAATGATATTCTTATGAAAAGACGCTATCAAAGTTCGGCTTATAAGAAAAGAGCAAAGATACTTATTATTGGCCTATTTATAGAATTAATTGCAAAAGTGGAATATATGCACTTCAGATGTAAGGTGAATCAAGGCGATCTGAGCTGTTTTTTTTTTTTTTTTTTTTTTTTTTTTTTTTTTTTTTTTTTTTTTACATTCCTTAAATATTTGATTAATACGAATAATTTTGACTTTTGAATTAATGGTTGCTTTTTTAGAATCCTTTTGTCTTAATTCGTGCAAAATAGTTTTTTATATTCAAGCACATAATTTTGTGCAAGAAATATCGAATTAACCATGGACATCACCGGGTGATTGATGTATTAAAAACCAGAACCAAAAATTTATTGTTTTACACAGTTTTCTTTAACTTTCAGACTTGTCGAGAATTTTTGACTTGATAGTTTCGACTTTTTCCATAAGTTTTACCTAACCTAATTAGAAGTACCAGAAAACTGAACAGGATCGATCCTAAAGTCGTCATTTTTTTTTCTTGAGTCCCTTTAGGCAAAAAAGGTAATTGAATGTTTTCTTTATGGCAAGATTTATGGTGTCGTAAATATACGATCAGTTACTACTAACCTTGAGAATTAGGTAATTACCAGCTGTAGGGTCAACCCACACAACAGACTAGAACTCCAGAGACAACATAGCTTTATAGTTATACGTAAACTGGTACAATCGGGGCACATGGGCGCGCCATATCCCCCTGTTCTTAAAACCTATTGTAAGATCTCTGAAACACGTACGTTGTCAAATTATTTGGCCCAATAATATTCAGATATAGCCCTTAACCTGAACTAGTGATGTTTGAATTTTCAATTCTTATATAAAATTCCTTGCAAGTCAATACAACTATCCCAGTACAAACCTTTTCTGCAATATATCCCCTACCTCTCCACAGGAATTATTTTCATACTAGGTTTTTTTCTTCTTTTTTTGTAATTTAGGGTTATGCATCCAGTACTAATATCATTCTGTACTTACATATGGATATTTTACTTACTAAAAATTAAAGTTCGTCCAACCACTTTAAAGCAAAAGGTCAGCGCTATAATAAAGTGAAAAATACAGTAAGGCTCTAGTTAATTGTTTGTTATTAACTTAATCCTAAAATTGCCATTAAATTAAGCAAAAGTTGTTAACAGTTGATTTTTTTTTTTTTTTTTGTAATACAAAAATTGAACATGTTGTTTCATTATCTGGTGCAGTGGAACGTAATAACAAAATAGTTACATTAATTATTTATTAGTTAATATTATTGTAAAAGTAATAACAATTATCATTCATGACAATTACCTTCCGCACCGCAGCCTAAGTGTTAGTTCTAGTGTCCTTCATTTTAAAATAGTTATGTGAATAAGCTCTAACTTACCAACCAGTTTTGAAAGAAAAACCGACCATCAAAAAGATTCAGTTTGACACTTGGTAGTAAAGTTCTGAACTATTACTAACCACTCGCCGCAGCACCAAGCCACCTGAGGCCGACGCAGCTACGCGCGCTCCTCTATTACAATGTATTCAGTGCCTCCCTCTTTATAGCCCCCCAAAAAAAAATTCAGTTTCCCATAAATCTTTCCTTAAGGCCTCCAACCTTATTCGGGGGCGATCTGCTTTTCGTTGGGCCCTAGATGGTTGTTAGAAAAGGATCATCTTGGATAATATGTCATTCTTTATCTGTAGTACGTGTTCTAGTCATGTAAATGTTTCTTATAGCCCTACATTATAGCCCTAGAAACTGGATCGGTACTGAACGGGATCTACTACACGGGAGCTCTAAAGGTGGGGCCAGTAACACGAGTTAACCCATGCCTTACCCAGATTGCATTATTGGTCAGTCTATAGGATCCTTTTATGACAATATTTATTATTACTTCAGGTTGATCCAACTTTGAGTGTTGAAATGAAACCATCGTCTCGTCGCCAAAAGGCTGAGTCTGAAAGAGAACGTCGCCAGAGACTCAAGGAAGAGGCCATGAGAAAACGCAGAGAAGAAATGTAAGTATATGATACTTACTTCTAGTTTTGTTTTTGTGGAGGGTAAGAAAGCAATCGATTTTCTTTCAAGAAAACAAGAATTGGTATATGTATTTGATGGATTTTTACTGGGAAATACGGCAAATTCCTTATTGAGACAAAAAGATTGATTCCTTGATTCCTTTTTTAAATTCTTCAGATAAAAAATGACAGTTTCAGGCCCCAAGTTTCTAATCAGGAAGGGGCAAATAGTTAGTGTTGTTGTTAGTATAAGTCTATTCTAGGACGCTTAAACAAGCCCTGACTGGGTACTAGACTTACCCCCCCCCCTCCATCCCCCCACATACTACACACGGACAATATTTAATAAACTACCTTAAAAGAAAGAACTAGATATGTAGCAGTAAAAGATTAACCCAAGTATTTTAGAGTGGACCCAGAAAAACTTAATGATTAATATTTTCTATCCGAGTAATTGATCTATTTATCACAATTTTTCCTAAAGTGTTTTACTTTACCCCGCGACATACAAGTTAAGTTTTGGGGAGGTACGTGTTGCACCAGTTCGGTGAAGATGTATATATATATCTCATGCGTCTCAGTTTTATGTCACAGGCTAAAATTAACAACTGGAGAACGAAATTACGATAATTTTTTTTCTGCACTAACAATTTCATTATTCCAGAAAAAGTTATTCATAATGCAACTCATTTATTTTATATAAAAAAAAATTTGTTTTAATAAATTTATTTATTCTTTGTTATCACCTTCTGTATTTACCAAAGAATAAAAAAAAATATTGCTTTCAAAATACATCTTTTTTTCCAGAGGGGCACTCAGTGTTATGAAAATTGTAGAAGTCTTTTAGAATCAGTGTTTGAATTTGAATAATTATTCCAGGGTTGCCAATATGCAAGAAGACGAAGGAGCAATGTGGGACCAGTTTCGACGTCATGAAGATGAAGTTAACTACATAGAATATATGGAATGGTGCCGCCAGTATGGTCCTGGTTTTAGAGGACCACAAATGGGACCTCGTATGCCAGTCGGAATGGGACATCCTCCAATGGGCATGATGCCGCCTATGGGTATGGTTGGTATGCCACCTATTTTTCCACAGTCATATGATGACAGGCATGTCAATGCTAAGCATCAGTCACTCTTTCCAGAGGTTAGTTTGTGTTCATAAATTTTCGGTTTTATCTAGTATGCTTACAATATGTCCTCTAAATCCTTCGATAGACCATTTTACGAAATCGAAATTCCAATGTTGTTAAAAAAAAAAAACTTATAAATAATTATAGGGAATGAAAAAGTTACAATTTTAGATGAATACCTAAAATTGTCTTGAAAGATAATTGCCTGGTCGATTCAGCAAATGACGTTATATACTATAAACCAGCCTGATAGTAGTTTCCGAGATATCGCTGTTATTATCTCGTTCAGTCTTCATTGGAAATGTTTCATCCCTTAAACTAACAGCGAGTATTATAATAATCGCTAACTTACGTTTTAACTTACCTTTAGAAGGCAACATAAGTTTAAGGGTTAGCTTACCTTTCTTTTCTAAAATCGTTTTTCTAAAATCCTTTTCTTAATTATATAATTTTCCCTTATATTCTTTAGTGGTGTAATAATTTATCAGCCTTTTTTCCCTTAAAACTTCTAGTTCCATTCCAGCTATCATTGTTAACTATAGCCTAAGGCTGATAAGGCCTTGAATCATTGAGTTAAGTCTCTGAGAATGCTGAGCCACAGCTATGTCAACTATTTTTTCCGAAATACAGGAAAAAAAGTTATAAACACCTGAAATTAAATAAGTTGTATAACATACTTGAAATCGCCCTGACAGGATTCTAGAAGCTCGTCGATGTCAATGGACTTAATTGTGTTCAAAATAACAGAATAGAATGTTATATCAGTGTATTAATGCAAAGAGTATGGGTAATTTGTAAGAGTGGAAACTGGCACTAGTGTCGGCAAAAAAAAACTGTTGACGCTATCTAGCGTTTGGCGACACTTGCCATTTCTTAGTGTAATAATAAGAATAATTAGTGTAATTAGTAAAATTAGGGTATTAATAAGTGTCCAATCTCAGCCAGTAAAATGAATACAGAGCTTGAAAAAGCCAAGCGTTTCCTAATGCTAGATGGGGTTGGTAGTGGGTTTTTTTTTTTTTTTTTTTTTTTTTTTTTTTTTTTTTTTTTGTCAACACGCTCCATTTTTCACTATTATACTCTTCAGGTTAATATAACAAAAGTGTCAGTAGAAATCGGAAACATGTCATGAAAGTTCGCAGGATTTTTATTTAACGTGAGGAAAGAATATTCAGCGGGGGATCAATCAACTTAAATAAACGTCACAAGTAGACGAAGTGTGTGGAAATATGTATATGTAATTTTGGGAAGAATTGCGGAAATCGTGAGTGTGAGAGTGAGGCACGGGTTGAAATGATCCTCTTGTGATGCATAGGGGCTTGAAATATAATATGCCTCTACTGATTTTTTTTTTTCCAAATTTTTTTTTAACCTCTACTTATAAATGAAATCGACCTATGGAGTAGGGCCCATCATGAATAAGGGAGCTGATTGTTTAGTCTTGTTTAGTCTGGGAAGGTATTAATAATAGAATACTAATTGCTCATTTTATGACTTGAAAGTTCAGGGTATCAGTTATAGTAGTATATGCCCCTGTAGAACCGACTGACGGAGATACTAGTGACTCAGAAGAATTTTACTTACAGTTACAGAAGGAAATTTCTACCTGGGACAGGGTCGCAGGCAGAAATGTGATGTCTTTACTAGATTTTAACTCCCAAGTCGGTAGAGTTAGGGATAGATGGTATCCTAGCCTAGGTAAATTTGGTATAGGAAAAGAAAACAGTGATGGCTACGGACGTTTGCAATTTTGTAGGTATAGCAATCTAGTTATAACAAATACGGTGTTTGGTGATAAGATGGGCGATAAGTTAACATGGTATTCACGTGATGGTAATACAGCAAATCTTTTTGATTATGTTATAGTAAACCGAAGACTAGTAGGATCAATACAATATAGTAGGGTATACATGAGTTCTTTTATTGATGTTAAAAGTAAAGATCACCACCTAGTAGTGTCTAGGGTTAATTTAAAGCTGAAATTTCGGAAGGGTAACTACCTCCCGGGAAGTTATGATGCTGGTAGACTCCAGAATGAGAATTTGAGAGAGAATTTCCAGGAACAGTTGAATACTAAGCTTCAGAGTTTAAAATTTGACAATGTTGAAGATGGTTGGAAAATTTTTTGAAAAACGATTTATGAAGTTTCTGATGGTGTCTTAGGGAAGAAAGTTAGGACTGCAGCTAGGAATATTTGGTGAAAAAGCTTTATGGTTAATAGAGAGGAGGGTCATGTACAAGAATTAGCAAAGGTCTTATCCTTGCATGGTATACCAGACAAATTCATTAAAGTAATTAGTGCTTTGTACTGGAATAACACTGCTGCAGTTAAGGTAGGAAATGAGGTTAGCAGTTGCTTTCGTAGTAAATCAGGAGTTAAGCAGGGTTGTGTTCCATCCCCCTTTATATGGATTATTTTGATGGACTCTGTCTTAAGGAGCACAGGAAATGCAATGGGAGACCGGAATCAAATTGGGACAAAAAAATCTCCATGACTTAGATTATGCTGATGATTTAAGCATCCTAGATGAAAGTGTGAGCAAAATGAATGAACTTTTAGAGGTTTTGCGAGTTGAATTACAATCAAGTATTTTGCAGGCATCAAGACATGGCTAATTGTAGAAAAAGCCAAGACAAATAGTCCGAGTGATTGATAGGCAAATCTGGGATATGCCCTTTTTAGGATTGTATAAAAATAATTTCATTTCATTGGTCAATAGATAAGTCTATCTATCACCCGTCCGTCCATATGTTGTTCCTAGGACAGAACTAATGTAGATGGTCATAGAATTAAGGGATGAAAGATGGAATTGATTTTGGGTTGACGTGTGACTGACAATTAATGTTAAGAAGACTAAGTCACTAAGGCTAGGAATAAGTGAAGATAAAAAGGTGACGTTGGGTAACGAAAAGATTGATCAAGCATGTAGCTTCACTGAACTTGGTAGTATTATTAGTAAAGACGGTGGGAACAGTGAAGATGTTAAAAGTAGAATAGCATAGGCTCAGGGTGTTTTTTTTTTTCACAGTTAAAAAAGTTGGGAAGAATAGGAAGATAAGTCTGCAAACCAAGATTAGAATATTAGAAGCTACAGTGATGACAGTGGTCAAATATCGCTCTGAAGCACGGGCGCTCCGTAAAGCGGATGAAGATTTACTATATGTTTTCCAAAGAAATTGCCTACGGATTGTTCTGGGTACCCGGATGACTGACTGTATTTCAAACTGTAGGCTTTACGAAAAATGTGCTTCAATACCGCTCTCTAGGGCTATAATGAAAGAAAGGTTGAGGTGGCTAGGGCACATTGTGCGGATGAAGGATGACAGATTGCCGAAGATTGTCCTTTTCGGCCAACCGTCTAGGGCTGAATGGAAAACAGGCCGTCCTCGTCTGGGGTGGGAGGACGTCATAAAGAAAGGTTTAAAGGAAATAGGAACTTCCTGGTGGGGTGTAAAAAGGGAGGCGTTGAATAGATTGGGATGGAGGAGGAGCGTGCGTTACTGTGTTGGCCTCAGAGGGCTTGGTGCTGCGGTGAGTTGTTAGTAGTAGTAGTAGTAGTAAAAAAACCGTCAAATCTGAAAGCTGAACGAATACATCTTTACTTAGTTCAGTAATACAAATAAAACACATTTAGGAGTTAGGTTTGGATATTAAAAGTCTTAAAGTCACACAAACTGGCTGTGAAAATAAGTCCGGTTATAAATACTATCTGGATTCAAACTAGAATTGAATTTCATCTAGAGGACTCAACATGTTGGATTGCAATGAATTTAGCTACTTTCTCTTGAAAGAAATTCCAAGTAAGAAGAGAAAGGAAGAAATTCAAAGGAGAAGAGATGTTCGTCGCTGCAGCTACTACTACCTTTTGTTCCTTGTTCGTATTCTGACTGAGAAAGCTATAAGCCGTGAGTGAGTTGCGAAAAAAACATCAACACCGTCTAGCGTTTCTTTGCGTCTTTTTCAGTGTAACAAGAAAAATTATTTAATTGGAGTAATCGGTAAAATTAGTGTAGTAATAACTGTCTGATCTCGGTTTCGGAGAAAACAACAATTACAAAGTTAAAAAAAGGCAAGAGATGCCCAAACGCTAGATGACACTGGTGGTTTTTGTTGTCGTCACTAGCGCCAGATCTAACTCGTATAAGTTGCCCATATTCTTTGGTTCGTAGCTACGTCACTTCCGACGATTAGAAGAAACCTAGTTAAGGATGAGGCACTCTTCCTCTATGTAACAGGATGTAAAAATACGTCCTGTGCACTGGATGGACCACCCAAGTCGAGTGGATGGCACGCTGAGCTTGTAATTCTATGTCCTTTGGGACGAGGGCTTGATTCCAGATTTATCAAATTCTTTGGTTTGGTGTGAGGGTCAGTGATTTGACTCTGCAAGCCCTGCCGTCGTGGGCCTTGGAATCCTACAGTTAAGTAAATTCCCACGTAATATCTGAATTTCAGATATCTTTGATGCAGAAAGCGCCTGGGGCTGCTGTAACTACAAGTAAGTAAAGATGTATTCCATAAAGTATGCTGCCAGAAAAAAAAAGAAAGGGGAAAGCTTTTATCTTAACTGAATTCGGGAAAGAGATAAAGTAGGCTACAAGAAAAAAAAAACAGATAAAGTATTCTGCAAGAAAAAAAGAAAGCTTTTACCTTAACTAAATTCGAAATGAGATAAATTAAAATAAGTTTGACTTTTTATGCACCTTCTTTAAAAGTATTAAAACACCTTTACTCTGCTGTTGATAATCGATTTCCTCAGAACCTGTCACCAGTGTGTATTTGCTATTTTTACCGGAGATCTCAACTCTGAATGGGTTGAATAACGTGTGGTGCTCCCCAAGGTACCAAGCTGACTGCCTTTCTGTTCTTGGCTATAATCAACTACATTCTCGTTGACTTTGATGAACGCTTTAAATACGTCGATGATCTGTCCGCCTTAATCAAATCTCTCATGGATAAATCCCAAGAAATAACCCAAGTTCAAAGGTGAATTGAAAGACAGTTTCACTGATCAGTGCAGGAATAATGGACTTCAAATTAATGTCAATAAAACAAAAGGGATGTGTTTTAATCCGCTTAAAAGGGACGGCTTGTCCTGAACCCTGGTTCCCTACCACTTCAACAGTAATTATTCTTGGTGTGACTTTCAGTACAAACTGTTCTTTGAGCTACCATGTTTCTAACCTTGTGAAGAAAGTCAACTACGCTTTGCGATCACTGACTACATTCCGACGACTAGGTTTCCCAATGAATCAGCTCCGAGTAGCGTATATCTGCTATATATGTCCCTTGCTAGAATACGCGTGCCCTGTTTCAGGACCACAGGTGCACAACATTGACTACTTAAGTGACGATCTCGAGGCTGTTCAAAAACGTGCGACAAAAATCATACTGGGCCCCAAATATGACATGTATGTAACTGCGATTGCAACGCTGAAAATACCAACTCCGAGAGGACGGAGATTCTATCTCATGTGCAAATTTAAACAGTCGCTCCTCGCTAGTGAAAAACACAGTACGTTGTTGCCTCCTCTTATTACTCACGCCGACAATACTCAAAACACAAACAAGCTCGAGCCAGTAAGATACAGAATAAATCACATCAGCAATTCTTTTATTCCGTCTTATACAAGTGTCATTAATCATGCTTAGTTTTTTTTCCCCTTTTTATGTTCTAAGAGATAGTGCTATTTAGTTGAAAATAAATACATCTTGAATATTTTTTTAATGTTCTTCCTTTTCCTAGGAGAAAGAAATGGAGTATATGCAAAAGACAGTTACTATGATTGAAAAGGCTTTGAAATTAGTCTCAGATCAGTTTACTACAGAAGACGAGGCGAAGGCAAAGGCTGAGGCGGCTGCTACACCAAAGACTGAGGTGACTGCTGCGCCAAAGACTGAAGCTGTGGCTGCATCAAAGGTTGATAAGCCAAAAACCGAAAAGGAATCTCTTCCAGGACTTGAGACAGAAAAAAAAGAGTACGTTAATTGCCAGAATTTTATTAGTATTTTTCTCAATTATTTGGCATCCGTTTGATATGCCTTTCAATTTTATTCGGGTTAAAGACTACTAATTAAATTGAAATTATGAGGCAATGCATGCTTAGTGCTTGGTAGTATGGTAGTAAAGAAATAAAAACATTTTTGTTTATATAATTGTATCGAAAATTGTTTGCAGTAATTGGGATTGTGGGGGGAACAGGAACTCAAAATTGGAAAAAAGACAAATTTCCTAGATACTAATTCTCGATTGTTTCAGGTGATTAAACTTAATGCCTGTTAGTAAGAAATCAAACGTTTATGTTTATATAATTTTACCGGAATTTTTTTTCAATAATTCAGATGGCGGAAGCGGGAGGGGGGGGGGTCAATATTGAAAAAAAAAATTAACTGCTATTTCTCGATTGTTTCAGATGATCATACTTAATGCCTGGTGGTAAGAAATAAAATGTTTTTGTTTATAAAATTTTTGCAATAATTCGGATGGCGGAAACAGGGGGGTCAATATTGAAAAAGAAATTTTAACTGCTATTTCTCGATTGTTTCCGGTGATCATACTTAATGCCTGGTGGCAAGAAATAAAATGTTTTTGTTTATAAAATTTTACCGGAAATTTTTTGCAATAATTCGGATGGCGGAAACAGGAGGGTCAATATTGAAAAAAAAAATTTAACTGCTATTTCTCGATTGTTTCAGGTGATCATGCTTAATGCCTGGTGGTAAGAAATAAAATGTTTTTGTTTATAAAATTTTACCGGAAATTTTTTGCAATAATTCGGATGGCGGAAACAGGGGGGTCAGTATTGAAAAAAAAAAATTTCACTGCTATTTCTCGATTGTTTCAGGTAATCATACTTAATGCCTGGTGGTAAGAAATAAAATGTTTTTGTTTATAAAATTTTACCGGAAATTTTTTGCAATAATTCGGATGGCGGAAACAGAGGGGTCAGTATTGAAAAAAAATTTTTTACTGCTGTTTCTCGATTGTTTCAGGTGATCATACTTAATGCCTGGTGGTAAGAAATAAAATGTTTTTGTTTATAAAATTTTACCGGAAATTTTTTGCAATAATTCGGATGGCGGAAACAGGGGGGTCAATATTGAAAAAAAAAAATTTTAACTGCTATTTCTCGATTGTTTCAGGTGATCATGCTTAATGCCTGGTGGTAAGAAATAAAATGTTTTTGTTTATAAAATTTTACCGGAAATTTTTTGCAATAATTCGGATGGCGGAAACAGGGGGGTCAATATTGAAAAAAAAAAAATTTTAACTGCTATTTCTCGATTGTTTCAGGTGATCATACTTAATGCCTGGTGGTAAAAATAAAATGTTTTTGTTTATAAAATTTTACCGGAAATTTTTTGCAATAATTCGGATGGCGGAAACAGGGGGGTCAGTATTGAAAAAAAAAATTTAACTGCTATTTCTCGATTGTTTCAGGTGATCATACTTAATGCCTGGTGGTAAAAATAAAAAGTTTTCGTTTATAAAATTTTACCGGAAATTTTTTGCAATAATTCGGATGGCGGAAACAGGGGGGCAGTATTGAAAAAAACAAATTTAACTGCTATTTCTCGATTGTTTCAGGTGATCATACTTAATGCCTGGTGGTAAGAAATGAAATGTTTTTGTTTATAAAATTTTACCGGAAGTTTTTTGCAATAATTTGGATGGGGGAAACAGGGGGGGGGGTCAATATTGAAAAAAAAAATTTAACTGCTATTTCTCGATTGTTTCAGGTGATCATACTTAATGCCTGGTAGTAAGAAATAAAATGTTTTCGTTTATAAAATTTTACCGGAAATTTTTCGCAATAATTCGGATGGCGGAAACAGGGGGGTCAATATTGAAAAAAAAAAGTTTAACTGCTATTTTTCGATTGTTTCAAGTGATCATACTTAATGCCTGGTGGTAAGAAATAAAATGTTTTTGTTTATAAAATTTTACCGGAAATTTTTTGCAATAATTCGGATGGCGGAAACACGGGGGTCAATATTGAAAAAAAAGACATATTTTTTAACTGCTAATTTTCGATTGTTTCAGGGGGTCTTTCTGGTTAATATCAGGTGGGGTTTATTCTCGCCCTTTCCGTGAGGAGGTTGTGGCTTTACCTTCTTTGTGGAGGTATGATATATAGTATCATCTTCCGTTCTCCCATTAGCGTGTACTTCTTGCTTTTAATTTCGATTCAAAATTAAAAAATACTCAAACTATGTCAGAACGGAAGCGATGTAATAGTTTCTCGAGTTTCCTTTTCTGTCTAAAAATTTTGGTGTTTCAGATTGTTGAAAGAGGTGGTAACTGTTCAGATTGGCTTTATAATGCCTGTATATATTCTGAATAAATAAAAATATGTAAACAAATTTTTTCTGATCAAAACAGTTCAGTTCTTGATTCTTTGAATTTTTTCTTTATTGGTCTTGATTCTTATGGTGAAGTAAATCCAAAAATGGATAAAAAGTTCTTTTTATTACAGTGGAGAAAAGAAGGAGAAACCTCAAGCATCTAATAGGATTCTCAAGGGTGTTATGAGAGTTGGTCGACTTGCTAAAGGTTTAATTCTCAAAGGCAATCGTGATGTTCGTCTCATCGTATTCTGTGCCAATGTTCCTACTATACAACTCTTGCAACGTCTTAACGCTTCTGTGCAGCCGCACTTGAAGGTAATTTGTGTTTTTAATTATGCAACTGTTGCTACTTCTTAACACTTGCAACCGCACTTGAAGATAATTCGTGCTATATAGCTATATAGATTTTAATGTGTCAACTCTTTTGTGTAGCCACACTTGAAGCTAATTCTTGTTTTTTAACTGGAAATCTTGCAATGTATTAACACTGCTGAGTGGTCACACTTGAAGATAATTCATGTGTTTTTTTAATATGCAACTCTTGTAATGTCTCAACACTTCTGTGCAGCCACACTTGAAGGTAATTCTTGTTTTTCAACTGGAATTCTTGCAATGTGTTAAAACTGCTGAGTGGCCACAATTGAAGATAATTCATGTTTTTTAACTCAACTCTTTTGTGCAGCCACGCTTGAAGGTAACTCTTGTTTTTTAACTAGAACTCTTGTAATGTATTAACACTGCTGAGAGGCCACACTTGAAGATAATTCATGTTTTTTAACTGTGCAATTCTTGCAATGTCGTAACACTTCTGTGCAGCCACACCTGAAGGTAATTTGGGTATTTTAATTGTGTAACTTTTAAAACGTCTTGACGCTTCTGTGCAGCCATACTTGAGTATAATGCGTGTTTTTTAACCATAGAATTTTTAGCAATTCATGTGTTTACTTGCTAAATCGGAAGGAATTAATAAAAGAATCGCATGGGAAAAGTCGCAAAGACCATGCAGTGTTTGTTTGATTGCTGCACCAATAAGCTTCTGCGGTCCTATTTTGAAATATCTAGAATCTAGTATCTAGATACTAGATCTAAAAGTGTCTAGGAAGCATGAAAGAAATTTGTTTCAGAAGTGTATTATCTCCCAAATACCGCTTTTAGGCTTTAAAGTAACTTATAAGCAAATATAACCCCAACTTGTCGCTATGAATGGGTCATTTTTGTTCTTTCTTGTTGAACTTCTGGTGAACGGTGTCCGGACATGGGAGTGTGTTTGAGCATATGAAGATAACTTATCCGACAAAACTCGATAACTTATCCTAAGCGTTTCGCGAGACGTACTTGACGTCAGGGATTAGGAGGATAGCTACTTTAAACAGTCTGGATTATTTGTCGGATAAGTCACCTCTGCTAGCCCGGTGAGTTCTGAATAAGTGACGTCATGTGTAACCAAAAATTCAATCTTATCAAAAATGGAGAAACTATGTAAGATCATATGCCGAGTACAAAATGGGACAAAAACCGGGAAATCTTGCACAACTGCAAATTTGGTTAATATGAATGCGGTTGATATTTTATCCGCCTTGTGCATCGCGTTTCAGTTCACAATTTGCCCGATAAGTATTTTGTGTTATATTCATTAGCGGTTTTAGGCCTCATAATTGGGGTGGGAGGGCAAGGTATACCCCAGGAGTGTAAAATATATAATAAAAGGAATTTAATGTCAGATAACTAAAAACTGGGGATGGGGGGGGGGGCATGTGCCAATTACACATGTGAAAGTAAACTTTGAAATATTTCACCACAAAAAAGAAAATATATATTTGAAAAAAAGAAGCACGATCCAACATTAAAATATATATATATATATATATATATATATATATATATATATATATATATATATATATATATATATATATATATATATATATATAAATGACTTACATATTTTGGGAGTTTGTAATGTATCTTGTACTTCCTCTGAAGTTTTACTTGCTTTTTTCTTTTCTTTTTTTTTTACAATTTCCATTTTCTCAATTCTGTGGTCAATCCTGTGTTTTCAAAAATTGTTAGTAAAAATCTAGGATGGTTAGAAGATTCATCCCTTTATGCCGGATTGAAAAAATATTAATGTTAATAAACTGCAATGGAAATTTGCTCTTTGATACTAGTAGGAGTGCCTCTAAAGGGGTTAGGGTACAGAACTGACGAATCTGTAGAAGTGTCTGAAATAAACAAACTTCCTGAAAACAGGTGTAAAATAATTTTAAGCATCCCCACTCCCCACTGAAAAACTTTGTTATGCCATGTCGGCTGTAACTTAATCAATCGAGCTATGATAAGCCTTTTTTTTAGTCTAAGAACCATGCCAAATTGGAGTTGAAGGCCGACATCCCTTCAAATTTTTACTTCTATTTAGTTTTTGCTTTAATTTTTATATAACTACATAATTTAAGCTTAAACTACTTAAAAATTAATTTAAACTATTTAATCATTACTTTTAATTTTTAATAAATTTGTTTACTTAAAATATGTGTATAGTTTCCATTTCTTAAGCTATGATGAACTCAGACTGTTGTTTCAATGGTCTTAACTCAAACTCAGATATATCCTTTCCCCATACCGATTAAATTGCTTGATTGAAGGAATTCCGCCTAGAATTTTGGTTGCTACAAACTTATTCAAAGAGTAACAAGATTTGAAAGTCGGTTAAGAATTCTTTTTTCCATTAAATTTCTTGGTACTGTGAACTACTTCATAGGCTACTACTCGTGGTAATTTGGCCGTGACCACGTATATGTGTATTCTGTGAATAGACTGGAAACGGGACTATAAAACAAAAACAGATGAAAATAAGGCAACTATTGTAAAGAAAACTGAAATGTCCGCCATGTAGAAAGAATTTGTTCGATAAGTAAAATAAGCATCATGCATGAAAGTATTGTGAGAAGAAAAAAAACCTCCAGGGACAACATCGCAGTATATAATAAAATAATCAACCACCTTGTACGTAAGTTCATCAAAAGGGGGTGATGTTCAACAAAGACGGTGATGACTGAATGCTCATTGTTGGTATCTTGGATCTATATATTTAGAAACTGGAATAAGTGCCAGTTGTTTTCTAACACATAGCCAAAGAATTTCCACTAGAACGTTTTTTGCTGGGCCACTAGTGTTTACTAAATGCTCATTAGTATGAACGGTGGTATGACGTACTATGTACTGAATTTACGTATTACTTTCAACGGAAAGGAGGAGAAATATGTTAAGAACATAAAATAATGATTTAAGTTTGTTTAATATTACATTTTTTCATCTGAAAATGTTTATCGTTCGACATCATGCATATTTTTCATGTTTAATATTTTTGTGTTATATTGGGTGAATTCTTTTCACTGGTTATTTTTAGAACGGTTTTGCTCGTTTGGACTAGGGACGCAATTTGCTATGGGGCGGAAGGGGGGCAATTGCCCCCCCCCCCCTAGATGAAGTGTAGTGTCTTCAAAAATCTTGTCAATACTAAGATAGGCCTGCATTATTCAATTCAAGCATCCACAGAAACAGATCATTTTTCACTGTTATTTTCACTTGAATTGGAAAAATTGGCTCCAACTTGCCAAAAAACTAGAAATGATTTACAAAAAACAAACTTGAAACGGTTTACAACAATAGACATCCCTCCATCCCCCTTTTGATTTGAAAATATTAATTTAAAGACTAATTAAGACTAAAACTCTTTAAACCATAGCTTGACCTTGCTGTAATTTTAAAATTCAGATTATTGACAAACAAGTAGGAATGTCTTGATAACATCCCTTAAAAAAAATATTCGGAGAGTACTTAATTTAAAACTGGAGTTAAGAAAGATTAGAAATAACTTTAATTACTTTATATTGAAGTTTCTGTAGGGCTTTATACAGTTGGAAAATTTGAAGCCCAAAGCTAAAGTGAATAAATAAAAGTTAAAAAATAAAGGGTTTCTGGCAGTTAAAGAAAAATGTTGCAATTATGTTTTTTAAGAAATATTCACACTACGCAACTATTTCACCCAAATATCCCTATTTATACAAGTTCATTTTAGATTTATAATACTAATATGATGTGTAGGATTACTCATAGAGAACATTATACGCCTACAATTGGCAGTGGCATTGATCGGGGGAAAGAGGGGAGGATCAAATGACCCTTTTGGATATTTTCATAGAAAAAATGACAAATTTTACCCCCCCCCCCCTAAATCTCCGTGGTTCGACACCACTGATTATTGGAGGCATTATGAGTTAGAATGTCTCTATTAATTTAACAAAATTGACACGAGTGACTAACTAATGAGATAAAACTGACTGCCGATATTCGAGGGCTATATAAATAAAGGGTTTAATTCAGAAACTTAGATTTTAGCAATAGGAATAAAACGTGGTAGATATAAAAAGAACAAAAAAATCCCATAATATCCTGTAATTTTGTGTATTTCTTAAATAATTTATCTATTTTGGAACTCTTTTTGGAATGTTTTCCCTGTCTACAAAATCTATCCCACATGCCTGGTTAACTTAACTGAGGTATTTTGCACTATTCATAGAAAAATTTATCAGTTACTATGACCAAGGTTTATTCTTTGCTAGGGAATGAAATTTTCTTGTTTAATATTTCTTTTTATTATTATTATTATTTTATATGTTTTTTTTTTTATTTAAAAAAAATATTAGTTTGTTTTTGATCTTCGTTTAATATTTATAAGTACTTATTTTTTTTATCTAATTGCTATTGATTTAATTTTTAAGATTTAAATGATTTTATATTATTTTTAATATCAATATGTATTATATAGTAAGTTTGATATTTCCGTAAAATTTATGGAAATTTCCATGTGTATTCGGAAGCCACTTATGTAAAAAATTTCTTTAATAACTGAAAGATTCTAGAAATTTAAGGAAATTTGGAAATTCTGTATGAAATTTTTCGTTTCATATAATTCTCTTGTGTATTTTTAGGCTGTGGATCCCGATGGAAAGTACTCAGTTAAAAGTGATCCTAGAACAGCTGCTTTGATTATAACCAGAGAATCACCGGAATACGTTGTCTCTGTTCGTCTTACTTTGACTTCGCCAGTTCTTCGTGAGGGACAAGGTGGTATGTGTAAAACAACCCACTTGGCTTTCAGATATTTATATTTTATACCACTTTCTAGTAGTAGGGCTGGGAATTCGAATAGCTTATTGATTAAAGGCAGCGCTATCGCGCTGCCTATGATATCCTAGTTCCTTCTTATTTTCAAAATGCAATTCCTTTTGAAGTGTTGATATTTTTCCCTCGCAAACCAGTCGATCCAATATTTCTTCTGCCTTAGGGGAGACGGTTGAATTAGAAGAATCTGTTATAATTGGATTGTATGTGCACAAACCTACAAAAGCAGCAACGTACAAAAACCAACAATACCGATCTACAAATCTATAATATTAAAGCATCTAGATCAGTTTAGAAATAAAGTACAGAATAAAACATTGGATACATTCATCAATGATAAAATCAATTGCTTCTACTTTGTATGTGTCATATTTTCTGCGGTGCACCAGTCGTAATCTAGGTTTATTAGTTTCTGGAGTCTGAGGTGCACCAACAGTTTCTGAGGTGCACCATTCGTAATCCAGGCGCATGGTTAGTTTTTAAAGGTTTATATTCCTGTTGCACTAGGAAATTTTTTAAAGTTAATATTAGTACCAAAATCCAATGGGGGATCTTCGATTGGCATTGTATTTTCCAAGCTGTAACTTTTTCTCTGTAGTCTACTATGAATGTTAAATCATCTTTTTTTTTACAAAATGGAGGTAAGGGCAAAAGCATTTTATGTTCTAATTTCAGTAAGCGGACAATTTCCGGATTAAATAGTAAATAGACAAAACTTGAATAATTTTTATTTTTGCTAATTGTTAGAGTTGAGTGACCCCCCCCTCCTCTCCATTTCGATTTGGAGTTTTTTCCGTACATTTGTGTAACATTTCTAGTATAAACTACCGCCCTAACAAAAGTATCTAATTTGCGAGATTAATCTGTCACATAATCTTTTTCTAATAAGAATTCTGAGATATGGATAATGTAGAAAAAAGTAGTGAAAAATTTAAAAACAAGAAATTTTTGTATGTTTTATAAGAAGAAATAAATTCTGTAAAATGTAGAATTGAAATTCAATGCAACCCGACTTATCGCGGCTGCTGCGTGTACACCTGCGTGGCTGCTGCGTGTATAATCAATTTTTACCGAAAATGACTTTATATGTGTCTGATGCAGTTTATCATGCTGCGTCGTCCGGTGACAACGCAAAAATTCTACCTTAATGGCAAAATGAAAAACACTTTGTAATATCTCTGATAATCTAATTACACCTCGTAATATCTTGTATATCTCTGATAATGTCTCGTATATCTCTGATCTACGTAAAAAAAAAATGAACGAGTGATATAGAATTATTAGATATTTCTATCTAAACAATTGTACCATCATTTTTATCGTCACCTGAACAATTTGATTTTCTCCATTATACGTGGTTTATTTTAAAAAACAGTCTTAAAATCCACAGGTTAAGAGAAGTTAAAAGTTCAAAATGTAAATAATTTTGAGGTTTAGCAGCCACAGAATTTTATATTTATCTTTTTTCTATTTAGAAGTATTTAGAGACTAATAAGAACTTATGATTCCTGGTGACATAAGTGAAGATGTAATTGAGTTAAGTAATGTAATTTGATAAGTAATAGAACTAATTTTTAAGTAGAAATGTTCAGATTCTAATTAAAACTTATCACACCTGGCGAGATAAGTGGAGATACGCTGAGTTAAATAATTCAAACTGATTCTTAACCCTGTAAGAATGATTTGTCACCCGTAGTCAGAACAGGAGAACTGTATATCCAGAACAAAAGTTGTAGAAGTGGATTGAATATAAAGCGTTATTGTGCACGATTATTCTTCCTTAGAAATAGTGTTCTCAGAACGATTCTAAGATATCACTTTATGTTTTCTAATGGATACCCTGTGTAAGAAATATTAAATAATATTTGAGTTATGTACATTCATTTTTCCCTCTCGTGTGAAAGATCTTATAACGGTAATTGTGGTATGCTGTAGTACTTTCAGTAATGACAGCATTTCAGAGTATGTCATGCCTGCAATTCGGGTTGGGAGGGGCCACTACTCCTATTATTGATCCAAAGGGTGCCTGTCTTCTGAAATTTTTATTTCAAATGCACATTTTTTTGCCTTCGTTCTCAAATTTTCTCTCTTTTTTTCAGAAAAAGGGAGAGTTTATAAAAATTTATAATTTATAAATTTACAAAAATTGTAAATTGTATGGAATTTCTGGGTAATCCTTTTTCAAATTATTAAATATATGCATTACTTATAATTATAAATAATATGGCTATAACCTATCATAGTCTATAGCTTATGTTCCTAAATTTTCTCTTTTTTTTTCAAAACTGTTAATTTTTTGTGTTGTGTTGGAATGATCTTTTAACTTGTACATATGTATATAATGATAGTTTTTTGTTATGTGTAAACATTTTTCTTGTTTCTTTTTAGGTGTTGGAATTGGGACGGCCAACCAACCCAGTTGTGTGGTTGGCTGTCCTCTCCTTTACCATTGTAAGGCAATAGTGTCTGTGGATCAACTGCTAGGTCTTTAATCACTACCCAAAAAAGCAGGATAAAACCCACTTTGCTCAAACCTTCTCTTGTTTTCATTTCTTTTGGTTTTGACTCTTTAGTTAATTCATGGTTAAAATTCTGTTTATTGGCTCCAGGAATATGTGCCCCAAATTACATCCCACTGTATAATTTTCTTAGTTGGACCCACTTTGAAAGGAAATGCTTTAAATTTAATGAACTCCCTGAAGAACACAGTTTTTGTAATACCAGTAACATTAATAATAACATAATAGAATGTATAATAAAAAATTAATTTTAAAAATTACAAATAAATATAGTAATAACATATACATAAATAAATGATAAATATTATTATGTATGTAAGTAAGTAAGTATGACGGAACTAGACCCTTAAGGTCCAAACCGGCGGTGCTGGTCTTCGTTTCGTGGTCCTTCAGCCAGGAAGTACAATGGGGGGCTGGGGGTGAGCCCTCCTGTACTTTCGCACACCCTTCCTGCTTACCTTCCCAAGATTTTTCCAGGTACCCATTTAAAGCTAGGTCGACTCTGGCTAAGCTTACAGAGTCACGCCACTGATCCGCGTTCCAAACCAAATAACTGGCCATGCCAGGGATCGAACCCGTGCCCTTTGGACAAAGAATTCTCAACCCAGCGCACGTCCACTTAGCCAGGACGGCTGTATGTTACCGTGAATGTCCGAAATCAGGTTAATGTCAACATTCACCAGTGAACGTTAGATTAGGTTTGATTATGTTAGGTTAGGCTAAATTAGGTTTTAAATCTCAGAAATGGATTAAAAACAAAACCTAATCTAACCTAACCAAACCTGTCATCATCAAACCTTCCATTAAATTGAAAAAGTTGACTGGTAACGCTGATTAAATTCAATGAGAAACAACGGTATTTCTGACATTCATCGGTGAATGCCTACATTCACGAATATCGAACATTCACGGTAACATATGTATATATATATATATATATATATATATATATATATATATATATATATATATATATATATATATATATATATATATATATATATATATATATATATATATATATATATACTGCCCTGGCACTCGGCACGTTGCAGGCTTCTATTTATGGATTTTCATTGTCGCTTCTCTTCTAAACGCTGACAATTTGAGCCTTTTCTTGGTGTCATGACGTCCAAATAGACCTTAAATTAGTAGTGCCTTTGTAAAATTACTTTTTTTTATCACACCTTTAACTTTTGCCTCAGCTTGTCTTTTGTCATTATGAAAGACATACCGCCGAACCTTTGTATCTTTTAATTATTCATGTAGTGGGACAAAAACTTATTTTTCTTTCAACGATTTATCTAGTCCAGGTTTTTGATTAAAAGTTATGGTAGGCATTGATGACCTTATCCATGTCAAATCCAAAACCAAATAATCATTGCTATCATTTTCAATTTGTTTGGTTCGTTTTACCTGGGTTGTCTCGTCAATATGAAATACATATCGCCGAACTTTTTTTTTTTTTTTTTTTTTTTTTTTTTTTACAAAGGTATGGTAGGCATTGATGACCTTAACCATGTCAAAATCCCAAATCCAATCATCATCGCTATTGTTTTCAATTTTGACACGTTTTGATTCTCAATGTCCAGGTTTTTCATTGACTCGCTCACATGCTCTGTATTGCATGTCTTCCAACCGCGTGTGTCTTGGCTCTTCGTTTTTTACTCGCTCGCATGTCTTCTAACCGCGTGTCTTTTTGCTCTTCATTGATTACTTCAGACAATTTAGCCATGGCCTTTGCTTTAGCTACCTGTAAAGGTGTTGTCGCAATTGATGGTGCAAATTTTCGTTTTTTAGGCCTTTCCAAGACATTATATTATATAAATAACTGATGCGTTGGAAACTCAACAATCTTATTTATGTCATATAAGAAAATGCTTATATGATGTACTAACATAGTACATGACGTTATTTGCAACAACCAAAATTAACTCTCTTAATGAATTTTCTCAGACTTCTGACTTATCTAAATCGTTTTTTTATGCGAGAATATCCCAAGATACCAATTTTCCCGAAAAAATATGGAGCTGTTTTCGAGGAAAAATACATAAATATACAATTATTGCTCGTTTGTAAAGATAGCATATATATATATATATATATATATATATATATATATATATATATATATATATGGGTATTGAAATTTATAAGACTGTCTTTAGTTTCATTTTCTGTTGTTGATCTTTTATTATTCTTTAATTTCATTTTTGATTTATTTATTTTTCTGAAACAACGGAGGGTATCTGTCCTTATTAATCTTTCATGCTTATATTCTGTATTTATAGATATTTGCACGTGTAAGTGCCAAAGATCTAAGCAAAAAGTACCAAAACGTAAACAAAATAATTTTTCCCTACTCAATAGTCGTCCTGGAAACTTATAATACCTAATGCTGCATATGTTTACTGTTGAATCGGTTTGTTCAAAACGCTAAATTCCAAACTTCTGGTTTTCTACCATTTTAGTCAGCCTGACGTTGACACATGGGTGATCGGAAATAAATCCCAGAGGTTTTGTGGTCTTTTGCCCTATTTTGCGCCTTGTTAAGAGCCTGAGGGTGACCTATCGGGGAACGGAAATGAATCCCAGAGGTTTTATAGCCTTTCACCCCATTTCGCGCCAGTGTTAAGCAGCTTGATGATAACAGATTGGTGAACTTAAATAAAAGATAGCATATATATATATATATATATATGGGTATTGAAATTTATAAGACTGTCTTTAGTTTCATTTTCTGTTGTTGATCTTTTATTATTCTTTAATTTCATTTTTGATTTATTTATTTTTCTGAAACAACGGAGGGTATCTGTCCTTATTAATCTTTCATGCTTATATTCTGTATTTATAGATATTTGCACGTGTAAGTGCCAAAGATCTAAGCAAAAACTTATAATACCTAATGCTGCATATGTTTACTGTTGAATCGGTTTGTTCAAAACGCTAAATTCCAAACTTCTGGTTTTCTACCATTTTAGTCAGCCTGACGTTGACACATGGGTGATCGGAAATAAGTCCCAGAGGTTTTATGGTCTGTTTATAATCTCAATTCTTTCCAATTGGGAATGTCTTGTCGTTCTATTGTAATGTTAATCCCTCTTCTTTTTTTTCAATAAGATAAAAATACTTCTCAGGCAAATTCAATTGTGTTTGAGTAGGCTTTCTTCAAGGAGTGTGACAAAAAGTCCAACTTCAGCGAAAAGACTGAGGGATTGAGGAGGGGGTAGTCCCCTTCATATGAAGAATACTTTCTGATCGTTTTAAGTTTTAATGTCGCTCCTTACTTTCGGTTGAAAGTTCTTTTTATGTATTTAATTTCTGACCGTTTTCCAAATTATGTCATGAATCCCCTCCGTGTAAATCTTCTCGGAAAATTTTCTCCCTGTAGAAAGTTCTCCCTGAAAAACCTCCCCCCCCCCCCCAAAAAAAAAAATAAATAAACATACATTTTCCAATAACAAATACTATATGTATTTGTGATTTTGCCCACTGTGAACAGTAGGCAAATTGTGTAACTTACAGTTCTTTCTCGGGGACTATGGAGGGCCTTGTCATTCCCAAAGGCGTAATTATTGGACATTACAACCATGCCGAATCATATGGTTATCTCAAAATTTTGATCACATGTCTTTGGGAAAATAGGGGCATGGGAGGCGGGCTAGCTGCCCTCCAATCTTTCTTCATCACAAATGGGCACTGAAACTTTTGATATCCATTCAAATGACCCCTCTTCGAATCTTCTAGGATCATTGGTTCGTATGATCACCCCTGAAAAAAAAACACGTATAAATAAAAAATAAAATTCCAAATAAATAAAAAAAAATACAATTTTCCACTTTGTTCTAGATAGGAGCTTGAAACCCCTACAGTATGATCCTCTGATATGCTGAATTCAATGGCGTGTTTAAACAATGAATTAGTCGCACAACATAGGATATTTTCTGTCTGAGCTAAATACAGCCAAGGAATGTGGGTCTTTTTTGCTGACAGGGATATGCAAATTAATTTGGTTGAATATTTCAGATATGTAACCGATAGCCATCCTTATGGAAAAAGGAAATAACTAAATAAAACTCACAGAAAATACTCGTGATTCCAGACAAAAATAAAAGAGCCTTAATGTCATCAAATCCCAAGGAATTTAGGTCAACTTCCGCTAGGGTGGTTGTAATACGTCTCATTAAATGTTCGTTAATTCTTATTAAACTTCTGTGAACTTCCTTTAGGGTGGTGGTTTTGAGTCTTAATTTTGTTCTCATTTTTAGTCGAATAATTTTTAAATATGGGTTATTTTAATGGGTTTTAATTAGTTATTTTTGCTAATTACGGCTATTGGTTATATAGCCGAAATATTTCTCTGAATCAGTTCGCCTATCTCTGCTAGTACAAAAAGTCCTTATTTCTAGGAATAATTTTGATCTGTAGTACGGGAGCGCAGAGTGAAATTCGTAATGGCAAACTACGCATATGAATTCCCCTGGAGTTGATCTATAGACTTAGCAGCTTTAATATCACAGACACTAATGCCTCATCTCTCAATTCCAGCTGAAAAAGAAGGAACTAATAATGCGAGCCAAGCTAAGACGCCAGCTGTGAACGTCAAGGGCGCACTTGATCGCCAATCCTGTTTGGAAGCATTGGCTTCGCTTCGTCATACTAAATGGTTTCAGGTGCGACCCTACGGACTTTAGACCTAGTTCCTATCTAAGCTATTTGAACTCACATGTCGTATAAATGTTCGGTACTAAGCTAATCCTAGGTTAGATAATATTAATTTTTGGATTCGGGGGGCTTCGAAAGTGGTCGTACTAGGGGTTTTGTAGATCAAGCCAAAACACATGATCATCACATAAGCACTGCTCCTGTGTGGTTTTAGAGAGCTTTTTCTAATCATAAATACAACCATATATGGGGTTTCTGTTTAGTCTGCCCTAGCCTTATAGCAGCTTCTTGGTAACATTTTTGCGTAATGTTGTTAACTGTGAGACGAAATATTTGTGTCATTTCGGTCTGATTTCTTATTGTAATGTAGATCATTGGCAGCTTATACACAGAATGAGGTTATTACCTCCAAATTCTGTCGGTTTGAGGTATGAAGTCGATCTTGTTCGATTTTTTGCTTCTGATAAGTAATAACTCAATAAATGAGCTTTTTGACTCCAATTCTCGTGATTTTTTTTAAAATAACCATTTTTTCAATTTTCAAATTTGCTTTGATTCCTTTTTGAAAATGGTATCCTATTAGCTATATGAATAGCTTGCCTCTTTTGAAATCGTATGTAAGGCTGGCAGTGCTTATCGGATGAGTGAAATTAAATGGTCAGGTACTATGAGACGAAAGAAAAACTTTTCTCTTTTAAAAAATTTTAAAAGCATATTGTCCTACCCTCATTTTTTGTTCACTCTTTTAACAAATTTTAACTGCGTATTTCTTGGTACCGAAATTTTGTACGTCATTATTTTTGAGGGTGACGTCATTATTTTCGAAGCTCCGTCAAATAAGATTTATTTATTTGCTTTCTGCTTCTCTTTTTTGTTATTCTCTTTCTATATTGGATCACTGTTATTTGTGATACAATGTTAAAGTTGTTTTTCGGAGCTTTTTAGTTGTGTCACCCTCGAAGAACGCCATGTTAGTGGCGTGGTACGACCACAAGATTATACGGAGTGCCGTAGCTTTGTGTTCTTATCATGTCATTCTTTTTTTTTTTTTTTTTTTTTCACTTACCTATGTCTTTTGATCAGTTTACTGGTTTTAGGCTAGAGCTGTTGGTCTGCCCTGCTGCGTTTTGGTCCTGAGAGTTCTTAGAGACATGTCGATGCGCATCCCTGCTCTTCGTCCCTTGAAGCACTGGGTATGTTTTTTTTTTTTTTTTTTTTTTTTTTTTTTTTTTTTTTTTTTTTTTATGTATGTATGTATGTATGTATGTATATACAGTGTTTGAGGTTTTGCTTATTTAGAATCTGGAACTAAAGCTGGGCTCTGGTCGAAATCTAATTTTGCTTTTGCATTTAAAGAAGTTTCACCTCATGAGGGGGAGTTGTATTTGTCAGAAGAGCCCCCACCCCCTAAAAGAACTTGGAAACTTTTACCGGGAACTGTATAATTTGCTGTTTAAGTCCCCACTGATCCCTCACTGTCTTTCACCAGAAGAAATTAATATTGAAGAGACGCGTAATGTGATCCCATCCCTCCTGATAGATAGATTTTGCGTGTTAAAAGAAGTATTGCAGTAGATGCATACTTACATGGAGGAAGTTGTTTGTAGGATTTACTATTTTGATAGGTTTAGAGATTATTATGTTCTGGGTTTTACATCGCCTTACGAATGTCTTCCTGTGAGCGAATCTTTGGTTTACGTCCGCTTTGGTTTTGAGCTGAAAGATTCGCTTCCCTGACTGGGAAATTCGTCTTTGAAATAAAAAAAAAGTTTCCTGATTTTGCACTATTGAAAATGAACTTTTAGTATCCTTTTTTGGATAACTAGACAAGTAAAAGAACTAAAGCCGAAATGGCCCACCATGACGAAACCAAAGAAGAAAAATTTGTAAGACTGTGGGTCTATGGCCAGTTGGACAAAGAAGAAGGCGAATCACAAAAACATTTTGCCTGTATCCAACAAGGCGTCCTCGGGTTGACAAAGGAAGAATCTAAATCCCGAACAACTTTAAAAAAAGAAAGAAGTCAAAGATTAAAAAAATAAAGAAAAGTCAAACCGGTATATTCAATTGCTACTCCATGAGCAAATCGTGGAAATAGAATACTTGACTTAACGCTCTTGCTCAGCAGGGTCGCCAGCGTAGATGGAACTGGCTGACAGCGCTGTAGTTAGAATAACTACAGTTGAATGAGGCGCTTCTAAAAGAACTGATTGTTGCTTCTCCTTGTGATTGCAACTGGCTGTTGAACCATATTTCTTACGATATCCTTCTTTAGTTTTAGCAATAGGCTACAGGTTCTTTTTAGAATACTACTCGAAAATATTGAAGAATTTTGCTATAGATAGATTAAAAATGAATGTCTAACAGCTTTAAGCTAAGATCATCTTGCCAATATTGGAAAAACATAATTAAATAATGCACGAGCTCCAATAAACAGCAACACTGAAAATAAAAAAAAAATGCAAGTACTGCTTAAGGGTCAACACCCTAAGATATAAAGTGATACACAAATGAAGTAGAATGTTTTTCTGTTACTGAAGTCAATTTCTCTTGAAGTAATGGCCTACTGAAAATCTTTCCAGTTAAGTCTAGTGTGGTCTTTAGTTTCCATTTTGCATCGGTAGGGAGGAAGAATGTGACGGAAAGAGGCACCTAAATCAATTCTGATTTTTTGTCTTCTTCTTCTTGAATTCGTTAGTAGAAAAGACAGATCGTGATATAGCTGCAACCAAGTAAAGACAGAACCTGGCCTGTAGTGACCAAAATTAAAAGACCTGTTGAATTACAAACCAGTTCTCATGGTTAAAACTAAATTCATTTTATTTGTAGCAAGTTACATTGTAAAATAAGCAAATATCAGAGCCTGTCGTTGCGACAGACGTAACAGAGAAAAAACCCATGACGTACACGTTCTTGTGAGTACTAGGGAATCCGCTAATCAACGTCAAATGACCGAATTGGTATTTAACATTCAGCAGCTCTAAATTAGAAGTACCAATTGATGCCCTCTCTGGGGCATCAATAGAGAGGAGCCGGGAAACATAAAGGATTTAAAACATGTAAAAATTGGGAAAATTGGTCTAGAGGAATTTCAGTGCGAAGTGCATGGTAAGCTTGTGTCGTCTTGTTTCCAAGGAACTCGGGTGAAGCTGATTTGCGCCATCTTCACGAACAGCATCGATTGTGACGGTGCTTTTTGCTTACTACAATTTGCTTAACATACTTCTGTCTAGTACTCTAATCATCTGTGCAGTTGGTTGTTTGGGTTGAGGGGGTGAGGTATTGGTTTAGATCTAAATTATTAAAATAGAATTTGGATGGCTAAGTGTAACTTATCTAATTATCTTTTTCTTTTTTTGAAGTTTGTGAGTCGTGAACAGTAACTAATGCATTAAAAAATGCTGCATTGTTGTGCCACACTCAACACACATCGGTTAATTCCAGTGTTTCCACCATAAAATTGGACTACAACCTTAACATTATTCACCACTTAATTCCAACGAAAAAAGTTGTACTTCAAGACGTTAAACCTCCTTCAGAGCCAGGAATGGCGCATAGGTCGTGTACGAAATCTCTTCGGAAATTACCCGTTACATGTCGAGTTAGCGCTGACCTCGAAAAGTCCGGGAATAAATGAGCCACTGAATATGCTCATGTCTCTTAGCGTTTTCTCCAATACGTTGTCATTCGAACGCTATCGCAATTTAGATCTTAAATATACAAAGGGGCTAATCGTTCAAGGCTCTCTGAAAAAAGAACAATTGACGAAAATGGACTAAGCGATATAACGGTAAATCCGTATTTCTGACCCTTTTAATATCTTGATTCTAATTATGCTGAAAGGAATCATTGAATTTCAAGTGGCAATGGTTGACCAAATGATAAAGCGATCAAATTAACAGACTGAATTGTGGAACTTTCTTCTATCTAATATGGTACTACAACAGACTACAACAAATTCAGCCCACATATATTCAGAACGGTTAACATTAAAAGGGCTATAAAAAACATAAAAAAGGGCTAACGAGATTGTTCTGTACTTACCGAAATAAAGATTGTTTAAAATTTTCTGGTTTCCCTTGCCTCGTTGCTGAGGTTGCCATCCTAGCTGAGTGGTTGGAAAGCTAGACTTGAAATCATTCGTCTATGGAGATGGAGACTCGAGTCCTGGTATCACTGGTGACTTTGTTTGGAACGGGCGTGACTTTGAGCTCAGCCAGAGTCGACCCAGCTCTAAATGGGTACCTGGAGAAGTCTGGGGAAGGTAAACTGGAAGGGTTTGTGAAAGCACGGGATGGCTGGCAAGTCCAATGCCGTGTTCTTTACCTCTTCTTTTACCTCGTCTGGGAACGAAATTTATTGCAAAAATTATTTGTTGATACAGCACCTTCGCTTGTCTAATTAATTCTGTTTAATGATTTTTTTTACGGTAGAATAAATTCAGGAGTATTGAGTGTATTTGCCCCTTTCATGGTATAGGCTTTCAAGTATCCTAATGCCACATTAGGTTAGTTTTTGCCAATGAGGAAAGGGCAATTCTAATTATATTCCCGATTATATATCATCATGCTAATTCCCATTAAAAATATGGCTGTTTTTTTTTTTTTTTTTTTTTTTTTGTTGTTGTTTTTCTACAAGCTTTTGGAGTTATAAAATTATAGTGTCATTTAGGTAACCGTCGTCGCTATCACTATTAATGCTTTATGGGAGTTTTGTAGGGATTATTGAAAGCTTCCTTCGACACAACGTTATACGTCTGATGTTCATTTTCATGTGGTTGTAGGAACTTCCAAGCTAATTTGTCGTTTAACACAGGAAAATGACGTTCAACCAGCCGTAATTATTGACAGGTGTACGAAGGTCGACGCCAGCAAATTCGAAAGGTTGCCCTTGTGATTTATGTATAGTCATCGCAGACGGTGGTCGAAGTGGAAATTGGTTTCGTTGTACTGTACATCAAAGTTGACCTTTACTGGAGTTGAGCATACCTCGTTTACTTTAATTACGCTGTTGCATGTAATTCAATAACAGCCAGGCGTGTTCCATTGCACATACCCTCTGAAATATCTAAATTGCGTATTGGCATATTTAATTCAAATCCTATTTCGTGTTCGTTATTTATATCAAATGTAAACTATTAAAATTTGATTTAAATCCTTTTAGGAGGGTTCTTTCCAATAATACAGAGATATTGATAGAAGGATAGAGATTTTGGCAGGATTTAACTTTGATTGGATTTGTATTCTTCTGGGAGACGATCGACAATCTTAGCATCAATTATACTTATTTTGAGCCGTATTAAAATAACATGTTCCTTCATTCCAACGTAATTTTGGTTTGCAAGGTGATTTCTAAATACTTTTTCAATTAGATTACCACTGCAAATTATATCCTCAGGTAGTTTCATTTCGTTAATTCATTTTTTGGACAATTTCCATTCCCCATCCTCAGGATCTTTCCTTTGCGAATGCTTCCTGCTCAGGATCGACACGCATATTTTTTTATTCCAAAAATAATTCTGAAACACTTCCAGAGATGCCTTTTTTACGACAAATGAAAGTGTTTCACTACGGCTGCTTTGGAGTTGAACTGGTAAGCACTGAGGGAAATCACCACCAGCGAAAAAATTTTCTCCAAACGGCAAGTTCGGATTTGCAATAGACTGTAATAGCTAATCCATGTTTTGTAAACCTTACTTTGGTAACTTTGGTGCCTCATTCATTAGGAAACCATCAATTTAGCTAGTTCTATAGCTTTTACTGAACAACGTTTAATTCTGGAAAGTTGTCCGATAAAAGCGGAAGTTTCAGGTTAAATGTCTCGTGTGTTGTTTATCCAACAGGCAATAGTTAATGTGATTCAGCTAAACGTACACATTTCACTTTTTTACCACAAAGTAAATGATACAAGGTTTCATACACGAAGGTTTACCGGTATTGCCTGGTCCATCTATTAAAAAAAAAATTCTTTCAGTATTGTTTGAAAAATTGGCTGCACTTAAAATACTGTCCATAGTTTGTTTTATTTCCCATGCACAATTTGATACATGCGTTCTCCAGCAGTAGCTGACTCATCAGAATTTAGAACGTCCTTGGTAAATATTAATGTCGTGCATACCATTCCACAGGGAAACAAAAATTTCTATATTCCGTTGCTATCGTATTTACCTTGAATACAATGAAGTACGTTTGATTGCAGGATCCTGGGATTTAGTATGTCGTCGTGCTTGCAGAATAACATCTTTAGCCAACTGATTTTAGAATTTTAGCCAGGGACTTTTGATCTGCGGGACATCCAAAAACAAGGAACTAAACGAAGAATATTTTCACTGCAAGACATTTTTGACAGTACGGATTCTTGTAGACCATCTAACCACGGTTAATCTTCCACCCGAGGCCATGAGCTATGCGAGCTTGTTTGTGTGTAGCCTACCGAATGTCATTCACACCACGGAGATCTTCAATACTTGTTGGCATCCTTCATATGATAGAGAAGCAATAGCAAATGGAAGCATGCTGGTTGAGCCATATAATATACGTTGTGTATTCTATCAGTGACACGCAACCGACGGATTCGGGGCTCGAATATACTCGTTTTGATCCCATTTAAAATGGTTGGGGATTTGCCAATAGTAGTAATAATTCTGGTTTGTTTGCATTTGCTTCAACGCCTTGTTATGTCGAATATCATTATCTTGCATACGGTATTGGCCATATAAATGAATATTCAAAGCTTTAACGATATGACTCTTTGGATTTCGCGGTCAAGTAACCGCAATCATGCTTCAGTTAGTGTAATGCAGCGACCTTCCACGGAATTATTGCTAGTATAAAGATAAAGTACCGGTAGACCGGCGGCTTCGCTGCTGGTCCCCAATATGGCTACGCGGCGGGCTTTTATATATTGATTCTCATTATCGCTTGTCTTCTAATCGAGACCACTGGAAGACATGATTTCTAATTGTGAATCGGCAGGTCGATTTACATCATCCTCCATTTCTCGGATTTTCATGTAACCATCGGTATAGTTGTTTTTTTTCGCAATATTCCTTCCAAAAGATCTATTAGGTCATGAGAGATCCCATAATTTAAAGGACGTGCAATGTGTTCTTCAACCGCGTTTCTGGAACTCTTTAGAGAGAAGGTGACGTCCTATAAAGATCAATGACGTATATATATATATATATATATATATATATATATATATATATATATATATATATATATATATATATATATATATAATACTCATGGGAGTATTGGAAATCTACGGACTGATTGTAAAATGAGAAATACTCGCTTTGGGTACATTTTTTGTAATGTCGCACTGGGAGCTTCAGGTACTTTTCAAGTATATAGGTGAATATTTTGTACAAAGTGATATCAGAGAAATTCGATAACCTGTATTGGGTTATATTGCCTCCTTACGCAAAATAACTTTACTTGGTCTTATTTTTTCTATTCTGTTTCACTGCTATCTTCAATTACCAACTTAAATTATATAAGGTAACTGTTTCGTACAAAATAATACCAGGCAAGCGTAGGAACCTATTGAAGATTATACAGGCCTGATAAAGGCAAAAATAATTTTATTTTGAATAAATTTTATCTCAACCAATATTTGGAGTTATTAACTTTTCAATTATGAAGGTAGATGGTTCGCCCCCTCCTCTCCCGATCCTTTTAGAAAAGATATTTTGATAGGGGACTTGCAATCCTTTTATTATTTCGTATTCGCATTTAATTTTGTTTCTAAATGACTAATAGTTTCATATGGTTTGTAGATCTCTGTTAATTTTTTGAGTATTAATTTCTTTACGCACTCCATAGTCCATTTTATTTCTCGCAGGAGGTAGTGTAAGGCTATTTATTTTATTTGTTTTTGTTTAGGCTCTGGAATTGATTGCTGAAAAGGTTTTGTTTAGCGCTGGCGCCCCTCTTAGTCCCGGTGCGGCTCTTAGAAGAATACTAGAGGCTATTGCATCTGGATTTCTTCTCGAAGGTAAGGATTTTTCAGACATTTATCTTTTTTCGTTATTTTTCTGATTTTCTTTCTCTACCCTATCTCATCACGATTTTTCTCTAAAAGAATTTCTTTCTTCTTTTTTTGTGAAAAATTATTCCTGTATTCTAGTGGGGTTCTTTTACTAGAAATCCTTATTCGTTTTCAAATATAATTTTTAATTTGCCTTTTTTTTTATTGTTATTATTATTATAAGCAGCCGTAAAGCTTGTCGGAAGAGAGGCGAAAAAAAAACAATGTATACTCATTTGCGAGGATTGAGGAAATGTTTTGTCCCCTTCTTCCCAGCAAACATTTTTGAAGTTCCTTTACCCCCCCCCCCTCCCCACCTTCCTCACTCCCAAAAAACGGCACTTCTCATGAAAGTCTACTCAAACAAGGTAGGATTTCCAAAACTAGGGAAAAAAATTTTCACCATCTTAATTACACCTACTGGCTGTTTTGTATCGCGAGAAGTACTCGCTTGGTTGCACATAGCCTTTGTAAAATACCAAAGATTACTGATTGGTTAGAGTTATGGACGGACACTTACCTATTATATTGGCCAATCATCTGACACTTCTCGATTATATAATATTTTGAATAGATTGGAAACACAAGTTATGGAATTTCGTGTGTGGATTCAAATGTTATAATATTTCTCTTATTCTTTCTAGGCGGTCCAGGTCTACTTGACCCATGCGAGAAAGAGCCAACGGATGCTGCAGGAAATTTAACGAACCAAGAAAGGCTTGATATAACCGCTTACGCTCAGGTATTTTATTTTTATATTTCTTTATACTTTTTTTTCTTCGATTATAAGTTGTTGAAAAATATGATGAAAAAAGTTGGTGAAAATGTCAATGGAATGATAAAATTACTCCCGAATATAAATTCAGCAGAATAGTCATGCAGAATAATGTTTGGGAATAAAAAAAAATTAAATAGAATATAATAATATAAAAATAGAATATAATATAATAGATATATATGATAAAATTACTCCCGAATATAAATTCAGCAGAATAGTCATGCAGAATAATGTTTGGGAATAAAAAAAAATTATATATATATATATATATATATATATATATATATATATATATATATATATATATATATATATATATATATATATATATATATATATATATATATATATATATATATATGGATATAAATAATAGTAAAAGTAGAATACATCAGGACTGCATTTAAAACCAGGAATTGAATGATAAACTAGACAAAGTTGACGATTAGGAATAATTAGTTCTTCGTCCGAATTAAAGTTTGCTTTTAAAATGCATAGAAGGACAACTGGTATATTTATAGGCCTAATGGAGTATTGATCAGGCATAGGAAAAAGCTTCGGGGGAAAAAATCTACAAAGCTCTGTATAAACTGATGACGTTTTAGACTCATTACGCGTGTTTTAGCATCCCTAAGATCAATATTTGGCAGTTTTCCTCCAAGGTCAGGTTTTGGCAATGAAAGGCCCATTTAAACCTGTCATGTCTGTGAATATACCAACTGATTGTGTCCTCGGCCCTTTTTAAATGCTTTGCTTCAGCCGCAATAATCATTTTTTTATTAGTGCTAATTTATCTGTTTTCCCGTTCCTAGCCGTAGTGTAAGTGTTAAGTACCCAGCAATCTGTTTCAAAGGGTTACTTGTACCAGTCAAATCGAGTATGATCCGAAATTAAACAATCCAAGCCAAGCCTTGTTGAAACATTCTATCAATTTCTTAAAAGATTTTAACAAAATCTGCTCGTTATAAATACTTCCATATACCATCGTCTTTTTAGGTCAATGAAGACAAAACCCCAAAAATCTTTTCAAAGTGGCTGCCCAATGTTACAAAAGGATTTTTTTCCTGGGAGGTGGGTATAACAACATAAAAAAACGCGTGAAAAATCTGTTATATATTCATTTTTGTTAAGTTTTTACGAGTCGGACAAACATTTTGTGGGGGGGGGGGAGGGTTCGACGCCCCTCCCCCCTGGATACGGCTTTGGTATAGGGGATCGCATTTCCGAGGAGGGGCATACGAACAGACACCGTTTTTGCGTTTAAAATGAATTAATCACTTTAAATCTGCAAGTAAAGGGGAACTTTTTTTATCTTGGAGTCTGTTACTAACAGAATGTTTGTTTCTAGGGTGTTCCAATTAATGTACTCTATAAAATATATCTGTATTTCAATTAATAATATGCCTATAAAACATAACGTTTTAAATATGTGGTATTATCCTAGGTAGATCTGGTATTTTACTGATTCTCAGAAGCTTTTTAAATATTGTTCTGAAAATATTATTGAAAAATTTAAAAGTGATAAAAACGCTTTTTTTCGTTTCAAATTCAAATATGCCATATTTTATAGGGGTTTGGTTCGAAAGTTGAATGATTGTCAGGCACTCCTGAAAAGGGGGCGTTTATTACAGCTCATAAGCCCAATGTTTTTCAGTGACTAAGGCAAAAAGGGAGCAAATGTGCCATATTTTATAGGGGTTTTGGTTCGAAAGTTGAAAGATTGTCAGGCACTCTTGAAAAAGGGACGTTTATTACCGATCATAAGCCCAATGTTTTTCAGTGACTTTAAGACCAAAAAGAGAATAAGACACCACAGATAGTATGACCATAAGGCAAAAAATAAAAAAGTTAAAAAAAATTATTCTTCATAATGAACATCTACTTTGAAAATTATCCAACGCAATCGATATATTTTGAAGCACTGTCATTTATTCAACCCACTACTTGTCTATATGAAGTAGGAAACTGCTTGTCTTTCTTTTTTGAAACCGTAATCTACTGCTAAAAATTTTTTCTATCACAAATCTTTGGATTATTGAAAATGAGGAGTTTGCACCAAAAATTATACCAAAGATAGCTTGCAAATATTGGATAAAGATCCTCCTGAGCCATCGCTGGCGCATAGGGCGTTGAGTTCGCGTTTCAGTTGCTGGGTGTTTTTACAGGGACAAGTAGCAAGCTTGTCGTCCAGCCCTTCTGCGGCGGGGATCGAATCTGGTGCTCCGGATTGGCAAGCAGAGCATTAATCCACTGTGCTACAACAGGTTGAACCAAATATATTGTTGCACTAAATATGGCTGGAGTCATGCGTAGGAAAATTAAAGCCAAAGTTGCTAAACTACACACTTTTTGTTGCTCCAACCAAATCCTACAGGAAAAATGTTTGTGGAAAACTCGAAAGGGGTCACTCACTCACAAATTAGAACTTCTGTTTTCCTTATTAATGGTCAAAATCTATTGGCAGGCAGTCAACAATGGGGCAGCACGCATTTTTTCCATGGTTTGTCCCTTCTCTGCTCTCTTTCCTTTTGTTTACTTATAATTACTTTATAGTCCAAACTTTTCAGGGGGGTAATAACCCCCCCCCCCCCTGCTGTCGCCGTGTACACTAACGACTCAAATGTCTTATGTAAACATTTTAGTGAAATGAGTGAACTTTTGGAGGTTTTGAGGGTTCAGGATACAAAATCGGTTTGAAACTTAATGTTGCGAACAGGGCCGTATCCAGGATTTTTTTCCTATCTAATTTTTGTGTAATTAATTTTCCTATCGAAAAATTGTGTGCAAGTTTGTTATTTGACTCATGAAATTTTCCCTACGTGCATTCAAGCCATTCACCTTCTGTTTCCTGAGCGTAGATAAGACTTAATTTCGTAGAACTACAAACTATTATTAAAAGGCTAGAGTCCGACTACTAGAAGTTGAAGTAACGGGTATAGTTGGAGGGTGAAAACTCTTAAAGACAATGGATTTGCGATGCAAGTTGTAATTTAATTGGAAATGATAAAGATTGTGGAAACTTTAAAGAAGTTTAATAGAGAAATTTCGCTGGAACAACGCTGTACATGATTATCAATTGCCCGTTTAAGCTTTCATTTTATTTATTTATTTATTTTTATATGCTTATTAAAACCAAAAAACTTCCTGGTAGAGGATAATCTTTGATCGAAAAATGATAATAAATTTTTATCTTGAATTAGTATTATTAGATTTAGAAGAGCTTTGAGTAGAATATGAAATTATATTTTCCCTTTCTTGCTAGCTAATGTCTGGGTTATAAGGGGATATTACTTGGATATAACTGGGTTATAAGGAGTATCCCTTGTCTCTTTTCGAGCACTCTAACATATTCAATGCACTGCTTGACTATATATCAAGCAGAAAAACCAACTGTCTTTTCTTTCAGCCAAATGCCATCGTGTGCTAAAAAAAAAAATGAAGTCATAAATTTTGATTAATATTTTATTCAATTTTTTGCAGAAAATAAATTGTCGTTTCTAAATTAAAAACGCCAAAATTGCCAGTCTAGCAAGATAAATTAGTTTTTGAAATCAAAATTAATTTTTAGTCTATATGGATGATAAAGCGAAGATAATATGACGCGAAATTTGGACAATAAGTGATAATAATATAGTCGAGAATTTATGATTTTAATGTTATTTTTATTTAGCATGCTCTGCGTTTGTTTGCTTTCCGTCAAGTTTACAAAGTCCTTGATATAGAACAGCTTCCAGCTCCAACTAAGCCGAAGGGAGGCCGAGGAGGCTATGGAAATCGTAAAAGGAGGCGCGAATCAGCTGGAGATGCTGAAGAGACATCTGCTGGTAAGCTTATCCTTCTCTTGTTGACTCTCCCTTCCTGTATCCCTCAATTTTATTTCCTTTTCATTGTTTATTTTTTAACTTACCTTTCTTTGTTTTTCTTTTTTTCATTTGTTACATGCTTCATTCTTTTCTGTCTGCTTTTGTCATCTTCTACAGCAGGCACAAAAAAAGATTTGTTTGTTTGATTTCTGATAAACAAAGTTGAATGTTGTTCACTTTTAAGATGCAAGTTTTCTTTTCTTCTGTTTTCACTTTTTCACTTTTTCCACTCAGTTAATGTTTTTCCTCCTTTTCTTGATATATTTTGTTTACCTGTTTACCTGATATACCTGATTTACCTGTTTACCTGATATACCTGATTTACCTGTTTACCTGATATATTTTGTTTTTTATAATTCGGTTTCAATTTAATTATAGACGTAAAGGCAGTGTGGTCTAAGCCATTATTTACATGTCATTCTATTCAGTAGCATAGAATGAAATGAAATGCTTATTTCGATAAGCAATCGTTTTAGACCCGTAATTCTACAATCTGTGATATCTGTGAATCTTCCAGAGTACCCAAAAAAATTGTCCATTGATGCAAGTTTTTGCCCAGGCCAAGGGTGGTGGTTATGTTAAAGAAGTTGAAGTTGGATTCAACTTTTGAACACAATTATCTATCAGAAAACATTGTACTAACCGAAACTCGTTGGAAATACAAGTTTAAAAAATGTGTTGATAGTAAGTCTTTACTAGTCAAATTCAATTTATAACAAAACTTATTTATATCCTAAATTTTGTGACAACGGGATGGGTTCGATATACAGTAATCCACATTCCTATCTTCTCCATTGAAGAGTTGCCGGGCACATCATATGTCATATATATATATATATATATATATATATATATATATATATATATATATATATATATATATATATATATATATATATATATATATATATATATATATATATATTCATTTTAGCTCGCATTAACCAAGGGGACAGCAATGGAGACACTTGGATAATTGTAATTTTTTGATTCAGTGTGGTGATTATTTCATTGGAATTTAGCTAATTCATTGGATAACAGTCCACTGACTGCTATATCTCAACTGAACTTTTTTGGGGGTGATCTTGTTGTGAATTTTAGAACTAAATGACCTTTGGCTTGTTGAATTCTGTAGACTGGTACAAGGATGTATCAGCAATCGTTGAGCCACTCTTGAGGTTTATTTTGTAGTCTCTGGATGATTGACGAAGTCTTTTATTGACCCTCTCTTTCAGACGTTTTTATTGTCTATAAAATGGCGTCTTCCGAAATGATCTGAAGCAATAATCTTCCTTCGTGAGCAAAAATTAAAGGTAACTGAAATAGCAAAATATAGAAAGATAATGAGTATGGCACAGTATGAAATCCGTGGTTCTAAATAAAAAAAGAGGAATTTGTTGGGTAGGGGCGCGGAGCTGTGATCACCTTTTCAGTATTGCAGTGAATGTATGTTTCAACAAAAAGTCTTTCTGACAGGGGTTGAGGTTGGGTTCTAATTTCCAAGAAGATCCAAAATAATGCAAATTGATCCAACTAATAATGATTAAACAATATATTCCCCCCCCCCCCCTAAATAACTTGCCTTTCCCTACTGAAAATTGTGTGCAAGTTTGTTATTTGATTCCTGAAGTTTTTCCTACATGTATTGAAGTCATTCACCTTCTGTTTCCTGAGCATACGCAAGTATACGCAAGTACAAGTAATACTTATTTTAATATTAGTAATAACAGTTATTATATTATTTGCATGGGGTATGGGCATTTCTACACTTGCTAATATTGGGCAGTGATTCCCAAAGTAGGTGCTACCGCTCCCTAGGGAGCGCTGCAGGAAACGGGAGGGGGTGGTGATGGGCACAGGTGCATTTGCGGGCTATGATTAGCTGTGGGGCGCGGTGAAAGCATAAAAGAAAGAAGAAAATAATCAGAAAAATGGTAACACTTATAACACATTTATAAATAAAATAATGTGAGGTAAGATTTATTAATGTGTTCAGTTGTTAACATGGCTTTGGTGTTGTTATTTTTTCACTTAATTTATTTTAACTTATTCTACCTTAACTGATTTATAAATCGGCCAATATATATATATGGTGGTAATAATAATATAAAACAAAACAGAAAAATGTAATACGTAAAAAATATCTGTTGTATTTGAAGACTAGATGACTAAATTATAAGATTCTTACTAATTCTTAGAAAAACAATCCTTACTTCATAATATGCAGATTAATCCTAGGTAACATATTTTGCAGGGGGAGAACCATTATCTTCACTTCTTTTCTTGTATTTCCAGTTTTTCTATCAGATTTTCCAATTTTTATGTCTATTTTCTTAGTCTTGAAAATCGTTTATAAACAAACACCCAAGTGCACCCATGTGAAATTTAGTGAAAACGCCCAAGTGAAATTTAAATACTTGGTGAGTATTATTATTTTTTTGTTGCAATTATATGTGCTTCACAATTAATGATTTCATTTGTATATATATTTCATTAAATACCTCCATAAAAGTTTTATTTTTTCTACAGATAATAATGGCTGAACCAAATAAAAAATACAAACAATATAATATCGAATATTTGAAATATGGTTTTATTGAGCCGCCTGTAAATATTACATTGCCAATGTGTTTGATTTGCCAGAAAACATTATTAAACGAAGCTATGAAGCCTTCTAAACTACAAGAACATTTGACTAAAATTCGTGGTGATAAAAAAGATAAGGATTTAAGTTATTTCCGTACACTAAAAGAAAAATTTAGCCAACAACCGACAGTGGCAAAACTCTTCATCCGCAACCTCACAAGATGGCAATGGCTTGCTTGCTTCTTATAATATTTCACTAATGATTGCCAAATCGGGAAAACCTCATACTATTGGTGAAGAACTAATAATACCGGCTATAAGTGAAGTAATACGAATTGTGTTATACAAGCCAGCATTTGATATTATAAAAAAAAACTGAGCAATAATAGAGTGCAAAGAAGAATTGATGAAATGGCACAAGATGTTGAAGATTCTTCGTGTGGCTATGTAAAAACATCTAGGTTTTTCTATTCAGCTTGACGAATCAATTTTGCCAGGAAACGAAGCTTTGCTGTTAGCATACGTACGGTTCATAAAGGAAGAAGAAATTTGCCAAGAATTATTATTGCTAAATATTTGCTAACTGACACGAAGGGGGAATTGATATTTCTTGCATTAGATGAGTTTTTTAAAGAAAAAGGAATACCTCTGGGTAATATTTAGCCACAGACGGTGTTCCAGCGATCGTAGGGTGATCCGTAAGTTTCTTGCATATTTAAAAAAAGATGTACCGAATGCATTCTCAGTACAAATGTGTCATTCGTCGCCAACATCTAGTTGCCCAAAATTTAAGTGCACGCCTACATAATTCATTATAATATGTAATTAAAGCTATCAACACAATTAGAAGCAGATCATTGAAGGATAGATTTTTTAAGCAGCTTTGTATTGAAAACGATGAAGAAATAGATAGTTTGCTGCTTCATACAGACACTCGATGGTTGTCAAAGGGTGCGTGTTTAGATAGGTTTTACAAGCTATTTAACTCGGTGCTGGAGTTGTTGAAAGATAAAATGAGGATTTGCCATCCAAACTTATTCAATCCAAAAGTGACATCGCTTACTTGACCGATTTGATTCAAAAAATTAATGAAAGAAATCTTCAACTTCAAGGTTTTGATTTGAATTTAATAAAAGTGAAATCTGTCGTTTCTGCATTTATGACAAAACTTCTTGTGTACAAGCAAAATTTCGGACAAGGGGAATTTCCAAATTTATCAGGAACAGAAAAAACTGGCGACATGCTTTCTTATTCTTGAGCCCTTAGATTCACTCCATTCGGATTTTCATAAACGATTTGATGATATATTAAAAATGAATATACCTGGTTGGATTTTGGATCCTTTTTTAAGCGCAAATAGAAGATTTTCTACAGTTACAAGAAGAATTGATGGAAGTAACTACAAATGATGAATTGAAATTTAAATTCAAAAGTGGCTACCAACAATTCTGGCTGCAAAAGGAGATCCCTACGGCTTATCCACAAATTTAGGCTGTCATTCAAAAAAAATTTGATTGCATTTCCGTCGTCATACTTAGTGTAACGTGGATTCAGTGCGGTAGTCAATATATTAACACAAAAAGAAACCTATTGCAAATAGTCAATCGCGGTAATTTGAGATTACTGCTGACTAAGATAGAACGGAAAATTGTTAGAATTGTTTCTGCATACCAGGTTCATCCTTCACATTAAAATTAACATACTTTTTTGTATCATCTTTATTCTGAATTTAATAAATAGTTTCATAATTTCAAACTTCGATGTCCGTAATTTAAAACTTTCTTCACTATATTATACGAAAAATGTACATATAATAATGATGTAAAATAATCTAACAGTCTTGCATAGAATGTAAAGACTGAAGAGGAGTTAACGAGTAAAAGATTAATTTTGACAATGATCATTATTTTAATAAATAAATCATCAAACGTTTCGGGAAAAAAAATCTCCATTATCATGGGTGTATTAATTTTCTAGGACCACAAGTGACTATATTGGATTTTACAGACATACTATATTTTATTACAAATGTAATATGTCGGTAAAACTCAATATACTGACTTGCGGTCCTAGAAAACTAGTATTTTAAGTGGACAATATTTTAGGTGCAACCAATTGTTCTAACGATATTAAAAGAACTACATGCATGGAAGCCATTCACCTTCAATTTCCTGAGCGTAGATAAGAGTATACGCAAGTACAAGTAATACTTGTTTTAATGTTAGTAAAAGCAGTTATTACTTTATTTGGATGGGGTGTGGTCATTTCTACGCTTGCTAATTCAGAAGCTTTTTCAAAATTTTACGCATTGCCATGTAATTCGGGATTTGGGGTGAATAAAAAACAATTCAACATTCATTCTGCATTATTACTACTACTACTACTAAAAACTCACCGCAGCACATGCCGCCTGAGGCCAACACAGCTACGCACGCTTCACCTCCACCCCAATCTATTCAACGCCTCCCTTTTTACACCCGCCCATGAAGTTCCCGTTTCCTTTAAATCTTTCTTTATGACGTCCTGCCACCCCAGACGAGGACGACCTGCTTTCCGTTTAGCCCTAGACGGTTGGCCGAAAAGAACAATCTTCGGCAATCTGTCATCTTTCATCCGCACAACATGCCCTAACCACCTCAACCTTTCTTTCATTATAGACCTAGAAAGTGGTATTGAACTACATTTTTCGTATAGCCTATTGTTTGAAATACGGTCAGTCAGCCGGGTACCCAGAACAATCCTTTAGCAATTTCTCTGGAAAACATCTAGCAAATCTTCATCCGCTTTTCGGAGCGTCCATGCTTCAGAGCCATATTTGACCACTGTCATCACTGTATCTTCTAAGATTCTAATCTTGGTTTGTATACTTATCTTCCTATTCTTCCAGACTTTTTTTAACTGTGAAAAAACACCCTGAGCCTTGGCTATTCTATTTTCAACATCTTCACAGCTCCCACCATCTTTACTAATAATACTAACAATGTAAGTGAATCTGCCCACCTGACCGATCTTTTCATTACCGAAAACGTCACATTTTCATATTCACTTACTCCTAGCCTTAGTGACTTAGTCTTCCTAACATTAATTTTCAAACCAATACTAGCAACCTGAACTCGCAAAACCTCTAAAACATCATTCATTTTGCTCACACTTCCATCTAGGATGATTAAATCATCAGCATAATCCAAGTCCATCAGACTTTTTCCTCACTATTTGATTCATTGGTCTCTCATTGCCTTCCTTGTGATTATTAAGACAAAGTCCATCACAATACTCCAAATATAGGGGGATAGAACACAGCCCTGCTCAACTCCTGATTTAATACCAAACCAGCTGTTAACCTCATTTCCTACCTTAACCGCAGCAGTGTTATTCTCGTACATAGCACTAATCATTTTAATGTATTTGTCTGGTATACCATACAAGGATAAAACCTTTACTAAAGCTCCCCTATCAACAGAATCGAACGCTTGCTCATAATCTATAAAACTGAGGACCAAAGGTGTTTGAAAACTTAGGCACTTCTCAATTATTAACCTAAGAGTGAAAATTTGGTCAACACATCCTCTACCTTTTCTAAAACCGCACTGCTCTTCTCTTAAAACTTTGTCTACGGCATCTCTCAGTCTAAAAAGTATCATATTACTAAGCAATTTGCTACCTACAGAGACAAGACTAGTGCCTCGATAATTACTACACTCACTTTTATCACCTTTCTTATAAAGTGGCTTAATTAAGGTTTTCCTAAAATCGTTAGGTACTTCCCCCTTTTCAAAAATCATATTCATAATCTCCAATAAATTATTTCTAACCTCAGAGCCACCATATTTAAGAAACTCGTTTACTACCCTATCAGCACCTGGAGCCTTATTATTCTTTAATCCTTTTAGTACTGTTGCTAATTCCTCCTCACAAAACAAATCTTCCTTCACATCCGAGGTATCAAACTTTTTCATTTTCCTCTATATTTTTTCCTGCAACTCTATCTCGGTTAAGCAAGTTCTCAAAATGTTCGGCCCATCTCGCTTTAGCTTTTTCCTTATCGCTAATTGCCACCCCATTCCTATCTTTAACTGGGACAAGTCCGGATTTACTACTACCTCTCAATTTGTTAAGGTGCCAGTACAATATTTTACTATTATGCCGTCTAGCTGCATCTTCTAAATCCTCGGCAATTTTATCCATGGCCTCCACTTCACACCTCCTTAGTTCATATTTCAATGCTTTCTCCACTTTCTTTACATTTCTTTTGTTTCCATGCGATCTATCACTCAGATAATTCTTGTACAAGTCCTTTCTCCTTTCTATTAAACATAAAGCTTTTTCACTAATATTCTTTGCTGCAGTTCTAGCTTTCTTCCCTAATACACCTTCAGCAACTTCACAAATTATTTTTCTAAAATTATTCCAACCATCTTCCACATTATCAAATTTTAAACTCGGCTCCTTTGTAATTAGGGATAATAAGATAAATAAAGCAATTTACATTTTTGACCGTCTTTCCGATGAATAATACAACCGTCCGTATATTCATTGGCTAGGGTTCAACATCCGCTTTCGTCTAAGGAGATTCGTTCCTAAGTAGATTCGTATAATTGTAAGTAGATCCGTCTAAGAAGATTTGTATAATTCGAAGTAGATTCGTTTAACGCTTTGGTAGCTTCTGTCTCTTTCCAAATACTTTCTAACTGTATGTTCAGCTTGTCAATCAATGGTCAAATCTTGAATAGCATGTCCTCATGCCCTTTGGGTATTGTATGGTTGTCATTGAGATGGATAAATCTTCGGATTTGGCAGAATCTATCTCTAGTCGTGCTCTTACAGATAGCTGGGATCTGCATATCGTCAGAGCTCTAGTCAGTACATTTTCGTTTCTGGGAGTATATGATATGACGTGATTATGTTGATGCTTAAGCAACCCAAGAGTTCAGGCATGGTTAGGGGTTTAGATGTCTTGTAGGAGTCTAATTTACCCATCTTTTGCTGAGAGTACATGTTATTTTGCTCAAAAATCTATTCCTGTGTGTCAGAGGGTGGCGTATCAAACCAGTGTTGGTAAATTATCGGGATATAGCTCACTTCAAGAGATTTGCCGTTCTAGTGCCCCTGTTAAATAGCAAGAGGTCAAGATTTTGTCATTTTTCCCGCGAAACAACAATCCTGGTCCAAAGAGGGTGAAAATGCTATCAAGCGAAATGCCTGAGCTAGGCAATCAATTCAGAGCAATCGAAACAGTTCGTGAAAAGTCTCACAGTTTCAGGGACCTGAAAAGTTGCTAGTGTCCCCTAAACGCCTGTGAAGTACATAAAGAAAAAAAACATTATTGTAACCCGATTAATGCTTGTGTTTGAGAAAGATAGAGGGGAAAGGGGGGGGGTGAGTATTTTATGTCACTAAAAAATGTATTCTTGGGCCCATATTTACACATCCGTGTTAATTTTCGTAAGAAAATTCCTGTCCCACAACCAATGGAAGAAGTCAGTTAATGTGGTACAATCATCAAATAGGCCACTTTCTTCCAAAAACGCTTCCATTGTTGGGGCTGCCAGAATTCGTTTCTTCCATTTGGGCACAAACGTATCGAAAGAAGAATCTCCGTTTGCAGTTAATGTGACAATAGAAGAGATAGAAGCACCAGTTATGTTAAGCTTTTATGGTAAGCTTTGCGAAGCTCTTGCAGAACTTAGGACCAACTGTAAATGCCAGTAGTATGCTTTGAGATCGACTGTTGGTGATTAAGTTTGAGTTAGGTGGCGCTGTGCCACTTTCTGGTTCGTCAAAACCAATATCCAATAATTGAAGTGCATCCACCCTTTCAATGGCGAGGCCAGACTGAAGCAAGACACCTAGAATATGGGAGAGCTCGCAGTCTGACTCTTAAGTCGGTATCGGAGTCATAATCAGAGGACAATTCATCTAGTAAAGTTAGAAGGTCTCCTGGGGCTACCTTCTTATTGTTAAAAAAAAACATTCTGTAACAAAACAAAGGTATGGGCACAGGGCCTACGGATCTTTCTTGTACATACGCCAGGAAAGCCTGGTAATAATGTACACAATAATAAAGATAATAGACGATATTATAAATTAATTTTAAGAAATAAAATAAAGAAATAATATATGTATAATTAGTAACATGTAAATATAGCCTATATTTAAAAAAGTAAAAATGAATAAAAATTAAGTAAAAAAAAAATATACTGTAGTGGAATCAAAGGCAGCGCAATCGCGCTGCCTAAGTAAAGAACGATGTTGACACAATGTATTATTTATTTTTTGGTTCTAGACCAGGGCACTTCGTATCGAAGGAATCGTCGTAGAAACTTCGAAAAGGGCTCATTCGATTAGAAATTGGAGTGGCTAGGGCCTTTTTTAATAGTCGAAAGCGATTGCAAGGCAATTAACACCCATTCCACGCCCACCTTTTCCCCAAACACATCCAATCAAAATTTTGAGATAGCCATTTTGTTCAGCCAAGTTGATTTCCAGATAGAAATTATGTTTTTGAGGAGGACTCTCTCCCGCAGCCCTCAGGGCAAGGGTTGTAAGTTATGCCCTGGGGGTATATAAGATTTTTACAGAAAGAATTGTCGTAGAAACTTCAAAAAAGGCTCATTCGATTGGAAATTCAAAGGGCTAGTGCTCTTTTTAATAGTCAAAAGTGATTGGAGGGCAACTAACCCCCCTCTCACGCCCATCTTTTCTCCAAACACATCCAATCAAAACTCTGAGGTAGCCATTTTGTTCAACGTAGTTGAAAGTTCTGAAAATTAGGTCTTTGAGGGTGAAAACCCCCCACAGCCCTCAGAGCAAGGGTTATAAGTTAAGCCCTGGGGGCACATAACGTTTTCATAGAAAACGTTGTCGTAGAAACTTCAAAAGGGGCTCATTCGATTTGAAATTGAAATGGCTAGTTCACTTTTTAATAGTCGAAAGTGATTGGAAGGCAAATAACACCCTTTCCATGCCCACCATTTATCCAAACACATCCAGTCAAAGTTTTAAGATAGCCATTTTGTTCAACCTTGTTGAAAATTCTGGATATTAGGTCTTTGAGGATGATAACCACCTCAGAGTCCTCAGGGCAAGGGTTATAAGTTATTACCTCGGGGGCATATAAGGTTTTTATTGACAGCTTTGTTCTAGAAACTTGAAAAGGGGCACATTTGATTGGAAATTCAAAGGGCTAGTGCCCTTTTTAAAAGTCGAAAGTAATTGGAGGTCAACTAAACCCCCCCCCCACAGCCCTCAGGGCAAGGGTTGTCAGTTATGCCCTGGGGGCATACACGGTTTTTAGAGAAAGCTTGTAGAAACTTCAAAAAGGGCTCGTTCGATTGGAAACGAACGAGTCTTTGAGGATGACAACCCTTCCCCCATATATCTCAGGACAAGGGTTGTAAGTTATGCCCTTGTGGTATATAAGATTTTTATAGAAAGTTTTGTCGTAGCTGCTTCAAAAAGGGCTCATTCGATTGGAAATTGAGAGACCAGGTGCCTTTTTCAAAGTGATCAGAGGGGAAATTTTGATATAGCCATGTTGTTCAGCCCATCAGAAAGGTCTGGAAATTATGTCTGAGGATAACAAATTCCCCCAGCCCTAAGGGAAAGGGTTGTAAGTTATGCCATGGGGACAAATAGGGTTTTTATAGAAAGTGTGATCATATAAACTTCGGAGGGGGCTCATTGGAATGGTGATCAGAGGGTGGCTACCCTCTCCACCTTACACTCTCGTCGTATTGTCTCGAAATACACTTAATAGAAATTCTGAGATAGCCATTCTATTCAAAATAGCGTAAATATCATGTAACATGGCTTTTGGGGTTGAAACAAATCCCAGAGTTTAGGGGCAAGGGTTGTAAGTTATGCCCAGAGACAAGAAAAGATATTAAAACAACCTTGATGAATAATAAGGGCAATTAATAAAAAAATAGATAATAAGACCACCCAAGCAGAGGACTTCTGCGCAGGGGCAGACTCCTAGAAATTGGGAAGGGGGAGGCTAAATGTACTTAAAAATCTAGGGTAGATATCTCGTAGGTTTCTCTTGTTTTTTAATGAAATGCCAAAAACATTGTTTTTCAAAGAAAATATAAAAAAAAATGTATGTTAAGACGAAAATCAAATCTAAGGGCCCTTCTCCCTCCGCCACTCAGACATCTCCCTGTGTATTAGCTAGTTTCAAAGATCGTATGTCCCCAATTTTTGCAAAAACTGATCAAAAACACAGTTTACTCAACAAGTACTGTTACTGACTGACGGGACCGCAGGGTCTAAGAGAAAAATAGCCCTGTTATGACGGACCTAAAAGAAATGGCCAAATTTTATGCTACCTTAACTACAAATCAGTGTTTGTTAAATTAGAGGAGAAGGGTCATGTTTACCTACCTATATCAGAACAGCCAAAACGCTTAATTGCAAAATAGGATATCTTCGTGTCTAACTTTCTTATATATGACACACTTACCGACTGTGTTATACAATTTGTATCCAATTTTAGGGGGAATGGACATATAAATCTAATCGTCTCTTAACGGAGTATCCGACGGTATCTTTAAAATCTTGCCATTTTTACTCTGAGGTACCAAACACAGCTTTTGTTCAGCCGGGGCCTATAAATTCCGTCAGTCCCGAAAGGGTGTATTAATATGCTCTAGGAAAAAACACTCATGGTAAACTTTTATTGTGATATCTATTGTATAGTGAAAATGCTCAATTAACGCTTTTATTGTTTGATAAGTTAACGTATCTTAATGGGGGAATTCGGAAGCTTTATCGGAAATATAGATTTTGACATACTTATGGCAAAATTCAAAATTTTTCGAGGGACCTGAGTTTTTTTTGTGGGGGGAGTGGGTTTCTGAAAATTTAAACATTTTTGGGGAACCCAGTTTGAAAAATTATGTGTAGGCTATTGTATTCACAGAACTTTTCCGGATAAAAAATATCATTGTGAGATATGAGGAAAGTGTATTTTTTGAAAATAAAAAGCTTTGTAGCTTTGTTCATTTTAAATAATGTCCTGTAGTGGGAAAGTGAGATTGGTCTCTGGTTCCCGGTGACCCAGGGTTCGAACTTTCCTGCAGCGACCTGCTGCAAGGCCCGGAATCAAATTACGGTGATTAGATTATGCGATAGCGTGTCCATAAGAATACAAACAAAAGACGAAGAATTTAAATCAATAACAAGAGAATTGTATTTTATTTTACTTGATGAATATTTTTTTCCAGAAGGCAAGAAAGACAAGCGTGATGAAGGCGCTGAAGGAGCTGTTGCTGAGAAGGCCACTGGGAAGATCACAGCATAGACTAGTATGAGCAAATAGTTTACTCTTGTTCTTTTCCCAAGTGATGATGTATCTCTTCTGGTGTTTGAGACGATTATCTGAGAATGTGTTCTTCATTTGATTTATCTTTCTGATTATTCTTTGTCCATTTAATTACTTGGCATCCATATATCTTGTCATAAATATAAGTGTTTCTAAAACGACATTTTGGTAATTTGAAGTATATAGGGAAGGTGGTCCATATTGAGCAACTTTTTTTCTTTAATTAAGTTTACTTGCAACCAGTTACATATTTTGTAGCTTTCTTTATATCATGCAGTAATATCTAGTGAATAGTTTTTATGAGTACATTTACGACTTTTAGCCGTTACCCTAGCTGATGGAAACTTCTCATGGTCTTCTATGTACCATCTGGCAGGGAGTGGTCCAAATTTAGCCAGCCTATGGCCCATACTTGGCCACTGAAAGACGCATGCAAGTATTAATTAGTTTAATGAACAAAGCTGAAGAAAACTAAATATAAAAACTGAAACCTTTTATGGTCATACCAATCTTCAAAAAAGAGGACACAGGATGGTCTTGATAATGTCCCTTTTGCAGGGACTGGGTTGGAGATCATCTTAAAAATATCCTCGCGAGGATAGATTATGGGATCTTCCTTTTCAGGCCACTTCCATTTACGTATCATAATCACCCTCTGCAATAGTATCAAATACTTCGTCCTCTGCAGGCTGTTCGTTTTCTTCCTTTCCTAGGTGAAGAGATGAGTCATCGCTGTCATCATTCGTTGAAAAACTTTGATTGCTCTCCAGATCATATTGCAATATTTTTGTTCACCACTACTTGCTGGACTGCTTTTAGCCTTGCAACTTTGATTCTTTTCCCCATTTTTGCTTTTTTCTCAGCTTCAATTTGTTTTTAACTGGAGTATCAGTCAATACTTCTGTTGAGCGACACTTCCTTCCCCAGGTAGATTGTTTCCTATGAACAGCTTTTGTAAAAGTTCTGACTTGCTCTGGAGTGATAATGAAAGAGAAAAGTTGCTCACTGTCAGTGAAACCTGTAATACCCACTTTCGGATATGCATACTTGGGCAGCCCTTGAGGTTGGTCTTTGTCATTTTCATTAGTCATATGATCAGACAACACGCTTGGTCTGTCACTTACATACGATGAAAAAAATCTTCCTCGGTAAAGACGTCCGGGTTGAAAAGCCAAATTCTAGATTTGGCAAATCCACTCTGGACATTGGAGGGGGTGAATGCACGTGGGAAGGATATACCAACCAATCCTGCTATATTGCAGATCTCAACCGTTTTCCCTGGACTGTTTAGCATCCAATTATCCATCGCTCTGTTGTAGTGAGCTTTGAATGGGGAAAAAACACTGACATCTAGTGGTTGTAGCCTATGGCTACTATTAGGAGGAATGGTAAGAAGGACAATGTCATTTTTCTTTGCTATGTTCAAAGCGTTTACCGAAATATATGATCCATGATTGTCGAGGGTCACTAGCTTTTTTCGCTCGGGTGAGGCGCACGAATACTTCACTAAATGGTGAAAGTACTTACAGAATGCCTCTTGTGACATCCACCCGGACGGGTTTGCTCCAGAAGCTGACCCATTTGGACTCCCATTTAGGATGGCCGTATGGAAGTTCTTTCTTGGAAAGACAAAATAAGGCAGTAAGAAATTTCCACTCGCTAACTAAAGGGTCTCGTTCGCCTGAAGTAACTTTGCTGACTATTTTCTGATCTATATCATAGGTCATCAGGATATCCTGGTGATCAAATTATCATGTCTGCCATATTTTGAGAACGGGTGATGATAGGGACTTGGACTTGTTTAAAAGTCTAAGTTGTTTATAGACTTGGGTAATTTTTGCAGGCGTACTTTTGTTTTGTCGTGTTTTCTTAATCTTTTTCTAAGCATTTTTCTCATGTAAAGAAGGTAACAATAAGTTTTAGAGGGTAAACAATGCTATGGTACATAGTGAGTCAGTGGCTCACTATATACCACCTTATGCTGGTGCAATTTGCACCATCCGCCCTTTAGCCACCAAACCAAAATTTGGTGAGACTGGGGCATTATACAAAGGAAGGATGGCGCTATTTACAATGTCTGGTCATCAAGGATTTTTACAAGCCAATAAAAACGTTTCTAGGATCAATCGAACTAAGAGATAAATGCAAAAGTATGGGCACAAAATATTTTCTATGGCGTAGCAAAAACTTTAAAGATAGCTAGCCAAAAGCCAAGGTTGTAAATTATCTCTAAAACTGGATAATTAGGTCAACCACGCTATATACAATATCACCTGGGTTAGGCAAATTGTTTCCACTTGAATATATGGCAGTTAAGGTCAATGGCTCACTATGGACATACGCCAAGCATATATATATATATATATATATATATATATATATATTTCACTACTTAATAAAATCAAGTAGTTGCGGACATCAAGTCATGGCTAATTTTATAAAAAGCCAAGACAGTTAACGGTCACGTACATACGGGGAGGAGGGAGAAGACGTCTAAATTTATGTATGACTATTGCAACTTTCCCAACTTTTGTCTATACTTATTAGCTTAGTTTTTTCTAATTTGCCCGCCCCCCCCCCCTCATAGATTTTGAAAAACATACTTTGCAACCCCCATCGTTTTGAGAATTGGCGACACTGGATGAAATACGTGTCTATTATGTTTTTGAAATGGGATATTGAAAAAGATGTTATAAAGGTAGGTTGAGAAACAGCTAAAGACATAGATAATTGCTGTTCCTGGGAGATGTAGGAAGTAGAATGTACAAGTATGTAGAAAATAGAAAATAAAAATCCTATTGCTCAACTTGAGTAGTATGAATGGACGAGCAAAGTAATCGGAATAACGCTGGAATAAATCCAGGGTACTGGAGAAGGCAGAAATGATTTTAGATAATCATGGCAAGAATCTTGACCACTGAGAAAAATAAGAAAATGTGCTTAGCTCTTCGTGCTACGAAGTCAACCCTAGTATTACCCAGTAGGTTCTCCTTCCTGGGTATGACTGTTTATACATCACTTGCAAGCAATTAAATTGAAAGAAGAAAAAATGTGGTCGCTGCTATGCAAAGGACATCCAATCCATAAGATAGAAACAAGAATTGAGTTAAAAGCATAGTCGTACGCTAGGAGTCAAATTTTGATTACGCAGGAAACGTCGAAAGTCTACACTATGCAAAAGAGACATCAGTGCTTCCCATACGCAAAAGTGATTTTCCTTGTCAATCAAGATGTGGGACTGTAATTCCCTGATAGGGTATTTTTAACCCTGATGAATCAATGGTGCAATTTTCTCTTCGGTCCGACACCATTACTGAGCAGTTTCGGTCTCTTTTTCAAAATTTGTTTCGCAATAAACTTTCTCAAAATGTCTTCTGGTTACTATGGGCCGTTTTCACTCATATAATAAAACTAAATTGTAATGTTCTTTTTGAAATTTAAGTTGCAGGTCAATTTGATTGTTGATGGTATAGAATAATTTGTCGTTGAAAACATGCAGTAAAGCTTGCCGAATGAAATAGTTAAAGTTGTTTTGCAAAAGAGATTTAACAAAATCTGTTGTTCTTTTTATCGAGCGAAGCTCTGTCCCCTATTACTACAATTTAAGCGTTGATTTAATTTCCTTATTAGCGCAAGTGCGGTTTCTTAAATAAACCACTTTTTTTCGTGTTGGCCTCTGATTATAATTATTATCTGTCCAAAAAGTGCAGGTGTCTATTCATTCAGGTAAGACTCTCATTATACTACCCCAATACCATTTTTTGCAAGTATCTCTGTTCACTGGTATCTTATTTTAGTCAGCAGACAATTTATAAAAAATATTAAGGGTCTTGGGAGAGGGAAACGAATTTCCCCAAAGTCGTGGACTATCTAGTAGTGTTGGGCAATATTGAATATCGGTGTATCGCACAAAATAACGATATCGAATATCGAAATGTAGATATCAAAAACGATATTATTTCGATTATCGTTTTTTTAACTCATCTTTGTTCTAAGATCTTACAGCTCGCTGATGTTAACTAAAAGCGTGAAGAACGCCATTATTCTGCCGTATAGAACAATGATGAGAGAACTGATGATATACTGATTGTTCTCAGACCGCTGATCAGAGCAGAATGATGAAAGACGTTTGCATAAAAACGACAAAAGATGTAAGATCTTAGTTCAAAGATTTCACTTTTAAGCGTTTTCTTACATAAGATGCAAGATTGTAGCACATGGATGAGTGAAAAAACGGCCCTATCAAGTGAATTGGTTTTTACGCCAATTCCAGATATATAATATTCATCATGTCTCATGTACCCATCACAAGCCATAGAAGTCTGAGACAATTTTTATAACTTTTGAGGAAGGGCGAAAACGCCCCTAAACAGTCAAAGAATATTAATAAAAATCGCATCATGAGATTAGGCATATCAGAAAACCTTACTGTAAGGGTTTCTAGCTTCCATATGAAAAAGGTGAAATTTTTGCCAGAAGAAAGATCATGTGTGTGTGTGTTTTTTGTTTGTTTGTTGTTTTTTTTGTCAGGGTGATCGTATCGGACCAATGGTCATATAAGATCGGGAGAGGGCCTGTCCAAACGGAAATTACATTTCTGTTTCCCAAAACGATTTTCTGACCAAAACGATTGGCGGGCAGATACCCCTCCCACGCCTATTTTTTCCCAAAGTCATCCGATCAAAATTTTGAGACAGCCACATTGATCAGGATAGTTGAAAAGTCAAGTAATCATGCCTTTGGGCATAACACGGCCCTGCAAGTCCCGGGGGAAAAGGTTGTAAGTTATGAAAAATGTCTAGTGTCTACATTTAGTATTTGTTTTTGGGAAGTAAACAGCCATTTTTTGGGAAAGGGAATTTTCTGCAGAGGAGATTTTTTCATGGGAAGGGAAGTTTCCGGGGTGAACTTTCAAACGGAAACCAAACACAGGGGAATTTACCAGAATTCTTATACTAAATTATTTTTGTTTGACTTGCTTTCTCTTTGCCAATTTAATTTTACATGTGGAGATATACCGAGGAAATTGCCCAGGAAAAATTTTCGAAGGAGTTGAAATTGTCTGAGGGATTTTTCCATAGGGGGGGATTTTTCACGGGAGAGATTCTCTATGGCGAAATTTTACGCGGGAGAAACTTTCCATTGAGACATTGGGAGGGGAGCATTTCCAGGAAACATTTTCTGGCTTTGGGAGGGGAGAATTTCTGGCATGATTTGAAAAACAATTAGAGATTAAAAGAAAAACAAGTCTTTTTTCAAACGAAAGTTGGCTCAAAAGAATTTTCCAGGCGGAATTGCCCGGAAGAAGTTTTCTGGGGGAATGTTCACCAGGGATGGAATTGTTTGGGATGAAGGGAGACCTTACTCGGGAGTAATTTTCTTGGGGGGGGGGGGGTTTCCATGGAGAGAAAAGATGGATTTTCCGGCATTATTTGAAAAACAGTTAAATAAAAAAGCAAATTTTGTCAACTAAAAGTAAGGAGCAACATCCAAAGTTAAGAACCGAAATTGTCTCGTGTATGAGGAGTGGGTCCCTCTCCTCAATACCTCGTTTTTTGCGCTTATTGTAACTTTTTTTTTCCCCAATTATTTAAGAACAACTCCTGAAACAAAAGAGCCCGTTTAATTAGAGTAAGGATATTTTTTAAATACAAAAAGAAATTTTGGCGTGAAGAGTGAGGTATTGAGGAGGGGTTATACCCCTCATACACGGAAAAATTTCTGTTTCTTTTGAGTTATAATGTTGCTCCGTACTTTCAGTGGAAAAACAAATTTGATCGCTGAAAGGCAGAACCAACTCTCGGGGAAAACTATTGACATGCAGCTGACTTTGAATAGCCAAACATAGCCAGTATCTTTTTTTTCCTTATCCTGAGCCCGAGTAATTCCAAATCAGGGTTTTGTAATATTAATTCATGTAATGGAAGTTTGTTTGTATTTTATTCAAAATTTGGAAAACATTACGCAACATACTCTTTAATTACAATTTTTTTTTATTGAATTTTGGTAAAACCTAAAGCTAATCTGAGCAAAAAAACGGGTCAAAAATATCGAAAGTAAAAATATCGATATATCGTTTAATCAAATTATCGCCCATCACTAGCATCTAGATCGTTTTTTGTTTTTTTTACACCGCCAAATGACAGTATCTAGACTTCCACTTCTTGGGAAATTACGCTATTTTAGGGGGAAATAACTTTAGGGTAACTTATTTTGAATCTAGGGACTCGGGTTATCTGCAGTGATTGGCAAGGATTTTTAGGAATATTAAGGAAAGTAATTTTTTTTCAAACAAAGTTTTAAACACTTTCATAGATTGCATATGCTTATTTGTCCTGAAAAAAACTTATGTTGCCTCACTGGTTTACGTTGTGAAGATCAAGGTAAAAAAACAAGCATGGAATATTATGATGTTCAATACGTATGTAGTAACTTAGGTAGCCTAGTATTTAGTTTTTTTTTAAGCAATGATTTTGATTGGTGCAAACTGCCGAATTAAGGGATTATCGGTGTGGTTATACAACAATTGTAGAATAGGAGCATGCACACTTAAAAATTCTTTTAGTCTTCCGGTAAGCTTTTTTTTTAATTTTCCACTGGCATGTAGGCCTATAGTCTTGCTGGATAAGTCGAATAATAGTCTCGCTTTCGATCGTATCCTTTACAGACTATTTAAACCCAATTGTACTTTTCTTTATTTTTTTTTATAGAAAAATTTTTAACCTCGGAAGTGTTTGCCCCTGAAAACGACCACAGTTCACTAAGTTTATTTACTCGAAGATAGAGACTATTCAAAACGGTTGTTACTACTTTGGAACTTACACAGTGTTGCCTGGCAACTGCAACTTCTTAAAGTTTGATTCCTTGAAGCTCAGCCTTTTCTTTAATCTTAACAATCAAATAATTTTTAGTATTCTCCTGTTCTTTGTAACCTCATTCTTCATGAAGAATTTAATTCGAGAATCTTCTCACCCTATAAGAAAAGCTTTTTTGGAATCTTTTCACTATTGTTGTGCAATTACAGGATGTATAGGGTCAAACGTTTTTTAGGAAACCGCTAGGTTGAGCGCAATGATTCATGCAGACGCCATGCAGATTTTCTTTTTGGCAGACAGTAGCTGATTTTTAGGGAAAATGGTGGTGTTCTCCTGGCTGACACCGATTTCTCTTGTTAGGAAAGTGTTCCAATTCTGTTCAAAATACAAAAGTGACATGTCGTTCAAATCTGAATAAATAGACGAGTCTTTTAAAGCACTTTAGAACTCAAAAGGCATGTACTACATAATGACACACATAAATTCGATGAGAAAACAACACAAGCAACAACACTTAAAAATCTGTGGGATCAAGAGTCTTTTCTTCAGACTTTTTAATCTCTGGCTATTCAACGAACGGCAGCGTTCGCTTCCTTCCGTGTCTGTGTTTTCATGATACCTTCCATTAGATACAATGAAACCCAATAATCACAGTGTCATACCTTTCAACACAGTTCGTGTCAGGATAGTGAAGCAGCATCTTTTGTTCTTCGTGTGCAGCAGAACGCAGAAGGAGCTAAAAACTCAGTTTGTTTACAGAAAGAGGAAAAACTACAACAAACAACAAAGTCTTGCAGATGTCTTATATAATTTAAATTAGACCCAGTTTGGAGACCGTAACTAAGGCAAAATTTTACTAATAGAAGCTTTAATGAATGCAAAAGCAAATGGATACTGCTTTATTGCTTGTGCTTCAATGTATGCATAAACAAGTGGATACTGCTTTCTTTTCCCATTCTAGTATGCAAGGGCATGGCAACGGAGGGAGGGAGCATCCCAAACTTTTCGTATTATTAATATTTTTAATAATATTTGGTCCAAATTTAAACTCAATTCGATGAAAAACGGAGTTGTTACAGCGAAATCTCAGCGAGTAAAAACTCTCAATCTGATTTCAATACCAATTCCAAGATCTGGCAGAGAAGGTCCAAAATTCAGTAGTACAATTTATAAATTCCGTGAAGGATCTCTCATAATGATATTTCTAGCTATTACATATAGTTAAAGCCGAATCATAGTCTAAAGTCGTTCCGCAAATTTGAGAAAAAGTTGAAGATTTGGCTGAATTTTGCATAAGATTTTAATCTTATTCCTCTCTTCTCTTTAAAATCCAAGTGAGTTTCTGGAACAGATATAGTAAAATCTAAAATGTGTTAATTTTGCATTTTCGTAGTTTTGCCCATTCAGTTCAATTTAATCTAAAAGTAAAATCGGTTTCTGACCTCAAATAACTTATTTGCTTACTGAATTTACTGTTTTTAGATTGGTTTGACCTATTTTATTATTTTTTAACCGAAGATGAACAGTGAGCAATAAAGCAAAATATGGCGTTGGTTGCAAGATTCAAAACTATACTTTCAACTCACGGCTGCTAAGACATATTCTTAACTTAAAATCGTTGTACTAAGCTAATGTATTCATCTGCATATTAAAACAAAAATGGCGATTGAACGTATTATCCCACCAGTTTTCAATATGCCAAACTTAAAACAATTAAAACTGCAGTGGCTTTTTTAATATTATCATAGAACCAAGCAGTTCAAATTTGTGTTAATACCTGACATTGTAAGGTCATTTTATAAAGGAAGAAAATTTTTACGGAGAAAATCACTTTGTAATTCTTTAAATTTCAAATATTTTGCCACTTGGCGATATACTGAGTTACTTGAAAGTAAGAAGCTGATAATCCTTAATCCTGAGATTAGGATTAAGAAAAATAAAAATCTTTGAAATGAATGCACTGGAAACTATAGCACAGGGATGGAATGGCCGAGAAAATGACAAATTAAGGCTCAAGACGTGAGATAGATTTAAAAAGTAAGTAATCTTAATAGATTTATTAAAGTAAAATAAGATCTGGTATAAGGAAAATTTTTATTGCTGTGGGTCACTTCAAATAAATTATCAAATTATAATACAAGAAATTAAGAGGTGTTCTGCAAGTGAGGGGACAAGCTCTTTAAAAAGAACCAGTGAAATTTCTGGAAGGTAACCACTCTAAATATTCCACTGCTAACTCTGTCTGCAAGGTCTTATTCCCATTTTGTGGTTAGAATTCAATGGTGATAGACTTTTACAAAGTTACTTAGTAGACAAAAATTAATAAACCATTCCAAAAACATAAGGCTGAATATAAACAGACTGACGGCACGCTGCAAAACTTTTTCTCTACGCTGGCGCGTCTTTTATCAGCGGCACGCCGCTAATAAATCGGCTTGATGTCGGGCTCTACATTCATGCTGTAAAAAAGTCTAGAATTGTGAAAAACGCTGGCAATATAGGGATGGTTACTTATTTTATAATGAATTCAAATACTTACAGCCTCAGATAATTCAGTCAAGGTTCTGTCCGTTTTAGATCAAAATACAGTTTATTTGCCTTCAAAATTTAAAATACAGGAAATGTTTATTCAATATCCATAAGAATAGGCATGTTCTGCAAGCAACCACCTCCATATGGAAAAAGAACGGTGCTGCATATAAAATAATTGCAGCTTGGTGAAATTTCCATATTTGGCTAAAATTTTGTGTGACAGCTGGTTTTCGGAAAGAATAGAACCTGCTGGACAGGTGTTTTGGCAGGGCTAGCTTCAACAAGAAACTGAGTAAAAAGTGGATTAATTTTACTGCCAGCCCTTGCAAAAGTAAATGGTACTGCTTTAGTAGCATTTTTGAGATGTACCAAAATAAAGGTAGTTTATTCACTTATTGGAAGCCATGTCTATCAGAAGGGAAGGTGCTTAATAGATATTCTTAAGAAATTTTTAGCAGGTTCAGACTCTAGGCTAATTGGACACAAGAAGCCAGTAGTCAAGCTAATGGTCATGATCAAGTAACCTAAGGCTAGTCACTTTGGTGAAACTGAATTTCTTCAAGTCTAGACAGCCTAGACTGGAGTTAGGCTAAAATCCACTGTTGGCTAGGCTACTCAGCCAATTACTAATCTTGGACAGACATAGCCTACTGATTTAAAAATATTTTTCCCATAGGCTACAGAGAAAACAGGTTCTTTATCTTGAATATTAGGTATTAATGTTTAGATAATTGGGATTGGTCAATAGGCTAGTTAGGACTAGGCTAGGCTGGATTGGCTGTCTACAATCTTAGAAAACTTCTGGTTTTTAACATTTAAACTTAGAAAAATAGTTACCCCTACAGTTCAGTCTATGGTATAGATGTATGAGCAGTCCACCACATAAGGAGACATGATAAGAAAACAATTCTTACTTCATAATATGCACAATAATCCTAGTTCCTATATTTTTCAGTGGGAGAACCTTTATCCTCACTTTTCAGTCAATATATACAAAATCATATTATTGATTTAGGACTAAAGTGAATACACCATTTGATGCCTTTTTTTATGCTGATTACAAATATAATAAGCATTTCTATTGGAAATTAATTTCAGCCCCCCCCCCCTAGAGAGGTCCCTTGAGGGGTAGGTTTGGTATAGCCTCTATAGGGGGGGGGGCTGAAATTCATTTCTGATAGAAATGCTTATTATATTTGTAATCAGAATAAAAAAAGGCATTGAATGGTGTATTCACTTTAGTCCTAACTCAATAATATGATTTTATATATATTGACTCACTTTTCTCTTGTATAAGTGTATGACCAGTCCTGGTCATAAGGAGACATGTTAAGAAAACAAGGCTAATTTTTACCAAATTATATTATTGACTTGCAAATAAAGTAAACATACCACTCAATGCTTTTTTTTATGCTCTTTCCAAATATAATAGGCTAATCATTTTTGTCAGAAATGAATTTTGGTCAATATCTACGAATTCATATTATTGAGGAAGGACAGAAGGTAATACACCATTCCATACCTTTTTTTATGATTATTACGAATATAATAAGCTTTTCTATCGGAAATTAATTTCAGCCCCCCCCCCTAATTATGCCCCTTACGGATTAGGTTAGGTTAGGTATTGCCAATATAGGGGGGGTGGGGGCTGAAATTAATTTCCGATAGAAATGCTTTGGCTATTATATTTGTAATCAGCATAAAAAATGGCATCAAATGGTGTATTCACTTTATTCCTAACTCTATAATATGATTTCATAGATATTGACCTGAATTTTACCCCTACCCCTATTTATACCAATTCAGGGTATATATTTGCACATTAGGGGGTTGGGGTAAATTTTATTTCTGATTTAAATGAGAGGTAAGATTAAACTTTCCCCCACCCCCCTAATGTGCAAATATATACCCTGAATCGGTATATTGGGGTGGGGGCTAAAATTAATTTCCAACAAAAAAGATTATTATATTCATAAAGAGCATAAAAAGGGCATCAAGTGGTATATTCACTTTGTTTGTAAGTTAATAATATGATTTTGTAAAAATTTACTGAAAACAATTCTTGCTTCATAATATAGCCTACCTACTTATCCTAGTTAACATATATTCAAGGGGGGGGGGACCTTTACCCTCACTTCTTTCCCTGTTGTGCATTTTTTTTTTAATTGTGAAAAATTAACAGATTTCACTGTATTTATCTGTTTAAATATTTTGTATATGAAAGTTAAACACCATCATTGCCCATCTATTGAAAAAATATAAATAGGCTAATATTGATAAATTTAGGTTATGTTAGTTTAGGTTAGATAGATGGCTCTTTGGTGGTTTGTTTTAAAACAATTTTCAAGACTCAGAGAATTGACATAAATATTGAAAAAGGTGATTAAAAAACTGGAAAGATAAGGAAAATAGTGAGGATAAGGGTTCTCCCCTGGAAAATGTGGTAACTAGGATTATTATGCATATTATGATGTAAGAATTGTTTTCTTAACATGTCTCCTTATGACCAGGACTGGTCATACACTTCTACTTTCTCTTCTTTTTTTTCAGTTTGTCTAAGAAATTCATGAATTTCTTAGAACCTATATATTAATAGAGTATATACCTCCATGCCCCTAACCCTAATTTGTAAATATATACCCTGAATTGCATTCTGAATCTAAATATAACCTTCATTGCATCACAAATGAACTTTACCCCCACCCCCATGTAAATATATAGACTACCCTGATTTGGATATATTTAGGGGTGGGGGGGGGTGAAATTCATTGTTGATACAAATGAAGGTTATATTTAGATTCAGAATGCCATTCTGGGTATACATTTTCACATTAGACAGGTGGGGCTATATACTCTGTTAATATATAGGTTCTAAGAAATTCATGAATTTCTTAGAAAAAGTGGAAAAACCTGGAAAGAAATGAAGATAAAGGTTTTCCTGCTGCAAAATATATTAATTAGGGTTATGGTGCATACCCTTGCAGGGGGTATGCAAAGGTCCCAAAATTAATTTAGTCTACATCTTTAAATCTTTTTTCTGACTCAGTTCCAACATTTTCCTCAAAATCAGATAACCCATTGTACATAATTTCAGACTCATTTTCAAAACTTTGGCTTTCAGTAACCCGCTAATTTTTCTCCATAGCTGTAAGGTCTTGTTCACTTTTGCTTTCAGTAACCTGCTAATTTTTCTCCATAGTCATAAGGTCTTGATCAGTTCAGTCACAGACAATTTGAACCCAGCAATTTCATTATCTTGTCATCTGTTGAAACACAAAGTTTGTGAATTGTGGTTGAAAACAAAGATAGATGGATTCCTGATCAGGAATAACAAGAAGCCAAATGATGGTACCCCAAACTCAGAACCTGCACCTAAGAAGAAAAAATATGACAAATCATGTTCAGTCAAAGTGTGTCAATATTTGTCAGAATACCTAGGGCTCAAATTTAGTGTGACAAAGTCTGACCCAGTGAATGCAAACTGCATTCTTTGTGGTCAAGTCTTGGCCAACAGCTCCATGAAACCTGCGCATATGAACTGGCATCTCAGTAATATGCACCCTTCTCATGTCGGTAAGCCAATAGAGTTTTTCAAGCATAAACAAGAAGCATTTGCTAGTAACTGTTGGGAAATTGCAAAAGTGGCATCATTTTCTTCCAAGGCTCTCCAGGCTTCATATGCTGTGTCCTATTTAATTGAGAACCTTCTTCCAGCAATTGGTTAAATTGTATGGTACTGCAGAGTACCATCATAGGAGGATCCTCTTCAGGAGGACAACTGCAAAAGGGCAGAAGATCCAGAATTGGCCAACAGCCTTTGTAAGTTGACAGAGAGGACTGGCTTGCCACCATCAATGAATCAGCCAAGAAACCATATCTTTTCAAAATATGAATATGAACACAGGCTCAAAAGATCAAAGTAGAAGTGCTACTGCATCTGGGGAAACCAATGACCTTTGCAATTTGATGCCAATATGGAATGGGAATAATGAATATGAATTTTGCTACTGTGTACAGGGAAGCCAACAACCATCATAGGCCTAGGATGACTCCCAGATGGGATGAGAGTTTAATATTGGCAAAAAACACTCTCAATATTGGTACACTAAATACCCGGACTTTAGCTAAACCTGGCAAAATTGATCTGGTATTGAAAGAGATTGATAGATACAAGTGGGATATAGTCAGTATGTCTGAAATGCACCTTCCTTGAATTGGATATGAAAACATCCTTGGAACCACTTTCCTACTGTCAGGACATACTGATGGTGTTCATTGGCAGGGTGTTGGCTTCATTCTCTCTCTGGCCACCAAAAGGTCATTAATGAACTTTACTCCTGTATCGGAAAGAAAAGCAACCATCTGCCTGAAAGGGCCCATCAAAAATCTCTCAGTCATCCAGATATATGCTCCAGATTCAGCCCAAAGTGAAGAGGAGTGCAACCAATTCTACTTCCAGCTTCAAAGCATCACTGACCAGATCCCAAAGAATGATATACTTATTGTGTTGGGCAACTTTAATGTGATAGTTGGCAGTTGCCATGCTGGTCAAGAAGGTGTCATGGGCCTACACAGACATGGCCGTCTTAATGCAAGGGGAGAATGGCTTATTGACTCCTGCAGGGAGAATGAACTCTACATCACCAATACCACCTTTAAGCACAGACACTGCCAAAAGGTAACATGGAGATCCCCTAATGGAGTTACCAAAAGTATGATCAACTATGTCCTGATATCCAAATGTTGGAAGTCATCTGTAATGGACACTGTTGCACTCCCTGGTGGAGATTTTGACTCGGACCACACACTCCTGATATCCATTTTCTAGCTGAGGTTAAAATGTCTTCCAAAAATCCCAAGATTCCAAACAAAACCCCTCCAAGACCCCACCAAAAAAGCCACATACAACTCAAGCCTGTCTACAAAATTCCATGACATCCTGAGGGCATCCACTCTACTACCAACTCCCAAAAAGATCAATTGCTTGGCTAAACATGCCACCTCAGCAATCCTCAAGACTGCAAGCGATATCCTTGGTAGAAAAGCCAAAGACAAAAAGCCTTGGATCACTGAAGAAATAATTCGATTATGTGACCAGAAACGCCTACATAACAACAAATCTGACCAAAACAGCTGAGATACCTACAAACGTCTCAAACGGAAAGTTGAGCATGAAATCAGGAAGGCATTCTGCAACCATATTGGTGAAAATTGCAAAGACTGTGAAACCCAGTTCATGAAAAGCAACAGCCACAAGCTCTTTAAAACAGTCAGCAAGCTATCCTTCAAAAAAGATCCATCAATGCCTGTAATCCTAGACAAGCAGGGGAACAACATCAATGACGCCAAAATGAAGCTCAAACAATGGAAGGAATACTTTGAGGAGAAACTGAACCCTGAAGTAATGACCAACCCAAATGTCCTAAACTCCTTCCCAATCATAGATTGAGACCCCCTTCACCCCTACTTAGAAGCAAGACAAAAGTGGCCATAGAATCCCTAAAGCAAGGCAAAGCTCCGGGGACAGACAGTGTCACTGCTGAACTGATAAATGTTGGTTCAGAAGATGTCAACCTATACCACAGTCTTGTATCAGCCACCTGGTCTACTGGACATGTCCTGCAGCAGTGGTGCAAGGCAGCAATAGCCCCAATACACAAAAAAGGCTTGAAGAAAGAATTTGAAAATAACTGACCCATCAGCCTCACAACCCACCAAACCAAAATCCTGACCAAGATCCTGCTCTGCAGAATTCAAGCAATCACCACCTCTGTTCTTGGCAAGTATCAAGCTGGCTTTTGATCAGAACAATCAACTATTGACCAGATCTTTACTGTGTGTCAGCTGATGGAATGGTTCATCAAGTTTAACAGAGCTTCCAACAGGCCTTTGACCTAATATGGAGGAAAGGCTTGTGGCATATTCTAAGACACTACAGTGTCCCATATGAAATAGTCAGAATCACTGAGTACATGTACAATCAATTCAAAAGTCAAATACTAACCACTGGTGGGCTCCCTGGTGAATTCCCAACAACTTCTGGAGTCCTGCCAGGATGCATCCTCTTGCCACACTTGTTTAACCTGTTTCTGCGTGCCAACCTCTCCCTGATACCTGTCAAATATGGAACCAGAATTGGAGGAATCCTAATTGACAAACTAGCATATGCAGATGATATTGACCTGATGTCCACTACCACCCAAGAACTCCAGAGTCAGGCTGACTACATCTCCTAAGCAACACAGCCGTTTGTTATGCAGATTAATGCAAACAAGACCAAAATCATGGTCACATCACAACAGGAGACACATCACAACAGGAGATAACAAAGCCCCCCCACAATAGTAATAGATGGTGGACAAGTGGAAACAGTGGATAAATTCCTTTACCTTGGCAGGTTTTTGATGGCTGACAACTGTCGACATTAAACGCCACCTTGGTCTTGCCAGCTCTAGCTTCAAAAGACTATCAAAGATCTGGAAATCTAGCCACCTTTCAAACCATCTTAAAGTGCATCTATTCAACAGTCTGATCATACCCATTGCTCTGTATGGGTGTGAAACCTGGACACTAAAAGCTGAAAACAAGTGCAACCTCCTTGCATTTGAAATGATATGTCTGCACCAGATAGCCAAGATCAGATATACTGACCATGTCACAAATGAAGAAGGCTGAAGTTGCAAGACACTATCCTGATCAAAATCCGAAAACAGCAGCTGCGCTGGTTTGGCCAGGTAAAGCAAATAAATCCGAAGCACCTGCCCAAGATCGCGCTGAAGGGACAACTGAAGGACTTCGACCATGGGGAAGACTGCGCAAAAGGTGGATCAAAAACTTTGACTGACAATGCATTGCCCAACTATCCCAAACTGCGCTTGACAGAACAGCATATCAAGCCCAATAAAGCTGGTAATAAAGCAGCAAATAAAGCTGGTAAATTCATTGAGCATATGACTTCAAATAATAATGAATTAGCTGTTGCTACCCCTCCAAACCTGAATACATATTTCAACCCCAAAAGTGGCAGATTCTCCACAATTGACCTCCAAATTTTGTCATTAATTTTCTTGGGTAAAATTTTCATAGATAAAATTGATAGTCTATGTACTGACCACTTTGCTGTAGTTTGCTCCCTAGATGAACCTTCTGAAACTTTATCTCATACTTCCAAATAAATCAGCACTAAAGCAAATTGGTCTATGTTCCAAAATAAGCTAAATGATGAAATTACAAGTTTCACCCAAATTTCATGCATTTCTAACACAGCAGTTGACAGACATGATGAAACCTTCACATCTTTACTGATAAATACAGCTAATCATGCTAGCCCCAGGACAACACATAAGAAAACATTCACTGAACAAATTCCTAAAGCATTGTGGACAAAGGAGTACCTAAATAAATGGAAAATAAAAAAGGCAGCTAGGACAGAATTCATAAAAAAACCATCACCTACTACATATTTAAAAAAATTGCAAGCAGAATCTAATCTAAAAAGGACTATAATAGATGCTAAATATAAATACTGGAATAATTTTGCAAATAGTCTCTCCAGAGAAACACATGAGCCAATTATACATAAAGTCATAAGCCATATCTGTGGGAAACAGACTTCCCCCGACCCACTCCTGTATGAGCTTATACATAATAATACCCATTATGACAATGATAATGAAAAAGCTAACCTATTTGCAACTCTTTTTGTTAATAAGCTAACATCAAATAATCAGAGCAAACTGTCCAAGATTCCTAAGAATCAAAGTTACCAACCCTTCCCAGGATCCATTTACAAACCTCATTCATGTTCGATACTGGAATTGAATAATGCAATATCTCGTATTAAAGCTAAAACTAGTGGCAGCTATGATAATATACACCCTACATGGAAAAAGAAAATCACACCTTCATACAAACAAGAACTGCTAAATTGTTATAATCACACTTGGGCATCTTCTATGTTCCCCAATATATGGAAATGTTTGTCCCTCCTACCAATCCTAAAGAAAAATAAACCCAAAGATAACCCTGAGTCTTATAGGCCCATAATGATTACTCCTGTGATGGGGAAAATAATGGAGAAAATGATCTATCACAGACTCCTCTGGTTTGTTGAAAAAAATAATATGGTCCCTCACACTCAAACTGGATTCAGGATACACCACTCCTCAACAGATGCTTTTTTTGCGAACAAATGCAATAAATGAATCTTTCTCAAAAAATAATGTCCTAGTTGCAGCTTTCCTAGATTTTGAAGGGCAGATTTTGCAGCTTTCCTTTTAAACAAACTTGCAAACCTTGGAGTACCCCCTAAGCTAGTATCTTTTATTAAATCCTTCATAGAAGTGCGAAGTTTCATCGTTTGTGTTGGTTCAGCCTCTTCACCCCAAAAGACAATAACCAAAGGCCTACCTCAGGGAGCAGTCCTTAGTTGCCTCCTATTTGCCCTATATCTCTCGGATATGAACATACCCCACACGAATCTACAATATGCTAATGATCTGGTGCTATGGTCATCTGGCAACATCTTTCAGATAGCACAGTCAAATATGCAAAAGTCACTTTTCCAGTTTGAAAAATTCTCTCAACATTCAGATTTACCCATTGCACCCACCAAGTCAAAAATAATCCAATTTCACCGGAAGCGAAACCATGTTAATGCAAAACTAACTCTAAATAAAACAACTATTCCAGAAGATAATCATATTAATTACCTAGGTCTCATGCTTGACCAAAAACTTAATTTCCACCTCCACATTTCAAACACAATAAAAATATGCTAGAGAAAAACAAATATACTAAAAAGACTTCTTTCCACTCCCTGGGGTTGTAAGGAGAAAACCTTACTCCAGGTTTATAAATCACATATAAGACCTAATATTGACTATGGGCTCATCATCTATGGTGCATGTGCAAAGACCCAGGTGCAAAAAATTGAAACAATACAAAATGATATAATATGCCTCATATTTGGTCTTAGGAAACCCACAAGCACTAAGTTTCTGCTTATGGAGAGTTGATTAACAACAATAAGGGAGAGACATAGCTTTCTCTTGACAAAACATCTTACAAAAATTGAATCGAATAGCTCACACACACTACATAGTTGGTTAAGAAATCCAGCCATGTATAGAGGCATTGCAGATGAGTATGCCAATATCCAGAAGAAGTTCCCTATACCAGCAAAGTCTATTGCATCCACTTTCCCCCAATCCCCCCCATGGAATTGGCCAAGTCCCATAATAAATAATGACTTCTCAAAGTGGAATAAAGATTTAACCCCCATTGCTTTTGTCCAGAAAAAATTTGCAGAACTTAATACAATTACCTATAAAAATCACTTCCAAATATTTGTTGATGGGTCAAAAATGAATGAGAAGGTTGCCAGTGGTGTTTTCCTTCCTCACCTGAAAATTGCAATGGGCGAGAGATTATTTAATAATTTATCTATAATGTCTGCTGAGTTAAATGCCATAATCATGGCATTAGAACACCTTAAGGTAAACCAACCTTTGATTGCAAATTCAAATAATATTATCATATATTCCGACTCTCTATTAAGCCTTGACTGGCTGGCCTCAGCTCCTCAATTTAAGTTGGACATTGGCACTTATCCTTGTCACAGTATTATAGATAATCGTGCTTCAAGTGGCATAAGAACTTATTTTCAGTACATTCCTAGCCCCTCTGGCATAAGTGGTAATCATCAGGTTGATGAAATAGCAAAAAATGCTATAAATATTGACCAGCCAAGTGGGAGACCAATCCCAATTAGAGATATGTACCGATGGAGGCTATCAGATATTGATTTTAATAACATTAATCCTATCCTTTTACCCTTTCTAAATAAGTATCTTTCTAAAATTTTTCATAGAATTCGTTCTGGAACAAATGGACTAAGTTTTTTTGCATTCTCGTATAAGTTTCCGAATTTTAGTAGTTCATTCCTCCTATGCCGTCTTTGCACGCATTGTAATATGAATAATGAAACAATTGAACATTGCCTATTTGAATGTAATATGCTGACGTCTGCACAATACAGCTTGCTTTGCAAACTGTTAAAATGCTTCAAACACCACAAAATATCACTATCAGCCAAGAGCCTAGCCAACTATACCTGCACACAGAGCACAGAAATCGATATCTATCATCTTATATTTGAACTCCTTGAGTCAAAAGATCTACTGAAAGATATCTGAGAATATCTAATAAATAAGAGACAACCAAGCCAGTAGCTCTGTAGCCCACAGAGTGAAGCAAAAAGAAAAGGGCTAAATAGTACTAACTGAATAGCCCGCCTGCTGTGAATTAGAAGAAGAAAGAAGCCCTAGTTCATCAGATTCTGGAAGGAGTGGCCCCAAGATGTCCCATGAGGATGTATGGGAATTAAGTAAGTAAGTATTAATTTAGTTGCAAAACAAAAAATCTGCACACCATTGCCAAAAGTCTGATATTACCAGCACTAGTGAAAGTGAGTGAAATAATATTTGATACAAAAACTACTACTGCCCTTTAGTCTATGCCTGTGTTGAACAATACTGTTTCAAGAAGGACAGGAGAAGAACTATTCAAGGTGATTGGTAAATTCTTTGCAGAAAGGGGTATCTTGTGGGAATGGTGTCTATCAGTTTGTAGTGATGGGGCTGCCATTCTAACAGGGAAGAATAATTGGCTCATGGCCTGGATAAGGAGAAAAATACAAAGGTGAAGTGGTTGCACTGCATCATCCACAGGCAAGCTCTTGTATCGAAAAGGATGAACGCACATCTGTACAAGAACCTCGACGAGACTGTGAAAGTGATAAACTTCATCAAAGCCCAACCACTGAACTCAAGACTGTCCAAGTTGCTCTGCCAAGAGATGGGTTTAGAACATCAACATTCACTTCTGCACACAGAAGTTTGCTGGCTGTCGTGTGGGAAGATATTAAACAGAGTTTTTGAGCTTTGACAAAAAGTTCATATGTTTCTTCTGGAGCAAAAGTCTGCATTCAGTTCACTTTTTGAAAACCAGGACTGGGTTTGCAGGCTGGCCTATCTTGTGGATGTTTTTGACAAACTGAATGACTTGAATCTCTCAATGCAAGGTTTCCAGATGGACGAACTCTCCCTGATTTCGAAGATGTGTGCTTTTGTCAAGAAATTGGAGTTCTGGCTTAAAAAGGCTCAAAGAAACAGCATTAGTGTCTTCTCTACCCTTGACAAGTTTGTGAACGATAGTGAAATTAATAACCTCAACACAATCTGTGATTGTATTTAGAAACATCTGACAAAGTTGTGAGATGAACTTGTGTCAAATTTCCCATCGATTATGACCCAAGATAGAACCCAGGATTGGATCCAAAATCCATTTATTGGAGACGTGACCTCAAGCTCTGGCCTTAGTGACAAGCTTACAGAGAATCTGATTGAACTTGCCTGTAATGGTGCTGTTGAGCTGAAATTCCAAAATGTAACTGTTTCCCAGTTTTGGATAGAGGTGAAAGCAGAATACAAGGAACTAAGTGAAATCGCCATGTCTGTTTTGTTGCCATTTGGATCCACTTACCTTTGTGAAGTGTCATTTTCGGCAATGTCATTGATCAAAACCAAACACAGAAACAGACTGAGTGTACAAAATGACCTTATAATTGCTGTTAGTGACACCAGGCCAAGGTTTGGTAATATTTAAGGTAAAAAGCAGTCTCAAGTTTCTCATTGATTTTGTACATACTTTTACACATTTGTGCACCATCATATATGACAATAAATCGCGTGTTATTGAAAATCTAATTTTAGTTAAGAGAAAATTTAGTTGAGAAAAACGATTCTCAAGAATGGGGTATGCAACCCTTTTGGGCCTTGATTAGGGGCATGTAGAACGAAAAAGGTTGAAAACCACTGTTCTAGACCTTTCCACAAAAATGAAAAGCTCTAAGACAATGATCAGGTGTTTGACTACTGCAAATTGAGTTTTTAAAGACAAAAAAGAAAATCGATCATCAGGTAAATAGACCAACTGCAATATTTGCAGACTAAAAAACACACTATTACTATCTTTTCTGATTGGTATATATATAAATTTTACAAGAGTTAGAAGAAGATGGCTATTTTTCTTGTCCTTAGCAATTGTTTGGCTGAGTAGACTGTGTCCAATCATGATTAGGCAATTATTACAGTTAAACCCAGCTAATATATTTTTTCTATTTGTGTTTTTCTTTTTACATTAATAAAATTTATCTGATAGTAAGTTTTTATATTGGCATATGTATTTCGGGTACTTGTGTATTATATGCCACTCAAGTTTACCCTGTGTAAAACTCAAGAACAAACCAGTTTCTTTGTTAGTTTCTTTCAGCTTAGTGTGAGACAAGACAAAGAGAAGTGACAGAATAGATTAGAAAATTAAAATTTGGGCTATATATTTGCACATTAGGGGTAGGGGGGGTGTTGGTAAATTATTTGAACAGTTTGAAGTTAGAAAACAATTCTTACTTCATAATATGCAGAATAATTGTACCTAACACATTTTGCATGCAGAGCCACTATACTTTACCCCCTCCCCCTCCATAATGTGCAAATATATAGCCCAAATTTGTTTCTAAAGTATTAGATTTTCATCATATTTTGGGATATTTTATTAGGATTGAGCATCAAAGAAACAGGTTCTAATTAGATGAAGCCCTTTGTGGCATATAATACACAAGTACTGTATTTCCAATTTAGTTTAATAGATGTTTCTGAAAATTCTTTATTTGCCCTTTATATTCCAAAAGAATTATGTTTTTTGTTTTTTTTTAATTGAGGTAGGGCTAGGAAGTACTCAGTAGATTTATCAGGCAGTTAGAGTTTTATGAACTGTAAGTAAGAAGTAACTTAGGCCAAAAGTAACTAAAAAAAAAAAAAAAAAAAAAAAAAAAAAAAAAAAATGATAGCAGTTAAAACATCAAAGAATTGGTTTTTATGCTGACTCCTAATATAAAACTCACCAAGTTTAATGTTACTTATTAAGAGGCACAAGCCAGAGAATATTTGCCTGATTATTAAAAAAGGGGACAAACACCCCTACAATGACAAGCAATTCTGACACCATTAGGTCCAACATATCAGAGAACCCACATGTAGATTTTTTCAGCTCCTATCTGCAAAAATTCAAAATTTTGCTTTATTTTCCCAAAAGAAAGATCATGGATGTATGTTTATTTGTTGTTTTAGTAAAATTCCACTTTAGCTACTTTTTGGTATCTTGGAAAGGGGTTAGATTAGTAAAATGAAACTTTCAGGGATGGGTCTATAGTCTAAAGTATGTCCGGGAAGGTATTTTGAAGTGCCTACCTCCACCCCTTCTCCCACTAGAGGGCCCTTACATTTGATGACCATTAAAAATCTTTGTGTTATAAAAGTGAAACCTTGAAAACAGATCATCTACTTAAACAAAGTACAACAAAAATGTTTTCAGCTTCACAACTTTGCTCAATCCCAATTTATGATGTTTCAAAGATCTGCAAATACATTTCCCAAATTTAGAAAAAAAAACCCATTGATATGGCTTAAAATTCTACCCAAATAACAGGAATTGTATTTTAAGAACTAAAACCAGAGAAAAAGAAACCAATAACTGAAAATTAAGGTAAAATTTTGTTTTGTCAAAGTTTCAACCTGTCAAGTAGGCAAATTTCTATGACTTAGAAATCAGAAGAGAGTTAACATCGAAGCTTGGAAATACTTTCCCAGAGTATGTTTTTAACCCTGGATTCATTACTGAAAGTTTCATTTTCCTAACCTAACCCCTTTCCAAGATAGCGAAAAGTAGCTAAACTAGAATGTTACCAATGTTTTTTTCTCCAAGGGGTGATGGGGTAAAAAAAAAACTATAAACAAACTATAAATGGTCTGAAACTGATCACTTAAATGCCCAGGGTATTGACGTTTGAGAGATAAAACATTTGTTCCTAAAAAGTAATATGAGAGAGAGAGAGTGATAAGCTTTTATTTTCACCAAAATTTTCATTGCACTGCCAAATTTCTTTGGTATAGTCACATTAAGCGAATAGTCATATTAAGCAAATACATTAAAAACACTGATCAACCCTCCTGATTTCCGTTATACATTTTTACAAAACGAGGTATAAAACCTTTTGCTAACTGCTGATGGGCACAGCATGCCAGCTGAAGTTTGTGGATTGGGTGGATCAGAGATTTTCTTCCAGAATCCATGCAGAGTTTCTCTCTTCTTTTTTTTCAGAGTTTGCATTTTAAACTTTGTCAGCAGCTCTTCATACAACATTTCTGCCTGCTTTGATACTATCATTAGAGCTCTTTTCTGAACTCTTTTGAGCCTGGTGCTTTGCTCAGCCGTCAGTCCAAAATGCCATACAGGAGCTGTATATTCTAGAATTACATGAGTAAAAGATGTAAATATTCGGAGGAGGTGATCTGGAGGGGTGCCATGTTTTGACATAAGCTTGAGCATCTGCAGCCCAGCACTACCCCTTTTTACTAGACTCAATGTGTTTGCTTCCTCTTTTGAATCACTGGTAATAATAACTCCCAAGACTTTAATCTTCCTGACTTTAAGAGAATCAGAGATAGTTGGTGGTAAATTTGGTTCCGAAGAATTTAAAAATGCAATAGTTGAAATAGGAGATTTACTGTCATATTTGAACTGGAAGCTTTAGTCTTCATGCTATCAATTAAAATTTGAGCTTTGCTACATTCATTTGCTTCACAAATTTCTCCAAGGGTAAGGTTGTCAACATATTTCCAGCTGTCTTCACAATCATTAGCAATATCATTGATCATAACTAGAAAAAGGATAGGACCCAGAAAGGTAGATTGAGGCACACCAAAAAAAAACTGGCTCAGGTTCAAAGAAAGACTTCCTATATTTTAAACTTTGAAACCTTTTTATTAAAAAACTCTGAATGATTTTCACAACAGCAGGATTCACTCTAAAATCAATCAAAAGCTTAGAAATTAAAATGTTATGATCAATCAAATCGAAACCCTTTTTAAAATCAATTGTTATTAAGTTTAGCCATTTACCAGGTTCATCGACATACTTAAAAATAAAATGTAAAAGACTGACTAAATAATGGAATGTTGATGTATTCTTTTTGCTACCATACTGATGAGGATCAAGGAGGGGTTCAACTTCAGCTTTTGGCCAATTTGCTACAAAACTTTTGTACATTTTGCTGAAGAAGGGGGTCAAAGGGATTGGCTTCACACCATTGAAATTAAGTTCAGTATCTTTTTTAGGGATTGGAGTAACATACCCTGTTTTCCATATCTATGGGTAAACTGAAGAAGTTGAAATGCAATTAAAAATTTGTTTTAGGGTATTAGTCAATTTTTCAGGAAATGCTTTTATAACTTTAATCAGAATATTTATGGGAGTTATACTAATTTGTTCAAGTTTCTTTATTTTACTAAAAACTTGATCCTCAGAAATAGTAGGTAAAGGTACGCCATCATCTGGAATTTTCTGATACTCTTGGTTTGTTTTATTTACATCAAGAGGCAGCAAAGACTGGATTATTCTGGCCAAATGACCATTTAACTGGTTAGCAACTGTTTCATCATTAGAATCATAGGCAGCACAATCGTGCTGCCTAAGTAAAGAACAATGTTGGCACAATGTATTATTTATTTGTTGTTTTTTTTTGTTCTAGACCAGGGCACTTTGTATTGAAGGAGTTGTTGTAGAAACTTCGAAAAGGGGTCATTTGATTGGAAATTGGAATTGCTAGTGCACTTTTTAATAGTTGAAAGTGATTGGAAGGCAACTAATACCCCTACCATACCCACCATTTCCCCAAACACATCCAATCAAAATTTTGAGATAGCCATTTTGTTCAGCATAGTTGATATCCAGATATAAATTAGGGTTTTGAGGAGGACACTCCCCCACAGCCCTCAGGGCAAGGGTTGTAAGTTATGCCCTGGGGGCATATAAGATTTTTATAGAAAGCATTGTTGTAGAAACTTCAAAAAAGGTTCATCCGATTGGAAATTCAAAGGGCTAGTGTCCTTTTTAATAGTCGAAAATGATTGGAGGGCAACTAACCCCCCTCTCATGCCCATCTTTTTCCCAAAGAAATCTAATCAAATTTTTCAGATAACCGTTTTGTTCAACGTAGTTGAAAGTTCTGAAAATTAGGTCTTTGAGGATGACAACCCCCCCCCCCCCCACAGCCCTCAGGGCAAGGGTTATAAGGTTTTGCCCTGGGGGTGTTTAAGGTTTTCATAGAAAGCGTTGTCATAGAAACTTCAAAAGGGGCTCATTTGATTGGAAATTGAAATGGCTAGTGCCCTTTTGGCTAGTCGAAAGGGATTGGAAGGCAACTAATACCCCTTCCACGCCCACCATTTCTCCAAACACATCCAATCAAAATTTTGAGATAGCCATTATGTTTAATGAGTTGAAAGTTCTGGAAATTAGGCCCTTGAGGATGATAACCCCCTCAGAGCCCTCAGGGCAAGGGTTGTAACTTATACCCTGGGGGCATATAAGGTTTTTATTGAAAGTTTTTTTTGTAGAAACTTGAAATGGGCGCATTCGATTGAAAATTCATAGGGCTAGTGTCCTTTTTAATAGTCAAAAGTGATTGGAGGGCAACTACTCATGCCCGCCTTTTTCCCAAACACATGCAATTAAAGTTTTAGATAGCCATTTTGTTCAAAATAGTCGGAAGTTTTGGAAATTGGATCTTTAAAGATGACAACCCCCCCCCTGCCCACACACAGCCCTCAAGGCAAGGGCTGTAAGTTATGCCCTGGGGGCATATAAGGTTTTTATAGAAAGCGATGTCATAGAAACTTCAAAAAGGGCTCATTCCATTGGAAATTGAAATGGCTAGTGGCCTTTTTAATAGTCGAAAGTAATTGGAGGGCAACTAACTCCCCTCTCACGCCCACCATTTCCCCAAACACATAAAATCAAAATTTTGAGACAGCCATTTTTTTCATCATAGTTAAAAGGTCTGGAAATTATGTCTGAGGATGACAACCCCCCACAGCCCTCAGGGCAAGGGTTGTAAGTTATGACCTGAGGGCATATGAGGTTTTTATAGAAAGCATTGTCATAAAACTTCAAAAAGGGCTCATTTAATTGAAAATTGAAAGGGCTAATGCCCTTTTTAACAGTTGAAAGGAATTGGAGGGCAACTAACCCCCCTCTCAATCCCACCTTTCCCAAACACATCCAATCAAAATTTTGAGATATTCATTTTGTTCAACGTAGTTAAAAGTTCTGGAAATTAGCTCTTTTAGGATGACAACCCCCCTCAGAGCCCTCTTGGCAAGGGTTGTAAGTTATATCCTGGAGCCATATAAGGTTTTTATAGAAAGTGTTGTCATAGAAACTTCAAAAAGGGCTCATTTGATTGGAAATTGAAAGGACTAGTGCCATTTTTAATAGTCGAAAGTGAATGGAGAGCAACTAACCCCCCTCTCACGCCCACCATTTTCCCAAACACATTCAATTAAAATTTTAAGATAGCTATTTTGTTCAACGTAGTTGAAAGTTCTGGAAATTGTGATTTTGAGGATGACAAACCCCCCAAACCCCTCAGGGCAAGGGTTGTAAGTTATGCCCTGGGGGCATATAAGGTTTTTATACAAAGCGTTTTAGTAGAGACTTCAAAAAGGGCTCATTCGATTTGAAATTGAAAGGGCTAGTGCCCTTTTTAATAGTCGAAAGTGATTGGAAGGCAACTAGCCCCCCCCCCCCTCTTAAGCTCACCATTTCCCCAAACACATTCAATCAAAATTTTGAGATATTCATTTTGTTCAACGTAGATGAACGTTCTGGAAATTAGGTCTTTGAGGATGACACTCCCCCCAGAGCCCTCAGGGCTAAGATTGTAAGTTATGCCCTGGGTGCATTTAAGGTTATTTATAGAAAATGTTGTTGTAGAAACTTCAAAAAAGACTCATTCAATTGGAAATTCAAAGGGCTAGTGCCCTTTTTAATAGTCAAAAGTGATCGGAGGGCGAATGCCCCCCTCCATACCCATCATTTCCCCAAACACGATCAACATTTTGATATAGCTATTTTGTTGAACGTAGTTGAAGGGTCCAGAAATTATGTTTTTGAGTATAATAACCCCCAACAGCCCTCAGGGCTAGAGTTGTAAGTTATGCCCTGGAGGCATGCTGTCGTAAAAACTTCAAAAAGGGCTCTTTCGATTGGAAATTGGGTGGGCTATTGCCCTTTTTAATTGTCGAAAGTAATCCGAGGGAGAATCGCCCCCCCCCCCCAACGCCCATAATTTCCCCAAACATTTCCCATGACCATTTTGATACGGCCATTTTATTCAACGTAGTTAGAAGGTTTGGATATTATGTATTCTAGGAGGAACACCCTTCCTCCATAGCCTTCATGACAAGGGTTACAAGTAATGCCCTTGGGGCGTAGGACATTTTTATAGAAAATTTAGTCGTAGAGGTTTCAAAAAGGGCTCATTGGATAGGAAATAGAGAGGATTAGTGCCTTTTTTATTAGTCAAAAGGTATCAGAGGGCAAAATTCTTTTAAATGTGTTCACTTATAACTTTAAGAAAACTAAAATTAATTAAGATTTTAAGGAATAAATTTCAGCATATGTATATTAAACTGACAATTCACATTTTTTTCAGTAAAGTACTAATTATATTTTGGCTTTTAGAAAGCATAGGGTTTAGAATCCTACTCAGATTAATATCTGCTCGTTTTGAGTTTTACTTATTTTAATATCTGTTTGTTTGGGTTTCATTTATTTATTGATACTAATTTGTGGTAGTTGTATGCTTGGTAGATTATTTGATTCTATTTTTGTTCATTTTTGGTTTAATGGAGTTCTTTTCTTTTTTTTGAAAAACTTATTTTGTGCAAAAAGTTTTTTTGATTAATCTGAACAAAAATCAACACCACTAGGGGATTTCCCACAAATTCGTTTTATTTTCTTATACCACATGGTAGGCTTTGATTCAAATAGATTATCAATTTTGTGTGGTAATACTCAGCCACAGCTTTTCTTGTCATTTTACGTACTTGTTGTGGAGCATATTAGCATTTACTATTTTCTCTTGTTTTCTTAGTTGAATTTTATACTGAATAAAATCTTTAATTTCTTGGATTATGTAAGGATGATCTCTGTTGCACTGCTTGAAAGTTTTCTCAGTAAAGCATTCTTCATATTTGTTTTTCAATTTATCTTGCAAAAATTTGCATGGTCTGTACAAGATTAATTATTAATATGGATATCTTATCTACCTTAATGCTTGATTTAGCTAAGTTGATTCATGAAATTTTTTAAAAATAAAACTACATTTAATAAGGTGTAATTGTGCACTTGCTATTATAAAGGAGGCACAGTGAGTCATTGTGTAAGCAGTGAGGCAAATGCCTATTTCTAATATTTCTTTTAAAGTTTAAGCAATATTAAATAAAGCTAAAGCTTGAATTAAAGCTAAAAATAAAGCTTGAATTAAAATCAAGTTACCAACAAGCCATGGCTAATTGGAGATAAAGCCAAGACAGATAGTCTGAGCAAGAGGCAAAGCTGGTGCAAGCATTTAACTAAACATTTAACATATGCTCCACATTTAACTAAACTGATTTACTCATATTTCAAGAAGTTTTGTACACGGATTTGCAAGGGCTCATCAGCTATTATGAAGGAGCAACAGTGGGTCATTTTGTAGGCAGGGGCAGATGCTTCAAACAGTTCAATTTAATGCCCAGATATTTTACCTCTCAATAAGCCTCCAGAGAAATATTGAGTAGATTTAGGGGAAGGGAATGAGGTGAAATTGATGTCTATTTTTTCTCGATTCCTAGGACTATTTTCGGTCTATGCCTTTTTTATTGGGGTTAGGGAAGGGGGATAATCATGCCATTTCTATTGCGACAGTTTTTTTTTATGTAGCATAAAACATTTTCATTCAATGCCGAAAAAAAATTGTTAAGAGCCTTAATTTTGAAAAAGAAATTCATATAAGTGACGTCATATTTATGAGCATATTTCAATAGCATAAATACATCATTTCTGCCTCAGCAGGGATTGGATTGTTAATAATATGTAACTCTTCAAAGGATCCTTTTGTTTTATTGTCTCTGCTAAAGATAAATGTGTTGCATCATCGTGCATATGATCAATTGTTTTAACTGGGTTACAGCTACCCTGCAACCATGATAAATGGTAACACTACCCCAGAGAAGCAACTAGTCAAAAGATGCTTGTGTTGTATTCAAAAGATACTTGTATTATATTAGCTTTCAGTTATTACAGACTATTGGTTGTTCTTTACTAGGTTCACATCAGATATCTCTATAATCATGATACCAATAAACCCTACATAATATGAAACTAATTACAACAGGTTGACTTGAACTTCGATTCCCCTTTCCCTCAGGAGAGTCACATAGGCATGTTTAATGTGATATATAGTAATGTTTGACAAGACACATTTTTCAAAGACAATAACAAATGGGATAAAACCTACGGCTTTTCTTAGTTGGATTAGTAAGCAACTATTTCTACTACTACTAACAACTCACAGCTGCACCAAGCCCCCTGAGGTGGCTTGGTATTCCTTTTTTTTTGGTGTTTTTGTAGAAAAATGCCTTATGGGGATTTTTCTAAACAATAAATGCATGAAATATCATATACAAGATTTTTCATAATTATTAATACCTTGTGACCGTACAGGGGATCAGACCTTGTGCCAAACCTAAGGGCACTCAGGTTCAACTCTGACCGTTGTAAGGAGGAACATTAATAATTCCAGTTGTAAATAATTTTTATAATTCATTATTTATAAGTCATTCATAATAATTTGTTGATTTAATTTTGTTTTTATCTTGGTTGTAAAAGATTTTTACCAAACAAAAAAAGAAAATTTAGCGCAAATTACTATTGTTTTTTTTTGTATTTGCTGGATATTAGTTGATAAATTTATATACAGCCTAGTTTTAACAAAAATACCCCCCCCCCAAATTGATTTGTTCTATTTCTGTAATAAAATAGAGCAAATTTGTATGCGGGAAAATTTTGAATTAACTACTAACGAGATTAAAATACATAACCAATTTTGGGTGCTAGTTGGAGGCACCAATAACACTCTCTAACTTTTGAACAATAACTTTTTGACCATCTCATTGAAGAAGTGAAAAATTCAATAAAATTTGAAAACGTTTAATTCAACTCCTAGAATCAAAAGATTTACTGAAAGAAATCTGAGGAGATTCAATAAATAAGAAACAACCAATTCAGTAGCTATTTTCATCTCACAGAGTGAGTGAAGCAAAAGGAAAAGGCCCGAATAGTCTCGACTAAAAAGCCCCGCCTGCTGAAATAGATGAAAAATTACCTCTGAAATTTGCTTCACACAATGTAAGTATAAAATACCAAGTTTCAAACAAAGGTGAAGAAAAACCCTATAAGGACTCCATCAGTTTCTTAATGTGGCACAATAACTTTTAAAAAATGGTAATTTTTTCCTTATGGCAATTTAAATATTCGTACATTTTATTAGTCTAGCACGTTTATCTTAGACAAATTAAACCAGATTCAATTTAGCTAAGACACTTAGGTTTAGAAGACTTGTTTTGCTTAAAACCACTTTATTAATTTCGCACTATAACTTCGAAAGAAAGGGTAATTGCAAAAAATTCCTTATGACACTTTAAATATTTAATCCCTATTTTGTGCCATAATAAGTAAAACCATGCCTACAGGACGACCCAAAAAATACAGATTTATAATTATTAGTATAAAATACCAAGTGAGCAGCCACAGAGAAAGTACAAAATAGGTACCTCAAAATGTGGATCAGATGTCCTAAGGGTAACAAGCCGAATATCAAAAGCAGTTTCAGGACAGACACTGGTTGGTCTCCAGCATTTTTCGACTTAAAAAATAAAACCCTCTATTTCCGATCGAATGAGCATCCTCGGAAGTTCTTACGACCACGAAGGGGAGGTTAAGGATGAAGGAGGGGGCAGCAACTTTCCCTGATATTATACTATTCACTATGTGAGTGAACCTTTAATGCCAATAAAATTTGTATTTTACTCAAGGACAAGTTTTATCTGTAGCTTTTCAAAGACACTGATGGTAAACATTCACCCCAACACTCTCATTAATCTGACAAAATCACATATGTTTTGTTATAAAGTCACAGAGATAAGAAGTAAATCCTTTGTGTAATGCTCTTCCTTAACAATAACTCATGTTGACTTTTTTAGTTTCATCACCTAAGCTAAACAACTGTGTTTTTGTCAGGTTTATTGTATAATTTAAGAAGACAATTGTTTTCTGATGAAAAAGAGCAAATTTGAATATATCTTATACAAGTACTTAAACTACCTGACTCATGATGCATCCCTGTTTGTATAGAATTCTAAATAACTGGTGCTTTTCTAAAAACTTAGCTTCATTGAGTTTTTTAGAGAATTTAGATATGTTAAAGGCTACCAGTATCATTGGTGGTGAACCACTAGCCTATTAAGTGCCTCATAAATCATTCTGCCGGATTGTTAAGGACTTTACTGTTCCTAAGAGGACATCGTGTTTCTTCTGTGGTTTTTGTGTTTTTAGTAAAGTGCTTGTTTTTCAGAATTTGAAAAAATATACGGTCCTTCATTTTTACAATTCAAAACAAGGATTTTGATTACCATATGTGAAAATGAATGCTTTATTATTTTTTTAAACTTTCTGTTTCTTATTTCGTTTTGGTTGGTGAATTTCAGTTATATTAGTAGATACAACCAATGATTTTGTTGGGTGCGTAAAAAAAACACGAACAAATTTACTTTAAGGCCAATATTTACATACTTCAGAACAATCTTGGAAGTAGTCGATAATCCTGTACCCCCCCCCCCCCTACTATTTGTTTACAGGTATGGTTTAGCCTCAAGCTCGTTTTGGCCTATTTCATGCTTGTAAAATAAATCAACGAGTTAGCTCTGCATGATTGCGTGATGTTTGTTGTAAATTTATAACTTACCTTTCCTTTTACTACGAGGTTTTGTATCATTGCATGATGTTTATTGTGAATTTCAAAATTACTTTTCATTTTAGGCCTTTTACTGTAATTACAGTAGTATACGATACTCCCATTCGCTTGTGCTTCAACTAATGTCCATATGCTTTTTACCCACAATGAGAATAATATCAGTATTGAGAATGTAAAAACTTATAACCTGAATAGTTGTAACTAAAAAAGAAGTTTACTAGAAAAACACCTCTTTCTCGGTAGTGGGTTATCAAGACGTCTGCTTACACTTAGAGTAAATTGCTTCTTTCTCTTCTCTGCCTTATAAAGGGGTATAATTTTATTTTCTTTTACTGGTGGATGTGCAGTGGATACGTATTGACTAATAAAAATGCTGAATTGCTTGTCTATGTATATGAAAAGAAAAATTTTATTTGGCAAGAAGCAAGAGAAAGTGGCCATTCTTTTAACACTGTATAAACTGTGCTCAATAAGGAGCTTAAATCGCCTTCTGAATAGACACTCTATTGAAGACCGAAGAATATGGCAAACATACAAGAGAGCAAACTGGCGCTTGTGTCGAAAAAACATCAATGCCATCTATCGTTCGGCGTCCCTTTATATTTTTTTCCGGTGTAATAATAAGAATAATTAGTTTAATTGGTTTTGTTTGTAAAATTAGTGTAGTAATAACTGTCTGATCTCATTTCCTGACAGAAAAAACGATTACAAAGCTTGAAAAATGACAAGAGATGCCAAAATCTAGATGGTGTTTATGTTTTTTGTTCACACTAGCACCAGTTTCCATTCTTATAAGTTACCCATACTCTTTGGTGAAGACTGCAACATTCGCACGGAGCTGGTGGGAAATTACTCCGGGTTAGAAAAAAATGGCCACAGCTTTTTTAATATGGATTTAATAACCGTTAATTAACATTCTGCACATATGAAGATATTATTGTCTCAACAAAATTTCTGTACCCACCCAAGATGAAAGTGTGATAGGATTGTGAAGAATTCATCTTTTGTAATGCTATCAATGCCAAAAGGTACCTAGCCATGCTGAATAGTGAAGCCTGAATAACTATGAATACTTGTGGGCAAAAGCGTATCCAGGGGGGGTACCGGGTTGTGACCCCCCCCTCCCCCCCACAATCTTGGTTGGACTCGTAAAAAAGGCAGCAAAACACTTTTTGTTGTGTCTTGTTTTTTTGGAGCTTCCTGCGAAAAGAATACCCCCCCTCTTCCTTGAGCAAAAATAGTAGATACGCCATTGCGTGTTGGAATATCGATGTTGTATATATATATATATATATATATATATATATATATATATATATATATATATATATATATATATATATATATATATATATATATATATATATATATATATATATATATATATATATGCGACATGCTCCGTGTGATCTTATTAGTGTTCGTGAATGGGTTAATGGCTTTTTCCTGGGAGAAGAAATAAAATTAAAACAATTGACATGTCAATGGCTAAGGCAAGGAAAATAGGGAAGGCCTTTTGATCTTACTTCCGCTCCCGAAGTCTTGTGATTTTTTGCGGTTTTTCATGGTCCGTCTTCTATTTACCATATAATTACGATTCAACCGTTCTTGAAGTGTAAATAATAATGCGAAACAGCAAAATAACCAAATTTATGCACGGTATGTAGCGTGAGGCTATGTCCAGGCTTTTTTTCAGGGGGGGGGGGTCCTGGACGCAATGAGAGCCTGTACTCTTTGTATATACGAGTATCTACTCTCTTTAAACGAGCAATCGTGTATGTATTTATTTATGTATTTTTCTTCTCGAAAACGGCTTCATATTTTTTAAAATGGCCCTCTTAGATTATCTGGCCTAAAAAAAATGATCTATTATTACAAACGATATGTAGGTCATTATTTTGAGAAAATTCGTTTAGAGCCTTAATTAAAAAAAAAAAAACATTTTCGTGTAAATGCCGTCCTAAGGACGACTCAAAAAACCCAAATTAACAATTGCTGAAAATTAGCAACATGGACCATGAAACGTGACAAGATCAGTCCTTACAGCTAAAGCGAAGGCCATGCAAAAAGTGTTGAAGGTAATGATGAAGGCATGGAAAAACCGTTCAAGGTAATAATGAAAGAAAATAAAGCACAAAGAAATATGAGGTTAGAAGACATGCAACAAAGAGTCTCATGATGAATCACAAATGAAAATGAATCACAAAGAAATCTCTGGTTAGAAGACAACTGAAATCGTGAATCGCAACGAATCAAAGCAATAGTACACATTTTGTTAAAATCCTTGTTACATACAAACTACACATACTATTTTGGAACGTTCCCTTTAAGTTAAAACTAGAATGTGTATTACATGAAGGAACTGGATGTTTTCAGTTGATGGTGGTTTTACAACTTTTATAGTTCTCTGAAGCTATTACAAGCATGACGAGACCAAGAGGGCGCAAGTTTATAATTGTTGAAAATGAACAACTTGAACCATCAAACATGACAAGACCAATCTGAATAGCTAAAGCAAAGGTTATTTAAATATGCCTGAGGTAATGATAAACAAAAGTGAAGAACAAAGACATGTGTGATTAGAAGAAGAGCGATAGCGAAAATCGCAACGAATCAAAAACGAAAATGAAGCACAACAAATATTTCGTTAGAAGACATGTGACAACGAGAATCACAACAAGTCAAAACGAAATAGCGCAAACCTTTACCCTGTAGCCTCATATCCCATTCTTAATATGTGTTGGTATCGATATTTGTTCCCTTAATGTCCGTTCTATGGGATATGACCCAGAAAAGCTTATTCATTTAATTAATTAAACTCAGGATTGTACGCCATTTCCTCGTACCCCAATCGTTACCACGTACCTTTATAATTTTGGCCACTAGTAATTTTAAACTACCGTATGTCATTTGGGAAGTTTTGCTTTATTTCAGATATGGATTTGTTTCCTCCGTTCGAGGGTAAGAGGCTAGTTGAGCCAATCCCTCATGACGCCTGGTATCATACCATATACCATGGTACTATTTTCCATTTCTCTCAAATGTAAGTTGGAGAGAACAAGAAAATTTCAAATTTAATCGTGTTATAAGTCCATGATAGTGATCCTATTGTCTCTTTTGATTTTCGCATTTTCCTGGTGGGTTGATAGATATGTAAACTCCTCCCTCAAGAAAGGCGCGAGAATTGCATAGCTATATGTCCCACTGATATATATAAAAATATCTACAATTATGTCCCACTGATAACGTGGATTCCCTTCCTCAAAATTCCTAACCAGGTTGCGATGGTTATACAACCAATTATCCCAATTGTTCTACACTGCAGACATGTTGGACGGTGGTAGGTCCTGTAGTCAAACTGTTCCCTAGCTGTAGTTGAGATTGGCGAGAGATGGAAAATTATTGGGTATTTTCAAATTAGCTTTTTGTGCATTGGGTTTTCTTTTTTGAAATACTGGCCAGTGTGGCGTTGTGGCGGGGATGGCATTTTATCTTTGGGGAAGGTGTTGGGCTCGTGGCCCGAATTATCAAATCAATGTTTTGGATCTCCTTATATATATATATATATATATATATATATATATATATATATATATATATATATATATATATATATATATATATATATATATATATATATATATATATATATATATATATATATATATATATATATATATATATATATATATACAAGGTCAGATATATATATATATATATATATATATATATATATATATATATATATATATATATATACATGCGGATTTAACCTGTGCTGCAAGGTCAGACAATAGGGCCGTTACTTGTCTCTGTAAAAGAGATCAAATTTCTGAAACATGGGTTAGACCCTATTCGGTGTTAGAACTATCGATATATAGGTATATGCAGGGGCGTCACGAGGCTAATTTTATTGGAGGGGGGGGTGATCTTCGTAAATTTTACCGAATTGCTACCTGATTTATGCCGAATTTTCTGCAGAAATCAAGAATTTTGCTAAATTTCTGCCGATTTTACGAAATTATTGCTGAAGTATTCGCCTTTGGCGAAAATTTTACCGAATGCCAAGAAAGTTGGGGGGGCCCTCCTCGCCCCTTGGTATATACATATATATATATATATATATATATATATATATATATATATATATATATATATATATATATATATATATATATATATATATATATATATATATATATATATATATATAGATTGATTATGTGGTTGATATATAGTGATTATGGCCTGAGGTTGTGAAATTACCTACTATTAATTGCTCTTATTTCAGGAAATACTAGTCCTGATGATCGGAAAAAGAAATTGCGACTTTCATTTGGAAGCCCAACAGATGCAAGGAAAACGCCTAGTTTTGGAACTCCAACATCCATTCCATCTGCAGGATCCACTGCCAGTCTTTCTCAACTGTAAGTGTCAAACTTGCAGATTAGGTAGATGTTTTGTCGAAATTGCAAGGGAAAAGGTAAACATAAAGCAAGAGACAAAGTAAAGCGAGGTGTAATAAATTAACAGCATCGAATGTATTTATTTTGAAGTAAACTGCTTTTAACTTTAATCCCTAGCTAATCATAGACTTATATTTTCCGCAGTGTTTATTGAGATGATGCTGTATTTTGCATCAATATTAAAAGTGTAGTTTAAAGTAACATCTGACTTTCACTTAAGAACCCTTTTTTAAGCAAGTGCACGAACTTTTTATTTATTATTGTTGTAAACCAATCAGACCTAACCCACTTTTGTATTTTCCCTCAGAATGAGTCGCAGGTATTTTTTTAACTTTTTATTTATTACTGCTATAAACCAATCAGACCTAATCCACTTTTGTATTTTCCCCCAAAATGAGTCGCAGCTATTTTTTTCTCAAAATAAGGGCTAGTACCGAAAAGTCCCTGATATTTTTGTCACAAAACATAAAGAATATTTTTTTGAGAAATGATTTTGACAAGTTCACTAAAGCACAGCTATGCAAGTTCAAATTGTCTATGCTTTAGGAGATAAGCAAAAAAAGACTTGAATTTTTTACTAATAGATCAAATGGTGACAATCAAACCTAATTTTGAAATTTTCCCTATTTTTTCATAGATTTGGTCAAATGGAACTCTGAAATGTTCATTTGTAATTATCTCAAGGTAATTGATTGTATTTGGAAGCAATAAAAATTAGCACTGTAGTAAACACATGGGCTCGTAAGCTAGAGGGCGCAGGTATTAATTACTCAGAAACTGTATATTCTAACAATTCCGAAAATTGGAAATTACGAAACACAATTTTCAAAAATATAATTGTGGTACCTTTTTGATAAATCTTTCCAAAACTTTACCCATCCCTTGTATGCTCTATTTTTCTGCTTACTCCTTGAACTGAAAGTTTTTGATGAAAAATACTCATAAATACCCATACTCATAAATACCCATATTTGACGTAGATAATTTCGGAGACCACACTGTCTTTCCATGACGATAAAATAAAAGTTCAAAATAGGGATATAATCCTTTCTAATAGACAGTTTATAGAAATTCACAGACAATACAAGATATTTCGGTCACATATACAGTGACCGTCATCAGTAGTAAAACTAGTGATGACGGTCACTGTATATGTGACCGAAATATCTGGTAGTTTTGTGAATTTCTGTACACTGTCTATTAAAAAGGATTTTATCCCTATTTTGAACTTTTATTTTATACCCATATTTGTATATTTATGAAGTTTAGGGATGTGCAAGTTTAAGGGTAAGATATCTTCAAGAAAATTAAGGGAATTGCCTTTCCAATTCTTTTCAAGGAAACATATTTTCAGGTTTTTTTCATCTTCAAGTCTTGTTCAAGTTTGCTCATATATAGCAGTGTATACTTCAAACATTCTTCACACGTAATTTATAATCTAGGTTTTTTATTATTCATGTTAAATATGGCAATTTCTTTCTTTCTCTTTCCTTGAATGATTTGGAAGAGCACCAGCAACCACCGTTAAGCGTAGGATTAACAACCACTGAGGTTGTTGGATTGAGAACAACCACTTACGAGCAGAGGAGTAGAAACAGTTCTTGACGTATTTTCAGAGGCTGTTTTAGGGGGGGGGGCAGATGTGCCACTTGTCCCAGGTGCAGAATTTTTAAGGGAGTACTATTTTAAATAGTACTTTTTATTAAAGTAATTTTTATTAATTTTATTTTTATTAAAGTAATTTTTATTAATTGTATTTTTATTAAAGTAAAATAGAGGGCGTAGTTAATAAATTATTAATTAATTAATAAAATAAAAATAAAGGTACCTGTCTGTTATACCACCTATGTATGTAGAAGCTAAGTAGAACCGGTTTCTTCATTAGTTTTTTTCAGCTTAGCGTGAGACAAGACAAAGAGAAGGGACAGAATAGATGGAAAATATATAATTATGGCTATATATTTGCACATTAGGGGTTCGGGGGGGGGGCGGTTGCGGGGGTAAAGTATTTGGACAGTGTGAAGTTAGAAAACAATTTTGCCTTCATAATATGCAGAATAATTATACCTAACAATTTGGATGCAGACTCGCTATACTCACCCCTCATAATATGCAAATATATAGCCCAAATTTGTTTCTAAAGTATTATATTTCATATTCTCTTTCCGTACAGATCGCAAACTCAATGAAAACCGGTGCGATTTAGCTTCTATATATATAGGCGCTATGACAGATAAGTACCAAAATAAATAATTATAATAAACAAAATAAAATAATTAAACTGAAATAATTAATAATAATTAAATAACTTAAATATTAAATTAAAAAATAGTTACAAAATAAAATATTAATTAATTAATAAATGGAAAACAATTGTGATAATAAACAATTTTTCTTTTATTTGACCTGCAAATTTTTTTTTGGGGGGGGGGGGCTAATCAAGGTCCTACTCTGGGTGCAAGAGAGATCAGAACCGCCACTGCCTCTTTCTGTTTGTGATTGTCTTGCTTGATTTTAGTGACCAGTTAGTGATATCAACGGGTAAATTAAGAATTGAAAATAATGAAGAAGTAGATTTCACATCTGAAGATCTCCTAGACGAAGGGGAAATAGGACGAGGAGCATATGGCACTGTCAACAAAATGACGTATAAGAAAAACGGATTAGCAATGGCTGTTAAGGTAAGAATTTTCTCGTACCTTCGAGGCTAGGGGGCCTAAACATCGGCCTGGGTGAAGTGAGGGCCATATATTTCTATCGAAGGCCCAAGGTGAATTTGTCATTGATAAAAATAAGCTTGTCATTCGATAAGCAGGCTTGTATTATTACAGGAGTCCAACAATGTTTTAAGGTTCAGAATGTTGTTTTTTTTCCTAGGACATGCTTAACCTAGAGCATCCTAAATGTTAGAACATCTTGAAAATATCATGGTTGCTACCTCAGGGGCAAGCCCAGTAAAGAAAGAACTCTAGTAAATAGTAACGTAAAATTTAAAACATATTTGGAATAAAAAAAATTACGAAGTGAAGTGAGGAAGAATTAGGATTTTAAGCATTTGATTCAAAAATGATAAATAGTATTTCAATTAATCTTAATGTTAAGAATTTATTGCGAAAACAAATTTACGGGGATTTGTCTCCTTTTTTATTTCTAAGGAATGAGCAAAGAAATTGCCTTTCTGGTAGTTTTAAGCAACTAAATAATATTGGAGGTTGCATAGAATATGATCAAAGCTGAAAGAAAGTGTCTTATGCAAAGATACATGTTTTTAGTTCTGTATTGGGCAAATTAGGCCCAGTAGTTTTTCTAGAGTGAGAGGCTAAAATTCAAAAAAAACTCAATTTTCATTTTTTTTTTTTTTTTTTGGTTTGATACAAATTCATTATACGCTTGAAATTCTATTTCGAAAATTCGAAATTTGTAGAAAAAAAGAAAAAATAATAGAAAATAAGAAAATATATTAGGAGTCTGAATTTAAGAGGATTAGTAGCAAAATGCCTATCAAATTTCTGAGAATTTACAAAAATAAAGAATAATATATTATTTTTTTTTCTAACCAAGACATTAATTACAATCAATAACAAAAATGCTAGTTCTTATTATCCTCTTAACCAAACCAAAAGGGCTTATCTCACATTTTCATAAATCTGCAGAAATGATTTTTTTTTTGAGGATTTAAATTGAAAAAAAATCATAGGGCTGTAGCTTGTAGCTAGGTATTGTGACTTCATTTTGACCTTGCTGTAATTTAGTTGCTTAAAAGCACCATAGTTTCTTCATTCCTTTGTGCAAAATAAAATGAACAGCAAGTATTATCGTGGACGAACACGAAAACTGGAGTTGGAGGGTATAATTCTTCCCTAAGATTAAGAGGAATAAAAGTGAACTAAAATGCGCCTTTGGGGCTTCAGACTCCTTCCCCACAACGGTTGTTCCCAACAATGAACAAGAATTGAAAATTTGTTCTTTCGTTGAGTCTGAGACTTAGAAAACTAGGAGAAGAAATGTATTACCATGGATAAGGCAATTTTAGTTTGCTAGGCAGTTTGATTATTGGATACAGAGGTTTTTCAATCATTAACTTGTGTGGGAAAGAAGGGTGGATTTTAACTTAAGGTCACTATGTTTGGACGCTTTAAGTAACTTCACTGCTTTGGACAAATAACTATTGGCGTATAGCTGAAAAAAATTACTCATTTTTAACTGCATTTTTGAGTTTTAGCTGTTTATTTTAAACATTCTTTTTGCGAAAAAAGAATTGTAATATATTTTCTAAGTCAGATGTCAGGTTTTGTACAAAAAATAATAAAAAAGAAAATATACTATACTTATTTATATTATTTTTTGATTAGGCTATACTGATTATTTGTAATGCTTTAACGTTAAAAATATATATTTATATTGATATTTTGGTTCGGGGATTTCTTTCCTTGCATAAACTTTTGTTGCGATAAAACTTTTTATCTCTGAAATATAGTTGTTACTTGGAAGAGGAATAAAGCAGTTCTTTGCGTGACTTCTTTCTATTTTGGCAGAATGGTTTCTGTTCATTTCAGCTTTTTAATATTGACGGTAGAAACCAAAGCCTATAGATTATCTTTAAAGCAGAGGAAAAAAACGAGAAATTTTATACCGCTTGATTTTGAGCATGCAGTTGTAAAAAAAGGAAAAAAAAAATTGTTAATGTAGAATATGTTAGAATACAGAAAAATATCAAGTTTTTTGGCATTATTTTCAGACTGAAAAACACCTGATTATTATTGATAACTGAAAAAAAAATGATTATAGCTTATAACTGAAAATAAAAACCGATGATAGCTGATAACTAAAAAAGTTATAAAACTGAAAAATACCGATTATTTTCATTATTTAGGACTTGGGAAGGGAAAAAAAAAACTAAGATATCATTAAACTCGTGATCTGTAATCAGCAGCTATTCACTAAAGGGCTGGACATATGTAGAGTTGCAAAAATTTACACATGCAGACAGTACGCTACCGTTTTCACAGAAAAGGTAGCATATTCTTGGTAAATATTTTTGTTTTATAACATATGGATGTTCAGGGGCGTAGGGAGGGGGGGGCAGCGGCCCCCCTCCTCCTAGACCTTCAAATTTATATTAGATATGGCTGAAAACAGATGGTTGGAAAGGCAGTTGATAAAAGGCCCTCCATCACACTATCGACTGCCCCCCCCCCCTAGACAATATGCTGCCTACGCCCATGTGAATGTTTAGTGCGTTCAGTGCAGGAAGTTGGTTTGGCCATGTTCTCAAGCAGTATATTGACTGAGGTTGCAGGAACTTAAATCTCTAGTAACTTATGGTGAAAACAAAAAGGGAGACACGTCAGTGCTACAAATGCCAAAAAGCGATTTTCCTTGTTGTTCAAGGTGGGTGACTTTAATTCTCCTGTACAAGGTTTTCTAGGTTGCTGATTCTGTTGGTGCGGTTTTGGTTTCAATCAGACGCCAATTTTAAGAGATATTAAGCTTTTTTTCAAAATCACCATAGTTTTTTTTTTTGTTATAAACTTATATTTTTTAGGTAAACGGAAAAAATAGTTACCATTCCTGAATCACTGTCAGATGGTAATTCTTCTTAATTTGGCATCTGTTTTCCAAATGTGTTTTTAACTTTTGGTTACTATGGGCTGATATTCGTCTTTTAATAGGTTGCAGTTGCAGCTGCAACTATGATTTCATAAACAAAGTATTAAGAATATTCAAGCTAACTGAGCTTATCCCTAGCCCTTAATAAGTCAGTGTAAAACATGCGCAAAAATAGCGTTGACCTAGGAATAAATCCTTGTTGGAGAGCTTGCATAAAACCTGTATTTAACATGAAAAGGTTGAATGCATCCAGTCGTTTAGATAGGTAGGCTTCCATTAAGGCTGGCACTGATTACTGCCAAGACTCCTGTTGACAACGTTACAGCGTTTGCTGTCACTTTGAGTATTAAATTTCAAGGGAAGCCGCACGCAGACTAAGCTTTACTATTTTCGTTATCTCATCGCTGCGTAAATCAAAGCCGAAATGAAAGCTTACAAGCAAAGGATAAAGTACAAAAAATGTTATCCATCTCAGGGGCTTGCTCACACAGATGGTTTCAGAGTATAGGAAAGAAAGAACTTTTTCCCATTAGTGTCAGACAAAGCTTGAGGTAGTCTTTAAGAAAGAAAAGAAAAACAGGTAAACTAGTAGCAAACTTATCGTCTTGTAATAAGCAACTATTCACCTAGATTTCCGTCAAGGAAGGCACTAATTAGCCTTAATGTTGCTTTGTGTCCTGACGACGGCATAAACGGTGGCCAAGCCAACTTCAAATACTATACAAATGGCAAAATTATACTATGAAACTAATTTTTCAGTTTGTGTTTGAAAATTTTCTAAAGAAACAGCTTTACTCTAAGTGAAATTACAGAACGTTGTGTAAATTTTAGACCTAGTTAATTGCGATGATTTCTATTCAAATAGTCGCCTTTTCTTCAAAAATTGAAAACCAGCCTAAAAATAGTTATAATCACATTTTGCTAATTGACACTTGATGCTCTTTCATGACAATGGGATATTTTCCATCAAGCTGGGCTCCTTTTTCGTAAAGTACCAAGGACATCAAAATTAAACCTGCTTTTGGTTTACAACATATTTACTTTTAATATATTAGAACTGTTGCAGTCTATCCGTTTCCATGATCCTTCATAGTTGTATTCACGTCCTTTTCACTATGGTTTGTCATCAACAACTATTGGGTGGATAAACAGCATGAGTGTGTTCTACTGCTACTACTACTGCTAACAACTCACTGCAGCACCAAACCGCCTGAGACCAGCACAGCTACGCAGGCTCCTTATTCATCCCAATCTATTCCAAACCTCCCTTTTTACACCCTCCCAAGGAGCTCCTGTTTCCCTTAAATCTCTCCTTATGACATCCTCCCACCCTATTTGAGGACCATCCGCTCTCCGTTTACCTCTAGACGGCTGTCCAACAAGGACACTCTTTGGCAATCTGTCATTCTTCATCAACAGTACATGCCCTAGCCATCTCATCCTTTCTCTCATTATAGCCTTAGAAAGCGGGATCAAACTACATTTTTGATCAGGTTACTATTTGGGATACGGTCAGTCAGTCGGGTACCCAAAAAAAATCCGTAAGTGATTTCTCTGGAAAACATCTAGGAACTCATCTTCCGTTTTTATCCGATTTATTCGCTTGATATTAACCTCCCTGGATGTACTTCATAAAAGAGATCACAACAAATACTTATCTGGCAACTTGTCAACTGAACTCAATTGACAACTAGGGGAGTAAAAACATTAATCACATGCACTCTACTGCAATCATAGTTTATATATATACCCCTGAAGGTGTGCCACATGTCACAATTACTGTCCCTTTTTGTTCTTTGTGTATAGTTTCAAATATTTTTTCCATTTTCGAGAAGATCGAATTTTGTGTATATATGACGTCATTTTCTTAGTAATCCTGCATTTTTCAGGGTTAACTAGAGTGTAACTTATCCGGCAACTAATCCATACCGTTTCAAATAGAAATCCTTCTAACCTCTGACGTCATTCACGTCTCGTGAAACGCTAAATATAAGCAATTGGGTTTGTCGGATACTTGGAATGCTGGAACGCACTACATGACATGAGAGTAAACTTCTGACCAGGGAAACTGATCAACAAGACTGTGAAGAGTGACATTTACTTACCTTCATACTGAAATTTAAGCAGCATGTAGTAATAATCATGTCATATCTTGTACTATATCGCGTTGAGGGAATTAAGGTCGTGTAGCTCAGAACTTTATCAAATGACCCCAAAACTAAAAAAAAAAGGTAAAGAATGCGGCACTAGACCCTTCAAGGTCCAAACCGGCGGTGCTGATCTCCGTCTCAGGGCCCTTTAGCCAGGAAGTGCAATGGGGGTTTGGGGCCAGCCATCCTGTGCTTACGCACACCCTTCCTGCTTCCCTTCCCCAGATTTCTCCCGGTACCCATTTAGAGCTTGGTCGACTCTGGCTGAGCTTGTAGTCACACCACTGACCCCCGTTCCAAACCGAATAACTGGCCACAACAGGAATCAAACCCCCGCCCTTCGGACAAAGGATTCGAAACCCAGTGCGCAAACCCCAAAAGTACCTTTTTATTAAACATTTTTGTTTGCCAAACTCTCAGCAACACTGTTCTGGGACCGACTTCTAGTTACGCAGAAAATATCCAATCCTTTTTTTTTGCTTCATCAAACTTAATTTTGCAAAATATATAAGAATAATAAAAAAAAGATAAATCTTACAAAAAGATGAATATTAAAAGATTTGCGAACGCTGCCATGCTTTGCGAAACAGACGTGTCTTGAAGTTCCTACTTTCCTGGGAAAAGGTATTTCAAAAGCATCTTATTCTATCTAATTAAGATTTGTTTGTTAGTAATTATAAACCATTTCAAAGGAAAATATGAATATTTCGTTAATTAGTAAGGTTGATTGGCTCCTCAACTTCTTTTCCCAACCTTAAGACGGTAACTTCAGACGTATTGGTTAAATGGTTTTCCATACTGTAAAAACGGTAATAAGGAAACGATGCTATGCTTACACAATAATGATAAGCTATTTGAACAGACTGGCAGCTGCAATAGGAAGGGGCGGATCTTCAGCATTTTTATTGGGGGGGGGGGGGCAAGAGGGGTCCCTATCTGGATAGTCAAGGGGTACGGACTATACAATATTTTTTCAATTTATTGAGGTGGGGGGGGGGGCAAATGCCCCCCTACCAATAGCCGTAGGTACATTTTGCATCATAAAATTTAGTTTAATGCTCTTGGGTGGTTTTATGTAGCCTCACTATGTTTTTTTTAATGTTTTCTACCAGAAAGAGTTTAGAAACAGGATAGACAAATGGTCATTTAGCCTTTTAGCAAAAAAAAAACTGTCAATAACGGCATAATTTTTCCAAGCTGAGAAAGTATTTTTACAGGGTTTAAAACAGTATTCTGAATTTTAATAAACTTACCATAAGGTATTAACGAATATACCTCTACAATACTAAGCGACAAATAGGGCACAAGGGTGAGTTTGGGATTTCAGGAGGGTCTATATCGGAATTTTGATTACTCTTTGTTCTCCTTGCTCATCAAATTTGTTGGCTAGAGTTGAATTTTGGTGATAAATTTGTGCAAAACTAAATAAGTCCGGCTGAAAATGTAACTATACTCAAGCGAGGGGAATGAGATACCCAACCCTCTGGATTCACCTGAGATTCAGTTCTATTCATCTACCAAACCCGATTTTTGAAATTTGATGCAACGGGTTTTTTAATTGAAAATCCGCTAACAGTAGTTGAAAAATGGCAGTTTTCATATGTTGTGAGTAAGTTTAGGTCATTATCTAAGAACAATTCGAAGAAATATCATAATTCTGCTTCATTGACTGGATAGATCTGAGACTAATGAACCCAGTGATATAAGTAGCCGATCTTGTCCTTTGGTTTATTTCTAACTGGAGAATGCTTGTCGCAAAATCGCTTGTTTTCGAGGGACCGTATATCTTAAGACTTTGAATTTATTTAAATACTTCTTGCATAATTTTTCAATTAGATTACGGATAAAACCAATCTTCATTAATTATATTTTGATTTGACATTGCTGCCGACCTAGGTTGTTAACGCATATACTAATCCTTGCGGAAGATTCGATAGATTTCATCAAAATTCCCACCAGGAGAATTCCAACTAAAATTTTGACAGCCTGAATTGCTGTCTTGCATGAAGTGTTACCTGTGTCAATCTATGTTTCTTTTTTTAATGTTTTCTTTCTTCTCCCTTTCAGAACGACTTGGGATGAAAATTCGTATAGGCGTTCGCCACTATGTTGATACCAAAATATTACTGGAGTACCACTAATTCGTGAATACTGTTTAAATTTACCAGTTCTACAAGTTAGGTAGGAACTTTTGTCCGTAAAAATGTACTTTTCAAGGCTTATGTGATCTCCCTTCCAAATAAGTGTGATAATCTGGTATATACGAACTTGAAACCTCCTTTAAAAGGTTCTTATATATACTGAATTGGATAATGTAATTTTTAACAAAACTTCCACTTTTCCCTGTTGACTAGTAAAGATTCTTGTAACCATCTTCACAGTATCTCTCATAGTCTTTGATATTTGTAAAACATTTTTGGGGCTTATTTTGGTGAAATTTGGGCATTTAAGACCCCCTCCCCCCCAAAAAAGGCATTTTTGGAAAGTTTACAATTTACATTCGCTTTTTTTTTTTAGCGAATCAGATCAACAGTGGATGAGAAACAGCAGAAGCAACTGAAAATGGACTTAGACGTTGTTATGAACAGCAGTAACTGCCCATACATAGTACAATTTTATGGAGTGCTTTTTAAGGAAGGGGATTGTTGGATATGTATGGAGCTGATGGACTCCTCCTTCGATAAGTTCTATCGCTTTGTCTACGAAAGATTAAAGGAAAGGATTCCTGAAGTTGTTCTGGGCAAAATAGCTCTGGCTGTGAGTCTTAATCCATTTTCAATATCCGTTTTCATTCATTTCCGTTTCATTTGATTCTTTTTTTTTTTGATTTTTTTTGGAGGGTGACGAGGAGATAGAATAGAAGAATAATTTTTGTATTCGGTATTCAGTTAGGTCGTAAAGTTTATTAAAAATTAATTTATGTTGTTTAATTTTATTTATTTATTTTATTATCATTTATCGTTTTTTCATATTTTTTTTCTTTTTTTTGGGGGTGGGGGGGGGGTAGGATGGCTTGTAGTAATTGTGTATGTAGGGTTTTGTAAAGGGTGATGTCTACCCATACAAGCATTATAAACTTCGGATTGTGTTGTTGATGTGTTTTATTTCTTTTAATAAAACCCTTTTTTTTTAAAAAAATAATCAATATAATCAAGATATATGAAAAATGAAATATTTGTACAATAAATATTATGTGTTACAACATCTGTGACAACAAATATTATAATATTGTCATAATCAATGAATGAGTTGTGATAACAAATAGTATTTTCATAGTCGATGATATTGATGTTGAATTTACTGAAATAAATATCTACATACAAGAAAAAATTCAATTTTTGGGGTTCACCCAAAACCAAAAAGTCGTGCATTCAAAACGAGCAATTTCCATGGATTATTATGGAAAAAAGGTTAAAAGTGATCAATAAAAATAATAATTAGAAATGATAAATAAGCATAGTATGATAAAAATAATACAAATAGTAATAACGACAAAACAGTGTCCAGGGGCAACTTGCTACTTACCATGTCTATACTTTGGTGTCCATATTGAATTTTTATTCTTGTCTCCTTAAGAGCAACCTAGTAAAGAATAGGGTCTAACCCTATGTATTTGAATTAAGACACCTCCTGCATAGTGGTTGGCGCCAAGAGCGTTGCAACTTCACTCCTCCAGCTGGACCGAACTGCTGCTATATAAGGGTCTTATCAACGGTAATAGTGGATATTTTTAGGAGCTTCTTTAGACAGTCCTTTTACCTGGTCTCGGCTCTATCTTTCAGGCGCGACCGAGCATGTGATGAGGGGTCGAAGTCGTGAGTAATTCGAGCAGGAGTGGTGGCTGCAGTCTAGCAAATTAAACGGAAAATGCATGAAATAAAGTTTCCTCGAAGAAAAAACAGTAGAACAACAACATTTGTACTTGAGGCCTATTCATAATAACATTTTATTAGTACAGAGATTTGGGCTTGAGCTAATTTCAGCCAATCAGGATTTTTCAGCCAATGAGAAAATTCTATGAAAATTCTGATTGGTCTTAATTAGCGCTAGTTAAATCTTGGTATTAGTAAAATCTTATTTTGAATGGGTCTATACTTTATGATTTTCTTTCAGTTTACATTTAAATTCATAAAATTGATTATTTTCCATTTCATTTTCTTAATTGTTTCTCATTCCCTCGTAAAAGGTGTGTAATAAGAGTCTTAATAAAGTGTCTATAATAAAAGGTGTAGCTTATTCCTTAATAAAAGATGGGTTATTATATTCCTTAACATTGGACGTGATCGTCCCTTACTAGGTTGCTAGCTACCGCTTCAACCCGGAGAACGGGGACGTGGGAGACAATATAATAATTTAATATATAACAGTCATATCTACTCTGTTTAAACGAGGGACTGTGTATTTATTGATATAATTTTTTTCTTGAAAACGGCTCAATATGTTTTTTGTTAAATTGGGACCCTGGGATTTTCTTGTCAGAAAAAACGATCTAGATAGGTGACGATTTTGTGAAAATTTGTTTAGAGCCTTGATTTTGGTAAAAAATTCATGTACAGTAACGTAAAAGGTTAGGTTTACAAAGTAAAGTAACGTCGCGTTTATGTGCATTTCAAGAGCAAAGATTACATCATTTTTCCCCAGGGGTGGTTCGCATCGTTTTTAGTATCTATGACGCATGCAGATTTACTCAAGATGACAAATTATTTTGTACAGCTAAAGAAAAGGGCATGGAACAAGAAACACCTAAAATCACATTGAATTACGAACTGAATCAAGAAACAGCCGAAATCACATTGAATCGTAAACGAAAATGTCGCATGAAGAAATCTCCAGTTGGAAGACAAATTAAATTTCAGTGGAATGAATGAACATGTTAGTTTAAGAGTGTTTGAGTCTGTGTAGGATAGACAGAAAGGAGGAATTGGTTTTCAGTATCTGAACTATGTGCTGAGGTTCATTTTTTACTAGGTTTCAGTGAAACTTACATAGCCCCCATTAATAATGAACTATATCGGTCCTTTATGTAAATAATTCTGAAAACTTTTTCTCGTAATTACAAAGTAATTTTCAGATGAATCCGAATTAAAATTACTATCTTCAAAATAATGTTACATGGGAAATATTTGTCGCTTTTTGTTTTCTTTAGAACCTTTTTTATTTTGGATATTAGGGTGGTTTGTCTTTTTTACTAGACTACAGCTACTGATACAGCAATGATAATTAGCTAGAATCGACTTTCGTAAAAAATGATGAATCAGATCAAAATGAGCTAAGTTAAAATTATTTAATGTACCAGTATGTGATCACAATCCTTAAAGTAAAGAATTATCTCTTTTTGTCATGAAATCGAAGACCAGTTTAGCATAACGGCTTAGTTTGAGCTCACACTTTTTTTCTAATGTCAATTCATCATTGCCAAGACATGCTGGAAGAAAATGATGTCAGTCAAAATTTGAATCCTCAAGGATGAATTCAATGAATGAACAAGCCTCTGATCATGCAATCATTTCTGCAAACGAAACCAATCAGTCCAATCTGTTTCAAACGGACTCTGCTGAAACTGAGCTATCAAATATAAATATCTCAACAGTAGACATTTTTGATGAAAATCCAGCCACAAAGAAGCTGACTAACCAGCTGAAGAAATTACCAGACAAAAAAGAAGAGGACGCAGCAAATAAAAAGAATGAAACATCTTTTCAAAATGATGAGAAACGGTCTATAAGCAATAATCTTGTGAGACACTAGATAGTTCAAACTAATAAACACCAGACCATCCACACCAATGAAAAACCATTTAAGTGTAATACACATAATGAGAGCTTTTTTCAAGACAGTCATCTCGTTCGACACGCGAAGATAGACACCGGTGAAAAGGTGTTCAAGTGTGAGGTATGCAAGCACAGTTTTAATCAGAAGAATACTCTCACCAGACACATGAGAACACACACCGATGAAAAGCCATTCAAGTGTGACGCATGCAAGCACAGTTTTAGTAAGAAGGATACTCTCGCCATACACATAAGAACCCACACCGGTGAAAAGCCGTTCAAGTGTGACCTATGCAAGCGCAGTTTTAATAACAAGAGTAATCTTGCCACTCACTTGAGAACCCACACCGGTGAAAAGCCATTCAAGTGTGACATATGCAAGCACAGTTTTAGTCAGAAGAAAACTCTTGCCATACACATGAGAACCCACACTGGTGAAAAGCCATTTAAGTGTGACGTATGCAAGCACAGTTTTAGTCATAAGAATACTTTCGCCATACACGTGAGAACCCACACCGGTGAAAAGCCATTCAAGTGTAACGTATGCAAGCGCAGTTTTAACGTCAAGAGTAATCTTGCCAGGCACTTGAGAGTCCACACCGGTGGAAAGCCATGCAAGTGTGACGTATGCAAGCACAGTTTTAGTCAGAAGAATACTCTCGCCATACACATGAGAACCCACACCGGTGAAAAGCCATTCAATTGTGACGTATGCAAGCACAGTTTTAGTAAGAAGGATACTCTCGCCATACACATAAGAGTCCACACCGGTGAAAAGCCATTCAAGTGTGACCTATGCAAGCGCCGTCTTAGTCAGAAGAGTAATCTTGCCACTCACATGAGAACCCACACCGGTGAAAAGCCCTTCAAGTGTGACATATGCAAGCGCAGTTTTAGTCAGAAGAAAAATCTTGCCATACACATGAGAATCCACACCAGTGAAAAGCAATTGTAATATATGTGATAAGAGCTTTACTCGAAATAATAATTTCATTCAACATGTGAAGATACACACTGGTATACAAGCACAACTTTTTTTTCGATCGAAGCTAAAAATAACTCGATTCTTTATTAGATTGAAAATTTCATTAGACAAATATTCATCAAATGCTTCCTCAATTAAATTACCACTGGAAATTATATCTTCCGTAAATCGGTTTCATTTATGTCATTTTGTGAAGATTTCCATTTCATACAAGAACTTGAATTAGCTCACTGGAATGTTCAAGGTTTTTCTCAGAGTCCAACGCCTCCTATCAGAGAAAAAAAAATCCCATATTGTCTTTAGTTGAAACCTGGTTGAAGGGTTCTGTATGAGTTGATGGCTATTAATATTTTGGTGCACACAGAAATAGGTAAAAAAAAAAAGGCCAAATTTTTGGAGGTGTATGCATTTTGGAGGTGAAGAAATCTGTCCAAAGAATTAAAAGTGCGTTTGTTAATTTTGTTTGGGTTAGAGTAAAAGTGGCACAATTTCATTTTATTTTTTGTTGGATGTATCTTACACCGAAAAGCTTTTTCGAGCTTTCTTCTTGAGGAAACTTGTGAAGTTAAGAAAAGTTTCCTGCCATTTTTTTATTCTTAGGTGCTTTTACTGGAGTTATGTGACATAGAGAATATAATCATTTTTAACGGGAGGTTGGGGAAGGACAATTCATCGAGGTTTTTACGTATTTTTCGGGCTGATCTCCAAGCTTTATTGATTTATATTATGGTTGTTATGTTTCTCTTACCCCTTTGCAGGGATTTTGAGTTCGATCGATGGCTGGATCTGATCATATGTCCATTGGGGCATCATTAAGGTTGTTCAGTAGGAATTAGGAAAGTCAGAAGTAAAGGTCTTTAAAAGAACCGTTGATCCGATTATGCGGAAGGAGGTGGTAAAAAAAGCGGTAAAGTTAGAACAGGACGGAATGATTAAATTTAAAGAATTTGTTCCATCTGATGAGCTCCGGAAGAAATTGGAACAGGTGGAAAACTATAGCAAAGGAAGGAAAATTGAAGATTCAATTAAGAGAATCACTAGAATTGTGTACATTGGAGGTAAAAAAAAATAGCGAAAAGGCGACCAGAGGAAAAGAAGAGCTTTTGAACGAGGAATTCCCTGTGCAGAGGAAGCGGTTGCAGCTCGCAGCAGAAAAGTTGAAAATTTGATGGCAGAAAGAGAATAGTAAGCTATATAGTGATTTTAAAGGAATGAGAAGAGACTACAAAAGATTGATTAAAAGAAAAAAGTGTTAGCATTTGAAGAGCAGAAAGCAGATCATCTATGTGCAATCCTAGAAAGGGCTTATGCCATATTTGCCTCTCAGCCGGACTATCTGTCTTGACTTTTTCTACAATTAGCCATGGCTTGATGCGCGCGGGAATCAAGCCATGGCTAATTTTAGAAAAAGCCAAGACAGAAATTCCGGGTGAGAGGCAAATCTGGCATAAGCCCTTTTTAGGACTGTATAAAAACGTTGCATTTCACTTATTGATCAGTAAGTCTATCATCCATCCGTCCATACGTCATTACTACTACTGCTACTAACAACTCACCGCAGCACCAAGCCGCCTGAGGGCAACACAGCTACGCACGCTCCTCCTCCATCCTAATCTATTCAAAACCTCCCTTTTTACACCCGCCACGAAGTTCCCATTTCCTTTAAATCTTTCTTTATGACGGCCTCCCACCCCAGAAGGGGACTACCTGCTTTCCTTTTAGCCCTAGATGGTTGGCCGAAAAGAGCAATCTTCGGCAATCTGCCATCCTTCATCCGCACAACGTGCCCTAGCCACCTCAACCTTTCTTTCATTATAGCCCTAGAGAGCGGTATTGAACCACATTTTTTGTATAGCCTATTGTTTGAAATACGGTCAGTCAGCCGGGTACCTAGAACAATCCTTAAGCAATTTCTCTGGAAAACATCTAGCAAATCTTCATCCGCTTTTCAGAGCGTCCATGCTTCAGAGCCATATTTGACCACTGTCATCATTGCAGCTTCTAATACTCTAATCATGGTTTGCAGATTTATCTTCCTATTCTTCCTGACTTTTTTTAACTGTGAAAAACCACCCTGAGCCTTGGCTATTCTACTTTTAACATCTTCACTGCTCCCACCATCTTTACTAATAATACTACCAAGGTAAGTAAAGCTGCCCACCTGATCAATCTTTTTATTACCCAACGTCACCTGTTCATCTCCACTTATTCCTAGCCTTAGTGACTTAGTCTTCCCAACATTAATTTTCAAACTAATTCTAGCACCCTGAACTCGCAAAACCTCTAAAACTTCATTGATTTTGCTCACACTTTCATCTAGGATGCTTAAATCATCAGCATAATCCAAGTCCAGGAGACGTTTTCCTCCCCATTTGATTCCGTGGTCTCCCAATACCTTTCCTGTGCTCCTTAAAACAAAGTCCATCAAAATAATCCACATAAAATGGGATAGAACACAACCCTGCTTAACTCCAGATTTAATATAAAACCAGCTGCTAACCTCATTTCCTACCTTAACCGCAGCAGTGTTATTCTCGTACATAGCACTAATCACTTTAATGTAATTGTCTGGTATACCATACAAGTATAAAAACTTTACTAAAGATCTTCTATCAACAGAATCGACCGCTTGCTCATAATCTATAAAACTGAGGACCAAAGGTGTTTGAAGACTCAGGCACTTCTCAATTATTAGCCTAAGAGTGAAAATTTGGTCGACACATCCTCTACCTTTTCTAAAACCGCACTGCTCTTCTCTTAAAACTTTGTCTACGGCATCTCTCAGTCTAAAAATTATCATATTACTAAGTAATTTACTACCTACAGAGATCTGACTAATGCCTCGATAATTATCACACTCACTTTTATCACCTTTCTTATAAAGTGGCTTAATTAAGGTTTTCCTAAAATCGTGAGGTACTTCCCCTTTTTCAAAAATAATATTCGTAATCTTCAATAACTTATTTCTAACCTCAGAGCCACCGTATTTAAGAAACTCATTTACCACCCTATCAGCACCTGGAGCCTTATTATTTTTTAATCCTTTTAGTACCGTTGCTAATTCCTCCTCACAAAACAAATCTTCTTTCACATCCAAGGTATCACAAACTTTTTCATTTTCCTCTATATTTTTTCCTGCAACTCCTAGGGCAGAACTAAGGTAGATAGTCATAGAACTTAGGAAAGCTTTCTATTCCAGTAATCATCGGGACTTTTGGCAGCTTTGGATATAGTTGGAATACTATCGAAATTTTTTGTACTCATAAAAACTTAATAAAAATGCAAGTAAACTAAATTTTGATGCGTTTTTGAAAGTTTTTTTATTGTACCCCCCCCCCTTCGGAACAAAAATCATGGATGCGCCCTTGATTATGTAACAACGTAATTAAAGCAGTAATAATTACTGGGAAAAAAACTGGAAAAGACGATCACATTATTCTGTGGTTTGAGGACTTGCCATAGCGAGAATCACATATATACAAGCGTGCCGAGTTCCAGGGACCACGTGAAACTTGGTCTCTTAGTACTGCACATTACTAGGTTGCAGCCCTATTATATATATATATATATATATATATATATATATATATATATATATATATATATATATATATATATATATATATATATATATATATATATATATATATATATATATATATATATATATATATATATATATATATATATATATATATATATATATATATATATATATATATATATATATATATATATATATATATATATATATATATATATAAGGCACGCTTTTTAAGTAAATGCCGTTTTGCGATTCCGTTACCACAGCGCTACGATCGGCGTTCTTGCGCGCTGGTTACCTACATCTCTTGTCTACGCACTAACGCCATTACTGTCTGATTTTTCATTGTATACGTTGTTTACTGAGTGTTTAAGATGCCTCCGACAATCCTGAGTCCCGCCGATTGTGAAGTACGGGCTGTTATACGATTTCTTAGTGCTAAAGGCGTAACACCGATATATATTCATCGTGAGATCTGTGAAGTTTACAGACAAAGCATTATGAGTGATGGAATGGTAAGGAAATGGGTGAGAGCATTTAAAGATGGCCGCGCAAATGTGAATAATGAAGAACGGAGTGGGCCTCCTTCGGTCTTTAATGAAGATTTGGTGCAGAAAGTGGAAGAAAAGGTGAGCGAAAACAGACGCATTACAATTTCATCAATATGCGACTGGTTTCCTCAATATTCTCCTAGTGTTTTGTATCGCATTGTGACTGAGAACTAGAATTACCGGAAATTGTGTTCACGTTGGGTTCCAAAAATGTTGACGGACTTGCACAAAACCCAACGTTTAGGCAGTGCATTGACTTTCCTTGAGCGGTACCACAATGAAGATGAAGATTTTTTAGACTAAATTGTTACTGGTGACGAAACTTGGGTGGTCTACGTCACACCAGAATCAAAACAACAATCCATGGTATTGCGACATTCATGGTCACCCAAAAAAGTGAAGTTTAAGCAAACAATATCTGCCCGGAAAATCATTTGCACAGTGTTCTAGGACAAAAAAGGAGTATTGCTACTGGAGTTTCTGCCTCTTAATGAGACAATCAATGCAGCGTCTTATTGCGAGACATTGAACAATCTGCCTCGTGCAATCCAGAACAAAAGACATAGCAAGTTGAGTAAGGGTATCGTTTTGCTGCATGACAATGCCCGTCCACATGTGGCTAATTGGACCAAAGATTTCATCAAATCTTTTAAATGGGAAACTCTAGATCATCCTCCATACAGCCCTGATCTGGCGCCCACCGACTACCATTTGTTCCCGCACTTGAAGAAACACACCGGTGGTCAGCGTCTTCAAGACGATAAAGAAGTAAAAAAAGTTGTGATACAGTGGTTAACAAGTCAGGCGGTAGAATTTTATGAGGAGGGTATTCAAAAACTGGTGCCACGTTATGACAAGTGCCTCAATATTCACGGAAATTATGTAGGAAAGTAGATTCAGGTACAGGCTTTCATGTAAAAATAAAATCATTGCGATATCATTGCACGTCTGTTTATAATTCCAAAACGGTTCTTACTTAAAAAAGATGCCTCGTATATATATATATATATATATATATATATATATATATATATATATATATATATATATATATATATATATATATATATATATATATATATATTATTATTTATTATTATTACGCGTAATTATCATAGATATCATGATTATTATAGTAAAACTTCAGATCTTCAGTCGTCATACAGAATGAGAATGACTCATACTCACCTTATAAAATTGGCACTTTAAAACTAATTCATTTTTTTTTTAATGGAAAGCTGCACAAATTTAAATGAATTTTCTTCTAATAGGAGAATCTGGCTTTGAAACTAACTTTAAAGAAATCTTTTGTCTGCAGTTTATCTAACCCAAGTTAATTAAATATATTGATTTATTCTTCTTCTTCTGTTGGAAAGCGGATCTTTCCGATGCTATCATTGATCTTTTGGACAATGCGAATGAACTTTTAACCGTGAAAAATTGCGTATCATAATTATAATGACAGCAATAACCTAAAAAGTTTAAATAGTGTTTTGCTGCCGTAACGTTATTTTCCCATAATCGCAATTTTGTAGTGGTTTCTCCTAATGAAAAGAAAAAATTAGGAAGTGTGTTTCCATCAACAACTCACAACCTTTTTCAAACCGATAAATGGTCTTCTGACGAAGTACTAAAGCTTTGTTTCATTTTTTTTTTTTTTTTCATTGAGGCTTTTCATAGAAACCTGAATTTATCTTTTAGACTGTGAAGGCACTCCATTATTTAAAAGAGCATTTAGAAATCATTCATCGAGATGTGAAACCGTCTAATATCCTGTTGGACCGTCGAGGTGCTATTAAGCTATGTGATTTTGGTATCAGTGGACAGCTAGTCGACTCAATCGCTAAAACAAGGGATGCTGGCTGTAGACCTTATATGGCTGTAAGTGCTTTTCTTTATTTCTCATTTTCTTTTCTGTCTCTCCATGTTTTGACTTTCTCTAAAACCTTCAAAAACACATATTTATCAAAGAGAGGCTTGAGATTCTTTTGCTCTAAAAATTTCCTCTCTTCTTTTTTCATTATAATAATGTTTTTATCTAATTTGCCTGTCAAGTTAAATTGTAGGCGTTTTGTAGTAAATTGTTTATTTTTAAATCTTCTGGAAATTTGTCAACCTCTGTTGCGACAAAACTGTCTTGTCTCGTTTTTTTTTTTTTTTTTTTTTTTATGTAATGCAAAGGACAAAGAGGGGGGATAAATTACAAAAGTGGAAACTGGTACTAGCGTCGACAAAAAAATTGGCAACACCGTCTAGCGTTGTGCGTTTCTTGGCATCTTTTCAAGCTTCGTAATTGTGTTTTTGTCATAATCTAAGATTAAACACTGATTACACAAATGTCGCCAATTACGTTAATTTTGCTTTATTATTTTACGTTAATTTTTCTTTATTATTTTACGTTAATTATGTTAATTTTGCTTTATTAGTTTACGTTAATTTTGCTTTATTATCTTACGTGAATTACGTTAATTTTGCTTTATTACTTTACGTTAATCACGTTAATTTTGCTTTATTATTTTACGTTAATTTTGCTTTATTATTTTACCTTAATTTTGCTTTGTTATTACGCTGAAAAATGCCAAGAGACGCCTAAAGCTAGATGACGTTGGTGATTCCTTTTTATCGATGCTAGTGCCAGTTTCCATTTTTATAATTTGCCTATACTCTTTGTCAAAGAGAAATTCAGAGTTAATCATGAAAATCAAAGTCTCTTTAACAAAGTTTGTTTTTTAAAAAGTTTGTCTTTAAAAATAATTGCGAAGGAAATCGACTGTCATTACTTAAGTACAGTAACTGTAAAAGTATATTTGTACGGAATATACACATTAGACGTAAAATGGTAGCTTAATGGTTTAACGCATCATAAGTTGCTGTTAAGTTGTTTTTTTGTCGTCTTGAGTTTTACACTTTTTTAAATAACCTTGAATTGAATTATTTCTATTCTAATCCCATTTTTTCATATTAAAAGATTTTGAAAATACCAAAGTAAGAATTATATCTACAGCATGTTATGTGAAGAATTTTGTTTGCACTTTTCTTTATAACTTTAATGGATTCAAGAATGACAGCTGTTGACTGCATTGCTCAGTCCTCGAATTACGTTGCATTTTAATGCCGTGCAAACCATGAATGTCACACTCATGGCCTGCAGGCCCTTTGCAGCCCGCACTGCCAATTTTTGCGACCCCGCTGTAGAAGGAAGTATTGGATTTTTTTATGAACTACATTCACATGTTTGCACATAGTATGTGCCTAGTAAAATTCGATTGGGTTGGTGTAGTCGCATCAACCTTGATGGCAAAGATCATGATAATAGTTTTTAATGGTGTTTTGTGAGATAGACTTTTTTTTTTGTCATTACACCCTTTAGACACCTTACCTGTTTTTTTTATGGGGGGGGGATAAAATGATTCATTCATTATCAGAAACTTATAGAAGAGAACCCCCCCCCAAAAAAAAAAAAAAATCAAACTTTGTTTAAAAATTCATGTTTTGGTATTTAAGCAGCAAGCAGACATTTTCGAAGTAACGAACATTCATCATTCGCATTGCATTATCCATCAAGAAATTATGTGCGTGAAGGCAAGTTCGTATCCAGGGAAGGTGTTACCGGTTTTGAACCCCCCTCCCCCTGAAGTATAAACACATTTTGATACGTTTGGTAATTATTTTCTGTGACTCCCCCCCCCCGCCCTCCCGAACAAAAATCCTGGATACACCCTCGCGTGAAGGTGAGATGGATAACTTCTTGTTGTATTTGAAAAAAAAATTATTAAACATTATCAAATCCTTTGGATTAAATGAGCGATAATTTTCTGCTTTTCTTACCGATTTTTTATACCCCGGGCACTGTTACTACAGTGAGGATTAATTGACTATTATACTAAATATATGAACTTCCTTGAAGTTCATGACTGGGCAAATTGAAGAATGATTTAAATTTATTTCTACTCGGAAAGGAGTAACCTATAGCAAATATGCGGGATAAAATTAACAGATTCAAATGTGAGTTGGTTTTATTTGACAAACTTTTTCGAGAAGAAAATTTGACGCATTTATCTACATGTCATAGGCATAAAGCAAGTTCAGGTAACACTGTATCATATCACAAATACTCTGAAAGTATTTGGAGCCAGATTTGGATATTTAAATTCTTGGACAGGAAAATAACATTATTTTCATCTATTTTTCAATGGATATAGAATTAGTACCTAATGATAAGCAAAGGGAAATAATCTGATTCCGTGGAATTTTGCTTAATAGAACAATTCAAGGAAGTTGGTGTGCCTGAAATTTAGATCTATTTGTAACTCAATTTTGAAGATACTAGAAAATAGTCGTATGAGATTATCTTCATATTTGGAAGTAAATACAGGCACGAGCAGTTATTTCGCTTACGAACGGCAGAAGTCTCCACTCATTACAAATTAATTGCACAAATTAGTCGCCTTGGTTCGGTGTTAATAATAATGGCTGTAAACAGTAGAAATAGAAGACTTGTGGAACTGGATAAAATAGAAAAAGTAGAAGGCATAATGCTACTACTACTAACAACTCACTGCAGCGCCAAACAACCTAAGACCAACGCAACTACGCACACTCCTCCTTCATCTCAATCTGTTTAAAGTCTCCCTCTTCTCGCCCTTCTAGGAAGTTGCATTTTCAATCAAATCCTTCCTTACGACCTCCTCTCACCCCATTCGTGGAAGACCTGCTTTTTGTTGGGCCCTAGATGGTTGGTTGACAAGGACGATCTTTGGACGATTCACAAGGACGATTCACAAAATGTGTCCAATCTATTTTAACTTTTCTCATTAGAGCCCTAGAAATCGGGATAGAACCACATTTTTATTACTGCTTACTGTTTAAAATACGATCAGTCAGACGGGTATCCAAAATAATCCGTAGACAATTATCTCTAGAAAATGTCTAACAAATCCTCCGTCTTTCGGAGCGCCCACGCTTATAAACCCTATTTGACCACTGGCATCACTGTAGCTTCTAATATTCTAATCTCGGTTCTTAGAATTATCTTCCAATTCTTCTAAACTGTTTTCAACTGTGGAAAAACACCCTGGGCCTGGGCTTTTTTACTTTAACATCTTCACGGCACCCACCGTCTTTACTAATAATACTACCTATGTGAGTAAGTGTCTTGCCACTTTATCGATCTTCTCGTTACCCAACACTACGTCTTCACCTTCACTTATTCCCAGTCTTAGCGACTTAGTCATCTTAACATTAATTTCCATATCCATTCTTTCGCCCTGAACTCTTAAAACTTCTAGAATGCATTCATTTTCTATGTTTCATTCATTTTGTATATTACATTTTCATGTGAGTAAGTGTCTTCCCTCTTGATCGAGCGTCTCGTTACCCAACACTACGTCTTCGTCTTCATTTATTCCCAGTCTTAGCGCCTTCCATGTATATTCTTTCGCCCTGAACTCTTAAAACCTCTAAAATGCATTCATTTTCTATTTACCTTGTGGAAGTAAAAATTTGTTCTGAGGCAACTTTGGCAGGGTGTAAGTATTAAAATTACTGCTGGGAGTGAGGAGAACATCCCCTAAAAGTGAAATATTATCATTCGGGTTATTGTAGGGAGGTTTGCAGTAAGGCTCAAACTCACCACCCTGAACCGAGAGACTACTAAACCGGTTTTGAGGTGGGAGGGGAAGAGGTTAACTTTTAAAAGTTGGGGGTAAATTGAGAGAGCCGTGGGTAAAATGTTGCTCTTTTGTAAGGTTTTCTTCTATAAAGAGGGGAAACTATATCTTTTATTTGAATAATCACTAGTAATCAGTGAAGCATTCACTGGTTTATGGTTGGACTTTAAGAACGAAGCTTTAACTGGGCGATGGGATGGAGCGGATAATTTTTGGGGCAGACTATTTATTATAGGATAATTTTCGCATGTGGGACCTCTCAAACCAGAGTCACATTAATAGGGTAGCCAGGGGGGATAAAGCGTAAGGGAAGGGAGAAAGGTTTTCTGGTGATCCGGGAATAAGTCGAATTGGGAGTGTTCTTTATATGGGGGGATGGGAAGGCAAGATGATGCTGGGAGAGGGAAGTACGATGGAGGGTGTCTGAGATGGGAGGGGTCGAGTTTGTTTCGGCAAATAGCGAGTGGAGTCCAGAACCAGTCGGTAACTTCTTGGACGCACGGAGAAAACGGAGTCGAAACGAAATGCATTTTTGGGAGGAATATGAGTGGGGAGGGGGGGTAGAGGATGAATACGGTAGGGGAAATCTGGGGAAAAGAAACGGCGGGGGGCTCCCGAAAAGAAGTCGAGAGCTACTGGCTGGAGATGAAAGGGGTAAACTGGTGCTGGGGTTATCATGTGTATCAACCTTTAAGGAACTGTTTCGAACATAAAAGAATGGTATAATGGTGAAAATAGACGAAGGGAGGGGACATGGTATCGGTTATTGCAATGGTGAGTGAGCAGATATTATTTTTTTAATTCAGATGGGATTTTATGGAAGCAATGATCGCCCAACCATCTAAGGCCAAACGAAAATCAGGTCGTCGCCGAGTGGATTGGGGAGATGCTGCAAGGAAAATTTTAGGGGAAATGGGAACTTCTTGGGAGGCTGTAAAGAAGGAGGCTTTGAATAGATTGGGGTGGAGGTGGAACTTACGTAGCTGTGTTGGCCTCAGGCGGCTTGGTGCTGCGGCGAATTGTTAGTAGTGGTAATGATAGCGGAATAGGAGCTGAATGTCAAGGTGGGAGGAGTTCTGACGAAATCGGTGGAGGTGGATGATGATACAAGAAATAGGGAAAGCGGCGGCACTACAAATTATTCCTGCTTCTCTGACTACCGCCACAAATATTATTCCTATCTGTGTATGTTATACAAAAATCCTGTTGATGTAAGAAGGAATAAAAACTATCGTCTTTGCCATGCCTAAAGATTATATCTTATCATTTTTACGCTTCTCGGATGATTGCGAAAACTGTTTTCTAATCCCTTCTTAAAAGGAGGACCGGCAGAAAATATTTGCTCAGTACGCTTTCATCCTTTTAATCTAAACCGCCCTAGTGAACCTCTCTTTGAGAACGGTTTAGAAAATCGTTTTTGGCAAATATGTCTGAGATGTAAAAACGGTAGATAGGACTTCTAAGCGTGACGTTGACGCTCTATAGAAAAAAAATAGTAAAAGGCGGAAAAAAATGTTCAACAAAAACTTTGTCAGGTTGTGTTTCAATACACCCATTCTCTTTCCTTATTACTGTGTTTCTTTATTCGTTTAGAGAGATCAGTAGCATCTCAACCCCCCAAAAGTAGGATTAAGGATAATCAAGAACTAGAAATTAGAGTATCTAGATATTTGTTTAAAATGTTTTTATAACTACCAGTATTGCATCATAGTTTTATTTTCAGCCGGAGAGGATAGATCCTTTGACAGGCAGTGGTTACGACGTTCGTTCGGATGTTTGGTCCTTAGGTATGACCTTGTATGAGCTGGCTATTGGTCGATTTCCCTATCCCAAATGGAACTCAGTTTTTGAGCAGCTAACTCAAGTAGTGAATGGTCCAGCACCACAACTCCAGAACAATTATAATGGGGTAGAATATACCCACGAGTTTGTAAATTTTGTAAATACCTGGTAAGTAACTACTATTCTCTTTTGCTGAAATAAATAGTTAAAATTCCACTTAGGAAGGATTAGAAATGCAGAAAAATAAACGCAGCCTGATGTCTGAAAAAACACAAGACTGTCCAGTAAACATTGTCAGTCGTGAGTCAATCTGAAAAATTTGGGTCGCTCCTTTGTGATTCTGCTGGGCTTTCCCAAAAGGCAAAACTCAAAATGTTTGAAAACTTAGTCTTTTGTTGTGCCTACAAGTACAGTGGACATTGCCCGTCATGAGTCAACCCAAAAATCTCAGTCACCCCCATTGTAATTCAAGTGGGCTTTGCCCAGTACGCAAAGCTAATATAATATGAACAATCTCAGTCTCCCACTTGGCTGCAAGCCATGTGGACATGATCGGTCATAAATCTTTGAATCATTTTTGGGTCTCCAATTGCCTTCAAATGGTCCTACAGAACTAACAGACTATTTGAAATAATCTTACTCTATGCAAATTTACCTTAGTTCTACCTTAAGATGAATGATAGACCATCATCAAAAAGCGAAAATAATCATTTTCATAGAACTCTAAAAAAGTTAAGCCAGCTGTACCTCTTACAGAGACTACCTGTCTTTGCTTTACTCTAATTAGTCATGACTCTCATGTCTTTTATGACTTTCATCAAGTTGATAATCTCCAGCTCAAGCACGAATGTACAAACAGCAGGGTTATCACCCAAGTAAATCCATTGGTACCACCGTAGCCGATAAATCTATCAAATTCGTCAAAAAAGCACTGCATTCTGCATAGGAACTTAAACTCACGTTCTCCAACAGGAGCATAGCTTCAACCCACTAGAAACATTGAATTATTTAGGATATGTACGTACTATGGCCCTTGAAAGTTGCCACAAGTGGTAAGCCAGTGCCATCGGTGGTAACTTTCATTCAAATGTATTGGTTAATTTCATAAAATCGCAGCATTCAAGTTTTATTTTTGCCATTCCCAAGTTATCGATAACCCTTAAACATCTGAAACCCAGTATGTTTCAGTTCTTTCTCGAATTGAGATTTATTTGGGTTTAGCCAATATATTTCAGCCGTTGATGTGGTAATTTTAAAATATGCGACTTCCTTTTAGAAAAACAGTGAGTCATATATAGTTAGTTTTGTTTAGATTTATTTATAAATAAACAATTTTAAGTTCACAATATTAAGCTCAATTCTTGTTGTTACTTGCTGCAACACCCACAAAAAAAGAAACAAACACACAAAGGTAACCTACTAATTGGTAAACTGATTTATATAAAATGGTGTTATCAATCCTCTTAGTGACTCTTTAAGCGTTAACTAGACTCATTTGTCTCCTGCGAAATTGGAGGGAAGAGATCTGGAATGTGGGAAACCTTTGGGGTTATATTATAAAGCAAGCAAGATTATAAAGATCGATCATCCTCTTAGAAGCCCTCCTCTGTATTTTTTGGATCTGGCTGACATCATTGGGTCTGGCAGTCCTCTTAATAATTCTGTAAGCATTAACTAGACTCGTGTGACACCTGCGAAATGGAGGAAAGAGATTTGGAGTGTGGGAAGTCTTTGGGAATGTAGAAGGCTACATGGGCGCCCATAAGCTGAATTCCAGGGGGGGGGGGGCAAACTTCGTCTAATTGCTACTTTTAATGCTATATAATAGAAATCTCAGAACAAAATATAAAAATAAGGCAGCATCATTCAGCCAGGGGGGGGGGGCAAGAGCCCCCCCCCCATATGGGCGCCCATGGAAGGCTATAAAGATAGATCACCACCTTGGAAGCCCCCCTCTGTATTTTATTTACTTTATGTTCGTCTGTCATATTAATTGAAAACCAAATTGATGAGTTACATATTTTGTGAGGTCAGGGGCGGATCTAGAGCAAAATCTTGGGGGGTCCAATGTGACAAAGGCGCCAATAAGCAAAATCCTGGGCGGGGGGCAATGTGACAAGGTTGTCAATAACTGACCCAATTGATCATTTATTTTAAAAAAAGAGTGAAAAATAGAGAAAAAAAACAAGGATTGAGGGTGCCAGAAAAAAATATTGGGGGCCCAGGGCCCCCTACGGATCCGCCACTGGGTGAGGTCAAACACATAATTTAAATAATATAAGGACATTAAATGGAATAAAAATGACCAGGATAGGAAAAACGTCCCTAGTGAAGTCAAACGCATGTGGATAGGTTTACTGTTCTCAGTTCCAACCAGAAAGTCATCCTGGTTCTTACCGGTTTACACTTATTACTGCAGACTGAGTGTTTGCAACGAAAGTAAGCGATTCGAATATAGTCACAAAACGTAGAAACCTATATATCGACAAATACTTTGGGGGCAAATCGGATGACCTGCCCCCAACCGCGCTTTGTACTCCCGGCCGAAGGCACTTGGTCATCATATGATTTAAAAAAGAAAATAAAAAAAAAGAACTTCACAAGTATTTCGACAATGCTCGTTCGATAATGCAGTTTATCAAAAACGTTAATTTATAAAGACATTCAAAACTTATATTACAAAAACGTCTTCGAGTTTAAACTAAATATGTCAAATCGCCGAGGTTTATAACTATGTATCTAGAAAGAAGCTGCAGAATTCCAAATATTCATCTAGAATTAGAACAACTATTTATCTAGAAAGAAACCGCAACTTCCAATAATTCACAGAATTTACGCTTTTCATTTTGCGGCGGTATCCGTTATAAGGTTTTGAGAGTATTTACACCTAAATGAATTGGAATCGAAATTTGTGAAAATAACATACAAAAACATCAAAAATCCTATTGATTGGGGAATAAGTGGTAGGATGCTTCATGTGTCTTCTGCTTCGTCTTATCTCGTACCTCCATTTTATTTAATTCAAAAATAATTAAGGCTTTATAAAGGTTTTACTTATTTTTTGCAATTCTTCATTTTGTGCTTTTACAGAGCTTTTGGTCTTGCCAAACTTTCTTATTTCTTTTTGTTTCTTTTTTTTTAATTAAGATTACATATTATTATTTTTTATCGTCCTGCCCAATGATAGAAAAAATGAAATTTTCAGTTATGAAGAAAATATCTCATTCAGTTCAGTGACTGTTGATTTTTCTGGTAGTCTGGAATAATTATTTTCCCATTTCTTTGCAATAGAGTAAACAATTGTTTGAAAGTTTTCTATAATATTTCAAAGAATCAAATCAAAATCAAATCCCAAAGTCTCTAGAAATTCCATTCACCTAGCTCAATTCAACCCCTAACCACTTAGTGCATTTTGTCCGTGAAACGATGTTTACCCTATATGGTTGGTATATAGCGCTTTCTTTTTCTTGATATATTCGGCAATCATTAGACCTACTCCGCGTTCAGCAGAGCTATTTGCAATAAGTTGAAATAACTTATTAGAACAAGCGTTATTATTTTGCTCTATTGTGCGCGGTCTGAACTTCAAAATGGATTTCTTGCAAACCCATCGATTTGGCTTTGCCATTTTAAACCTTACCTTACCATTTATTGTTACCCAAATTTAACAATTATTATTCGTACTATTTTGGCACTTTGTGTAGTTTTATTGATAGAATAGAAAATGCCCCCCCCCCCCCCAGATTTTGAAAAAAATGTGCATAACAAATTGAAAAAGAAAAATTTGCCCCTCCCCTTTAATTTTTCGTGAATTGGGTAGAGATTCTAACTAAAGAACCAATTGATATATATTTATTTAATCATTTATCTATATTTCTCTTGAGTAGACTATTGTTTGAGTATCAGCCCTAGCTAACTGAGTAGATTGCAAACCTACCGAACCTTTGAAACTAACAGAAAATATTGTTAGCTTGCTAATAGGTAAATATTCCAAGTTTTCTATCTGCAAAAGGAAGAATCTCAGCTTATTGAACTTCGAAGCGAAATGATCAATTGCAATAGGTTTCAATAAGCATTTTTTAACGCAATTCAATAATCGCAATTCGCTATTTAACGCGAGAAACAACAAAACCAATTGCAATAACTTATTTGTCTATATATGCACATATATAGCGAAATAATTACATATTTAGACACATATATAGCGCTATATATACAGCGAAATAATTAATTGCAATAGGTTTCAATAAGCGTTTTTGAACGCAATTCAACAATCGCAATTCGCTATTTAACGCTAGAAATTACAAAACCAATTGAAATAACTTATTTCTCTATATATGCACATATATAGCGAAATAATTACGTATTTAGGCACATATATAGCGTTATATATATAGCGAAATAATTAATTGCAATATGTTTCAATAAACGTTTTTGAACGCAATTCGCTATTTAACGCTAGATATTACAAAACCAATTGCAATAACTTATTTGTCTATATATGCACATATACAGCGAAATAATTACATATTTAGGCACATATATAGCGCTATATATACAGCGAAATAATTAATTGCAATATGTTTCAATAAGCGTTTTTGAACTCGATTCAATAATCGCAAGTCTCTATTTAATGCTAAAAACTGCAAAACCATTAGCAACAACAAATTTCTATATATCTGCACATATATAGAGAAATAATTGTTTGCAAGAGGTTTCAATGAGTTTTTTTGAACGCGATTCAATAATCGCAATTCGCTATTTAATGCTAGAAACTACAGAACCAATTGAAATAACTTATTTGTCTATATATGCACATAGACAACAACATAATTATTTGCAAGAGGTTTCAATGAGTGATTTTGAACTCGAATCAATACTCTAAAGTCTCTATTGAATTATATATACTACAGATAACATAGCACCGAATAATGTGTCTCTCTATGCAAATATACAGAAAACTAATTAATTGAAAGAATTTTCAATGAGTTTTTTTGAACTAAATTCAATAATCGCAATAACCAATTGCAATAACTTATTTCTCTATATATGCACATATACAGCGAAATAATTAATTGCAATAGGTTTCAATAAGCGTTTTTGAACGCAATTCAATAATCGCAATTCGCTATTTAACGCTAGAAACTACAAAACCAATTGCAATAACTTATTTGTCTATATATGCACATATATAGCGAAATAATTATTTGCAATAGGTTTCAATAAGCGTTTTTGAACGCAATTCAACAATCGCAATTCGCTATTTAACGCTAGAAACTGCAAAACCCATTGAAATAACTTATTTCTCTATATATTCACATATATAGCGAAATAATTATTTGCAATAGGTTTCAATAAGTTTTTTTGAACGCAATTCAATAATCGCAATTCGCTATTTAATGCTAGAAACTACAAAACCAATTGCAATAACTTATTTGTCTATTCAGAATCGTCATATCATAAAAAGAAGTCATTAAAGGAGTTAAGTATCGTTTAGTTGCAAGGAGACGGGAGAAACCTCTGCTCCGTCACTACTAGACAGAGAACGACGTTGCGATGTGAAAACAACGTGACCAATTTTTAATTTGCCTTTTTTTTTAGCTTGATCAAAGAAGAACAGTCTCGACCGAAGTATTCCCAGTTAATTGAACATCCTCTAATAAAGTCCTATGAGGGTAAAGAAGTCGACATTTCCAGATATTTTACGAACATTCTTAATCAAATGGAAGCTCAAGGGTACGCCACATATACCATGAATGATCAGTGGCCATGATTTCAAGGGGGGTGACCATGACTTTTTAAAGAAAGTAGAAGAGACTTTTTGTTATTGATTTCATTCGTGTAATAGATGATTTATTTATTTTTGACAAGTCTCTTTAGTTAACATAGTTAAAGATGAAGTATTTACAAGCTCTTTACTCTCCTTTTTTTAAAGGGTAAGGCAAAGAGTATGGGTAAGTTATAAGAGTGGAAACTGGCGCTAATTAGGACAAAAAATACTTTCAACACCATCTAGCGGTTGGCGACACTTGGCATTTTGTCAAGCTTTGCAATCATTTTTCTGTCTGGAACTGAGATCAAACATTTATTACTGTACTAATTTTACCAACTAAACAAATTAAATATTCCTATTATTACAGTAAAAAAATCTGTGACGCCAAACGCTAGATGGTGTTGAGGTTTTTGTCAATACTAGCGGCACTTCCCACTCTTGTAAGTTATATATTTGCGGTAAGGAGCAAAATGCAAGGAGATACGGAGTCTTACCACAAAGGTCGTAGCCTTACCACCTTTGTGGTAAGGAGCAAAAGGCATGGAAAGGCATTCTTAAATGAGAGATTCAGTTCCCAAATCGATTGGTCGTAAACTAAAGTAGAGATAAGTTGTAAAAGGACATCACTAATTATAGGTTAAATGTGCCAATAGTTATTGGAAAAATTATTCAGTTTGTTTTTCTTGTATGGAGAGCCTGTCATACAAGAAATTACAACTTGTAAAATATATTTTACTTGAATCAAATACGCTACAAGCATTCCGTTAAACCATAGTGTGACACAAGTTCCTTAAAGAAGTGGAAGAGACTTCTTGTTATTTATTTCATTCATATAATATATTATTACTTTTATGTTTCTTTGGTTAACCAAATGCATAACTTGGAAAAAGGCTCCTATTATAAATAATAAAGAAATGTATGAAAAAGAAAATTTAATACAAAAAAGTGGCCAAAATGTCAGCCTCTATTTGAGATCCAAAGCTAGGGTTAAGGAGTTTGATAAAAACAAAATCCTGCATTCCGGGTAAGGAAACCTATTTGACAAATTCTCGTATTGATCAGTGTTTTTGAGAAGAAGGTAATAACTTTCCGATTACTTCCGATTTGACAAAGTCAAATACGTCGGCGAACAACATGACTCATAGGCTTATTTCTTTTTCATGAGATTGTAAATCTCTTAGTAGAAGCTATATCTCTATTTAGATTGTAGCTCTCTATGTTAAATATGGATAGTTTTGCATCTTTCAAACAAGATAAAAAAAATGATGCTCTGCTTCTTCTGGATGGTCACCTTTAGTTACAAATTTTTGATTGATATCAAATTGCAATTCAAATATAATGACAACTATTGACTACCCAGATCACAGCTTATGCCGGAGTTGCAGATTCTTTTTTTTTTGGGGGGGGGGGGGTTCATTTGTGCTCACTTCATTTCAGATAGTATAAATTAAAAGTGCACAAATTTTTCATAACTTAGTCTCACTGACGTACTGAATTTACCGGTTCGTGGGACTAAGTACCACTTCATAAGCATGAAAAAGCGGATCTGATCCCTCAGAACTACTAGGCAGCTCCCAAAATGTAAAAAAGTAACCTTACTGAGCTATTAAAATTTACGACTTCATCCCAAGCCGCTCACCACTTGTTACTTAATTTCGACAAGCCCTGTGGACCAAAATTTTCGTTTTATGGCCCCGACATGTCACCAATTTGCCACTTAGCTGTGGCACGATCTCTCTGATGCTTGAGAAGAGCTGTCAAACTTTCAATTTTCGTTCAAATGATCCCTCTTTAATGATCTACTACCATTGGCTCGATACGATCACTCTTGGTTAAAAAAAAGTCCAATAAAAAAACGCCTATGGCTGTTCTTTTTAGAGAAGTTCTGCATTTTTAAAACCTTTGCTCTGGGTGTCTAGAATATGTTGAATTTGAATGAATGTAATTTTCAGTAAGGTTGAATACTTTTTCTTTCTAAAATTATGCAAGTCTTCCTACAATAATTATTTTTGATGGGTAGGTTTAAAATTAACTAACTCTACATTTCCGAAATCACCATAAAAAGTATATATTTTAAATGCATATGTATTTGTCAAGGCTCCATTTACAGATTTTTTTTTGGTCCTACTGGCAAGGTTCACTCTTATTTTAATTTTTCATTGCGTTGCCTTTTTTTTACAAATACGCTTATGAACATCAAAATTGTCTTTATATACCCTAATTTTCCAAACAAATCTTTTGGTACTAACCAGACTTCCACGTACTGTATTTTTTGGATCAATACTTACCATTTAGAACGAATTGGTCACTATAATAGCAAAGGGAATTAAAAACCTGAAGGCAATTTAATATTTTAATTTATTAGACAACATGACTAAAAACGGTTCACAAAAAAGCTTCATGATACCTCACCAAATACTTTTTTAAAGGATTTTACATCTAATACATGTCCAAATCTAAGGGTAAACAAAAATTTGTATTTATTTGAATATGTTCTCATCCTTATATAAATATCTGTCGACTTATCAGGAAGCTCTTCAATCAATACGACATCATTCACAGGTATAATAATGTCCCGTCGATTTCCAAAAAAAGTCAAGTGGGCTACTCTTAAATTTTCACCAGATTTGTCAATGTACATAAACCCAATAAGCTTTCTAGAAAGTTCACCCATAACGCCAAGCATTCCCAGGGCTATTACGGAAATTATAACAACGTTACTAAGTTCGCTTTCATTTACGAGACCTTGGGCGCTCAATGAATTCACTAGCGGTATAGATGCAATAGTAATACCTGTTTGATATATTTTAAGTCTGCAAATTAAACGAGCTGCCCTTATATATTTAAAATTATAAATTGGTGTATAATTATCCAAGTCCACTGCACCTTGTTTTTCATTAAGGAAAGGGGTTGTTGAAATGGACCTTAGGACATTTTTCACAGTGTAAGAGAGTCTGCAGTAAGCATATCTGGGCCCGAGTGACATCACGAATTTTGAAGTTCAAGAATCTCAGTGTTATCGGCTGACGTGATTGACTCTATGCTAACTTGCCCGTTTGCTTGCAAAGACTCGTATAATTCTTTATATTGCCTATTTTCTGCGTTATTCAGTATTTCTAAGAAAAGATCTTCAACTTCAACTTGAACTTTACTAATTTCTTCTTTTAATTTATTATTTTTGATAATGAGATCTCTTGTCTTTGTTGTAATTTCAAGAAGGCCACTTTTCTTTAAAATGTCTGCTGTCCTTAAAAACCGCTGCCGTCTGTTGTGCTCCCTGTTACCACAGTTAAAATGTGTTTCTGTACTGCTTGATGACTGACTTTGATCAGACATGTCAATTTTCTAATGTGAAAAACACCATATTTTCCTGTAAGAAAGAAATAACTTCATTACAATACTTAAAATAGGTCAACCAAATAAAGATCCATCTAGAAAACTGCCAATATTGCAGCCATGGGTACAGCATGCCTTATTTTCTAAAAAAAAAAACTTCCTTTTAGGCCCTATGGAAGAATTGCATGCAGCATTCCAAGATATGTCCTATTCATCAATCTGACCAGGGGGACATATTTTCAGGGAAAATAGCAGAATTTATAGCCTTATAACTTTCTCACAATAAACTGTAATCAGTTCCAAGAAAAAAAAAAAAAAAAAAAAAAAACAGGACAAATCCGAAGTGTTGTTCCCATAACATAAACAGGAAACACTGTCTTAATGCTCTCTCCTTATTTGTTTTAAGATGGAAAAGCTCTTGATCAATAATGTTCATGGACAAACAACCAAACTGAATAAGAAACTGATAAATCAAACTCGAAAAAAAGAGACTAAAAGCTACAAAATCCTAACCATAGAACTCACAAGGTTAGGAGGGGATACTAACTTACTAAGTAAAAACAGAACAATATCATCCTGTCTCTTTTGTTGATCCAGTACTTGAAGCTACATGAACAAAAATGTCGGCTTTTCCGCTTTAAAACATATCCTTCACTAGCATATAGATGCAGAGACTTCCTAAATGTCTCTGCCTGCAGTAAGTGTTCTGGCAAATGGTGGTAGAGCTTTTAAGTCTATTGATATTACCTTAAATTGCAGTTTAGAACAGGGCGAGTTAAGGATTTCAATCCTTGTGATGACTTCTATAGGAATGATTTTCTTGTCCAGTTACTCATTACTGCGAGGTTAAAAATTCAGCTGCCTCCCAGTTGAACAGGAATTCTTGATATAGCCACTTTTCATTAATTTTGCAGTTAAATGTGTGAGTGGATTCAGCATACACTGTGTCTTCTGAAAGCTGGTTCCGTAGATTGGCAACTCTCTGGCTGAAGAAGTGGCTTTCTTCTCTAGTGCTACAATGTGGCTTTGAAAGTTTCTGTGAATGTTCTCTAGTCACGTGATGCAAGGGGTGGGCAAACAGATTAGGAAGTGTTTTAGGTATACTGAATGGACAAACTGGCTATTATGAAGCATTTCTAGCTGTTCCTGTGTTTGAGCAGATTTTACTGGTGTTTTTACTCAATCCTTATTATCAATTTGTGAAGTGAAAGCTTTGGTATTTTTTCCTCCTGCTTTCTTGAAACTTCAATCCTCTGCAATTAGCCTGGAATAAAGTGCAAGAAGGGAACCCATCCTTGCTCATTTGTTTGTTCTCAGATTAGCATTTATTGCAGCATTAGAGGTAAAGTTGAGAAGAGTTGCTATTAGTAACTCAGAAAGTTGTTTAGCTAGGTGAATACAATTTCAGGAATACATTAGTAGCCCAAATTATATCCCTGACAGCTATTTTCAAGCTCATAAGCCTATCCCTTTCCCTTTCTAAAATTCTGACAGGGTTTTCGACTAGGTAGACATTTATGAAAATAAGCCCAAGTTTAAAAAACTCAAGATTGGCTTAAGTTAAATCCTGGGATAAGCCTTACATTCAAGCATTTGCAAACAACAAAGTGAAACTGCACCAGGAAATGTCGCCTTGAGCAATGACATTGATACGAAAGTGAACTAAACACAAGATTGGCTCGAAAAACGTCCACAATGATGATAAGCGTTGGCTGGACTGAGGCCATCCACTATACTTTCATTACAAATTTGGGAACTTCCCAGTCTAGTTTTCATGATATACTAGACCAATTTGCATCTACACCTTTCTTGAATAAGCTAAGTGATGAAGAAGTAACAGTTGTTTTTATTACTCAGGGACTTCTAAAGTGATTATGTGAATCGCAAAATTGTATATGGGGTTACTGTATATGGTGCTTGTGCAAAGACCCAACTACAAAAAGTTGAAACCTCACAAAGGGATATTCTCCACCTGACATTTGATCTCAGAAAACCAACAATTGATAAGTTTTATAGACAGCAAAATGCCAAAATAAATTTATTTGTTTATTTACAACAAATAAATTAACTATTTGTTTACAATAAATAAATTTATTACCAACAGCAAATAAAAGAAGAAAGTTCCACGTAATTAATTATTTATAAAAAATGAAGTCGACAGCTGACACACCATGCATAATTGGCTAAGAAATGCTTCCATGTATAGAGGCATAGCACATGAGTTTGCCAATATTCAAATGAAACTTCCAGTATCATTCAGGTCTATTGCTCCCACATTCCCTTCATGGACTTCCTCCCTATTATAAATACCAATTTCTCATAATAGACAAAAGAACTAACCCCCATCCAAAACATCCAAAAACAAAAATTTCTGAACTTAATAAAATTACATAAAGATGATATTTATTTATCACTATTGATACATACAGGTACATATTTATCACTGTTGAATTCAAGAAGCCAGTTTGAAATTCATGCCATAAACATATCAGGGTCAATTTGGAGTGTTTTGCAACTGTCAAAATCATCGTATGCTTAGCTTATTATCTTTATGTCAACAGCAGAAAGGCTGATTTTACTTTTTATTTTTTCTTGTACATCATTAATGGGAATGATGAAGGCAGTTGGTGCAAGGACTGTTCCATGGGGTGTGCTGCTCAAGACTCCCATCAGTTCTAACAAATAGATATGCCCTTCTGATCACACAATAATAACAGATTGAATACAGTCATTCAAGAACTCATTATTCCAACTGATGCAGCCTTAATGCACCACACTTAACCCAGAGGAATGCATGACTAACTTTGTCAAAGGGCTTAGCTAGGTGGCAAAGTATTATGTCAACAGGGATGTATTTCTCCAGTAGGGTTGTAACATAATCATAGGCATCTAGCAAGTTTGCTTTGGTTGAATCACAAGCTCTAAATCCATGTTGACCATCATAAATAATCCCATTTACTGTTTGGTTGGTGGTGATTGCTGTGTTTAGGATTGCTCCCATAATTTTCCAGATAACTACCATCAGGCTTATTGGTTGGTAGTTGCATGTTTTATCTTTATTACTCTTTCTGAAAAGAGGAGTAACATGGGCTACTTTCCAATCATTTGACACTATTGAAGTTTATAGTGGGCATTAAAAACATTGGGTGAGAGGTATTGAGATACCTGATTATGTTTCTTTCAGTAGTCTAGGATAAATCCTATCTGGCCCTTTAGCTTTATTAAATAAAAAAAAACAAGTTTTATAAACTGAAAGTAAGGAGCAACATTAAAACTTAAAACGAACAGAAATTATTCCGTATATGAAAGGGGCTGTCCCCTCCTCAACGCCTCGCTCTTTACGCTAAAGTTTGACTTTCTCACGACTCTATTTTTTTTAAACAATGAAAAACTTTAGCGTAAAGAGCGAGGCGTTGAGGAGGGGACAGCCCCTTTCCTATATGGAATAATTTCTGTTCGTTTTAAGTTTTAATGTCGCTCCTTACTTTCAGTTTAAAAAACTTGTTTTTTTAATTTAATTTCTGATCGTTTTTTAAACAATAAAAACTTTAGCGTAAAGAGCCAGGCGCTGAGGAGGGGACAGCCCCTTTCATATACGGAATAATTTCTGTTCGTTTTAAGTTTTAATGTCGCTCCTTACTTTCAGTTTAAAAAACTTGTTTTTTTTTATTTAATTGTTTAAAAAAAATTGAGTTGTGAGAAAGTCAAACTTTAGCGCAAAGAAATAGGCGTTGAGGAGGGGACAGCCCCTTTCATATACGGAATAATTTCTGTTCGTTTTAAGTTTTAACGTTGTTCCTTACTTTCAATTAAAAAAAACTTCTTTTTTTTATTTCATTTGTGAACATTTTTGAATTAATGCAGGTTTTGATTTTGGCTCACCATGCATGAATAATTAAAACAAAATTTGCATATTAATTTTACTTTTATTTGGTTAAATGGCTTTCTCGAAACTTGTTGAATTTCATTTACAAACGTTTTTATTAGTAATAAATATCTGTAACTTACGAATTAACTTACGTAACGAACTTCTTTATTCATAGATTTTTAATAGGTATATTAGGGGATTTGCCCCCTAGTCAATACCTTGCTCTTTAAGCTAAAGTTCGAATTTTGTTCCAATTCTTTAAAAATGACCCCTTAATCACATAGGCCGTTAATTAGAATAAATAGCTCTTATGAAAGTACTAAAAAATCTTTGGCTTAAAGAGCAAGGCATTGACTAGAAGGTGAACCCAATCATATAGCTAATAATTTTTTGTTCGTTTTAAGTTTTGATGTTGCTCCTTACATTCAGTTCAAAAACTTGTTTTTTTATATTTAATTTCTGATTTTTTTTTAAAATAATGATGGGAAATCCGGCTCCCCCTTCATAGCCATGTCCCTTCCCTCACAAAAACTTCTTTCATGAAAAGATCCTCCCATACAAACCCTGACTAACCCCAACCCCCACTACCAGAAAAAATTCCCCCTGAAAACGTCTGTATACTTCCCAATAACCAATACTATATGTAACATTGGGTAAAGTTCATAACTTTCAGCCCTTCCCCTGGGGGCTTTGAGGGATTTAGTCATCCTAAAAGACATAGTTATAATATTTTCAACCATGCTGAACAAAATGGCTATCTCAAAATTTTGATTGGGTGACTTTGGGAAAAAAATGAGCATGGGAGGGGGCCTAGTTGCCCTCTATTTTTTTGGTCACTGAAAAAGGGCACTAGAACTTTTAATTTCAGTTCCAATGAGCCCTTTCACGATATTCTAGGACCACTGGGTTGATACAATCACCCCTGAAAAAAAAAAAAATAAACAAGCATCAGTGATCTTTCTTCTGGCAAAAAATGGAAAATTCCACCTTTTTGTAGATAGGAGCTTGAAACCTCTACAGTAGGGTTCTCTGATACATTGAATATGATGGTGCGATTTTCATTAAGGTTCTATAACTTTTAGGGGGTCTTTCCCCCTTTTTTGGAAATCAGCCAAATTTTCTCAGGCGCATAACTTTTGATGGGTAAGATTAAACTTGATGAAACTTGTATATTTGAAATCAGAATTAAAATGTGATTCTTTTGATGTATCTATTGGTATCAAAATTCCTTTTTTTAGAGTTTTGGTTACCAGTGAGCCAGGTTGCTCCTTACTTACAGTTTGTTACCACAAACTGTTTGATGAGGATTTGAATTCTTCAACCTCTTCAGCTTGCCTTCAGCTTTCTGTTTTAAAATGGACTTCTGTAATCTTGACTTGAAGAAAAATAGTTTTTCCCTGAGTGATTTTTCTTCTTCTTACAAAAAACAGCACCTGGAATCTACAATAGACTCCTTTTGGCTTTGAGGAGGCTTCTTCTAAATACACAATCAATACTTCAAAAATCAATAACAAACATCAGATAAACAAAATGGCTCTTTTTTTCTTTTGTTATCAACATCAACACAATCATTTTACATATATATATATTTTTTTCTATATATCATAAGGCTATATCAGGGACCATTGGGAGGGGGGCACATTGTCAGAAAAGTCACCATATTTGGAAAGAGCATAAAATAGGGAATCTAAGGGTACAACTTTTAGTTTAATAGCATGTTTTCTTTAGAAGGGGTTAACCTCCAAACTGATACCATACAATCATCCCTCAGGAATTAAAACTGTTTGGTATTGTAAAAAACCCATATGCTGACTCCTTTTTTTAAATTAATTTTATATCACACAAGCAACAAGAAGAAAAAAGCTGCACTGTGGAAAATTCATTGGCTTTATATTTCTTAAAATTTATTTCTGATTGCAAGTGAGAGGTAAGTTTAAACTTTATCAAGACCCCTCCCCCTAATGTACAAATATATACCCTGAATTTGTATATATAGGGGTGGGGGTAAAATTAATTTGCAGCAGAAATTATTATTATATTTGGAAAGAGCATAAAAAAGGGCATCAAGCAGTATGTTTACTTTATTTGTAAGTCAATAATATGAACTGCAAAACTTGGTAAATTTCTACCAGATCATATTAGGCCTATTGAGTTAGGAATAAAGTGAATACACCATTTGATGCCTTTTTTTATGCTGATTATAAATATAATAATCATTTCTATCAGAAATCAATTTCAGCCCCCCTTCCTATATATACCAATTCAGGGTTAGGTTGTAGAAATATATACCCTGAATTGGCATATATAGGGGGGGGGCTGAAACTCATTTCCAATAGAAATGATTACTATATTCATAATCAGCATAAAAAAGGCATCAAGTGGTATATTCAATTTATGTGTAAGTCAATAATATGATTTGGTAGAAATTTACCCAAAACTTTACCCAGCATATTACTTCTTCTGCCAGTACTGAGTCAATCAAATCCTGTAGACAAGAAATGATGCAACAAGTCCTGGCAAATAGTTTGGAATACACCTGATCAGTCAGCACACTATCTTCACTGACCAGCAGCTGCATGACCATTCTATCAGTGGCGAATTCGATTTAATGTAATGATATAGCCTATATTCTTTGAATTTTGGAGGACTGAAAGTTAAAGGCTACATTTGTTGGAAGTCAAGACCAGGATTTGGCAAGATTCTTGATCATACAAACACATTAAAAAATAGCAAATTACCGTAATTGCTGCGATTCTAGTCTTTACCTTTTTTCAGATATGACTTTAAACTTAGGGTAGTAAATTAATAAACTAAATAAAGAAATAAATTATAAATAGATTCCGAACCGACATGGTTGCCGACACGGTCAGTTGGAAAATCACAAAAAATTTCAAAATTTGCGTGTTACACATTGGTTTTCGGTGCTACAGTAAAAAAAAAGTTGCGACCTTGCGACACGCGGCGCATAGTCCGTTTAAGCGTACTTGGTTTAGTTTTCGGTCAAATTTTCAATGTTGTTTTGTCTAGTTATTTCCAACTTAGTGCCTATCTTTTGGATCGAACTCGACAAGAAGGAGGTCCAGGTTATATAAGCTTTGCGCCAATCTTTCAAAACAAATACGGGATGAAGGTGATCCAAGCTTTTTGTCAATTCATCTGCCTTTTTTTTAAAAGCCTCATTATTTCGTCCATGACAGCAAGAAAATTGTAGCACGAAATTGCTACTTTTTGTTCATTAAATGTAGTGCGTTCTGCAATTCTACCTATGATGAAATAATGCTAAAATAGCACTTTCGTGCTATAAGTGACAACCCTGTTTTAGAAAGTGTATGAATTAAAGCGTATGATCAATTAGATTAGATGACGTTAGAGCATGAAAAGAAAAACGGGCAACAACAGACACAGTATCCTGTGCACAGCATAAAGATATAGCAGTAAGTTTACCGCAGATAATTTCTGGCTCTTCATTCTCGGTGCGAACAAACAGCCCCTCCCACGTCTTCTTGCATTAGCGCGTACAAACAGCTCCTCTCATTTGATCTGCCATCAGCGGTCCAATTACCCTGGAACGCGTATTTTGGGAGAAACTTTCTCAAAATGCCTTTGAAACCAATTTAAGACTTTGAAACCAACTTTTAATTCCTAAAAACATCTAATAATACCATTGCACAACTAATTACCGATTTTCATATATGTATTGGAATAAACTAATTTAAAATTAGTTTCTTCAAAGTTTAGTGTTCAAACGTTGAAGCCAAGTTTCCTGTTCAAGAGAAACCTGAATTGTCTACCCGTGAAAAGATGTAATGTCGCTTATGTTTCTACGTTCTCTGGAGCACTCGCACCTCGGTCCGGGTTTTAATAATGGGTGAGATAGGGAAAGATCATACTGCCTATAATTTATATACTCTGATCCTGTGGGTCCGAGACAAAGGAAATATCATACAGATGTCCACCTGAGCAATTTTCTGACAACGACTAAATTTGGTACCAGTGATAGTCTGTCTTTATTTTCGTCCAAAAATATTCACATGCACGGTGACAGTCAAACGCAAGCTTTTTCACACCGTTTGATCCTCACAAAAGATTTTGAAGATAATTTAAAATAACTTGTGAAACAATCATACAATTTTTATTATTATTTGTCAGCTATAATCGTATGATCGCCTGAAAAAATCTCAATAAACACGTAAAATTTAATCGTTCAATAGGCATGGCATCATTGATAGGTAAACATACAGTACCATCGCCCCAAAAAGGTTAAGGTTACTCTTGAGGTGATACCCCTTTTTTGACATTGCAGCATAGGCCAACTACACATTTGCATTATATGTCTGTTGCCTGTGTCATATGGTCATGTGACTGTCTTCTTCTGACGCAGAAAGTTACGCACTGTGGATGCAGCAAAAAGTCAGAACTCTGTATCTAATCCATAGTAGTAAAAAAAGATTAAAGGTCAGATCCACGCTATATATTTTATTTGAAAACTAAGCGTGACTCAGGTTTAACGGCAAGATCTGATAAGTGACAACTCAGCCTTATAGAACCTGGTTTTCATTCTTTTTGCACTGCATCAAGATTCATCTCGTATTAGCACTAAATCAGGATTTTCCTCATTTTTGTACCATGTAACCAAAAATTCAGAGGTTGGACTTTAATATTTTTTTGTACCTAATTCTGACTTAACTATTTTTACTTACTTAGTTACTTAGGTCCTCCTGAGCCATCTGGGGCGCATAGGGCATCGACGAAGCCTCGGTAAACGTTACGTATTGGCGCTGCGGCAAGTGCATCCTCTCACTGGGGTTGTAGTGATGTGTGAGCACTGCGTAGATCACGATCATTCGTGCGTCTGAGCGTGTTTCTCTTTCTTTCCCTCTGTCGACGCCCACGCGGCTTCCATTGTTGAACCTGGTTCGGGATTCTTGAGTCCTCCATCCGAAGGACGTGGCCAAGATAGCTCCATCTCTTCTTCTTAACTACTTCAGTAATAAGCGGCTGGCCAGTTCTTCTGCGGACTTCAACGTTGCTGACTCTTTGACCCCAACCGATGTTCAGCACGCGTCTCAAGCACATATTTTCGAGAGCTGTGAGTCTTTTCTCTGTCCCAACATCTAGTTTCCAGCACTCACTGGCATACAATAGCACGGACAAAACGTTGCTATTAAGAAGTCGTAGCTTTAGTGCAAGCGAGTACTTCTTTGTTTAAGAAGTACTCGCTTGCACTTCTTTAACTATTTTTGCATCAAATTATTTCACAGTCGAGACTTTTGAGTAACAGCCAAGATTTTTGAGCCACAATTTGTTTTTCATTCAGTCAGGACTTGGCTCGTTTTCTCGCCAAGTTAGGACTTAGCTTAAACTTCCCAAACCAGTTCGTATATTAATTTACCTCGGTTTTTTATTGACTTGGAACTCAGTTCGTTTTTAAGCAAATAAATTCGCAACTTAAATCACAACAAAGTCGGGGCTGTACTTGTTTTGACACCGTATCGTTTAAATTACGTACCTTGGCTAAGGGAATATTTTCATCGACGTAACGAGTTGGCTTGTCACGAGTCAGCCCTTAATCATTTTGCATAAAATCATTTCTTATCTTGCTTATCTTTTCATTGCTTATGCTTTCACTGAGCATTATTTCGTTGCTAATCTTTGCTAATTTAACAAAATGAGAAATTTATTCGTTTTTACACTGAACCAGTTTGCACCTTATGCTGTGCTTGCTGTTGCCTATGAAACGATCAGAAATAATAAAAAAAACAAAAAAAACAAGTTTACAACTGAAAAAGTTTTCAACTGAAAACTATCCAACATCAAAACTTAACACGAACAGAAACTATTACGTATATCATTGGGTTCGCCCTTAAGTCAATACCTCACTCTTTAAGCTAAAGTTTTTTTAGTACTCTCATAAGATCTATTTATTCTAACTAACGGCCTGTGCGGTTAATGGGTCATTCTTACAGAATTGGAAACAAATTTAACCTCATTGCAAAGTGTGAGGTATTGACTTGGGGGCGAACCCCCATAATATATGTAATAAAAACATATTATTATATAACTTCGTTACGTAAGTTAATTCGTAAGGTACTTATATTTATTAAAAACGTTCGTAAATAAAATTAAACAACTTTCGAGAAAGCTGTTTAGCCAACAAAAAGTAAAATTAATATGCGAATTTTGTTTAATTATTCGTGTACGGTGAGCCAAAATCAAAACCTGCATTAATTCAAAAACATTCAGAAACTAGATTTAAAAAAAAACAAGTGTTTTAAACTGAAAGTAAGGAGTGACATTAAAACTTAAAACGAACAGATAATATTCCGTATATAAAAGGGGCTATCCCCTCCTCAATACCTTGCCTGCGTATTCAGCCTGTCCCAAGCCATGATAAGGAGGGAGGGTTGGGGTGTGGGCTTGTGACCCACACCCGGGACCTCAAGGGCCTGCCCTTGAGGGAAATCCTAACTGCAAAGAAACATCAAGGAAACACCATTATATACAGTGGATCGCAGCAAAAGCGTCAATACGGAGTAGCCCTAATGATGACAAAACAGACTTCCCAAGCTCTTATACAGTGGACACCGGTGTCACCTAGAATCCTGAAAGCCCGCTTCATCGGCGCGCATGTGAAACTGTCAGTAATAGTATGCTACACACCCACCAATGACGCCACCGACGAAGCAAAAGACGAATTTTACAGAGCTCTCAACTCCGTGGCAAACGAAATACCACGGCATGACATGGCATGTTTTCTAGGAGACTTTAACGCGAAAGTAGGGAACGACCGATCGTTTTCCCCTGAGGTTGTCGGAGAGCACGGCCTGGGCCAGCGAAACGAAAACGGAGAACTACTTATCGACTTCGCGCTCCTTAACGACCTAGTAATCAGAGATAACCTATTTTCTCATCGGGATGTACACAAATATTCTTGGATATCTCCCGATGGCCATACCCGAAATCAGATTGACCATTGTCTTTGGAGCAGGAAGTGGAGATCAAGCCTACTTGATATAAGGAGATATAGAGGAGCTGACGTTGGCTCAGATCATAATCTGATGGCAGCAAAAATTCGCCTCAAATTGAAAAGAAATAGAAAAACAAATAAGGCTCCCTTAAACCCAGTCTCTGACTCGGAAAAACTGAGGTTGAGAGAATTCAACCAAGCCTCTAAACTAGAGATGCGGAATAGATTTGAAGCCTTGTCTTTACTAGATGATGCTGATAGCAATCAATACTGGGAAAGCATAAAGTTGTGCTTTCACAATGCCGCGAAAGCCACCATTGGGTACCGCAAGAGCCCAAAAGACCAGTGGCTATCTGACCAAACATGGGAACATTTTTTCATTGAGACAAGGAAAAAAGTAAAAGCATCACTTATCCAAAGACAAACCCCCAACCAACAGATCCTCAGAAACGATGAATACAGAGCCGCGGATAAAGAGGTAAAGAAGAGTGCCAGAAAAGACCAGAGAAACCTGCTGGAGCGAAAAGCAGCGCAGGCAGAAGAGGCGGTGGAGAGAGGTGATTCAAGAGCCGTGTATAAAATCACTAATGAGATTATTGGAAAGAAATCCTCTATACAACATGGACCAGTAACAGACCCCTCGGGCATCCTGATAACTCAGCAGTCTGACGTAAACGAAATTTGGGCCAGTCACTTCGAGAAGCTGTTGAATGGATCCACCAGAGGATCCCCCAGAGATCCAAGCAACAACACTGTTTTTCTTAGATATCAGCACGGATCCGCCGTCATCCACTGAAATTATAGCAGCAGCAAAGAAGCTGAAAAATTGGAAGTCGCCTGGCGAAGACAGGATATCTGCGGAAATGATCAAAGCGATTGTTATGACCTGCATCAAGTTCTGGACAGCGTTGTTCGCAGTAATCTGGACAACCGCCAAAATACCTTCAGATCGGAAACGCAGCACGCTTTTGAGGATCTTTAAGAAAGGCGATACGTCCTTCCCAGGCAACTGGCGAGAAATCTGCATGCTTTACAACCTAGCAAATTGCTGACGCACATTTTACTGCAGAGAATCAGCTCGCAGCTCGACAGACACCTTCGCGACGAGCAAAATGGATTCAGACCGAACCGTTCATGTGCAGACTTGATATTCACCCTACGGCTACTAATGGAAGAAAGCAGAGAATGGCGCTCCAAAATCTATATGATAGTCATCGATTTTGAGAAGGCATTTGACTCAGTAGACCGCCAAAGTCTGTGGAAGATCCTGCTGCATTACGGAATCCCTGAAAAGATAGTTTCACTGATTGTTGCGTTTTATGAAGATAGCGAGTGCTGCGTAAAGACACCAGATGGCCAAACCCGTTTCTTCCGCATTATGTCAGGAGTTAAGCAAGGTTGTGTCTTGTCACCGCTACTTTTCGTAATCGTCATTGATTACATACTGCAAAGTACAAGCACAGACGGAATCCAGCTGAATCCAGAAACACGCCTCAGTGATGTAGACTTCGCTGATGACATCGCCGTCCTAGAATCATGCAAGCAAAGACTCCAAGAACTCCTTGACAAAGTGAGGGAGAGAGGCAGCCATGTCGGCCTAAAAATAAATGATGAGAAAAAAAAATGCATGGCTACCACAGACTCACCGCTGAGCATCACTTGCGGAGACCAACACATAGAGCAAGTCGTCCATTTCAAATACCTAGGAAGCATAATAGAAAGTACCGGATTGACCACAAAAGAAGTGCTCACAAGAATCGACCAAGCCGATGGGGCCTTCAATAGATTACGGAAAGTATGGTGGTCCCAAAGCTTCTCTATACGGCTAAAGTTATGACTCTTCAATAGCAATGTTATGCCAGTGCTGCTTTACGCAGCCGAAACCTGGCACCTGAACCAGGAACAAGAGAGAAGAATACTTGCTTTCGAAAACACATGTCTCAGAAGAATTCTCAACATCCGTTGACTGCAGAGAATAACAAACCAATCCATCCGTGACAAGACTGGCCAGCCTCTTGTGACACAAATCATAAGAGTCCGCCGATGGAGATACCTTGGCCATGTACTACGTATGGACAATCTCCGACTACCAAATGCAGCGCTCCATTGGCAGCCATCGGGTCCACGCCGCAGGGGCAGACCAAGAAACACCCTACGTCGAACGTACCAGACAGATCTCCGTAACCTGCACACATCAATCCAACCAAAGTGGGAGGACATACTTGCAGCAGCAAACCGGCGGGAAGATTGGCGGCTCCTTCTTGATGCCCTGGGTGCCTCTGGAGGCACAGGCGGATCTAAGGTAAGGGTCCCCTCCTCAACGCCTCGTTCTTTAAGGCTGGATGGAATGAAAACCGAAAATTAGCTATGCAAAAGAGATTTTACTCTGCGAAAATGGGGCGGTTACCTTTGTTGAATGCAAACGGGTTTAGAAGGCGGTCCTTAACTGGACTCTGCAAAATTTGAATAGCAGGGTTTCAAGCTCTCACCTGATCTTAAAAGACAAAATCGCAAAAAAGTAAAAAGTGGACAAGTATGTAGAATCTTGTTTCCCTCTCAGCATTAGCCTTTAGTAAAATTGAGAAAAGACTAGACATTTAAAAAAGAAGAAGGATCAATTAAAGAAAAACGTAAGGACGTTTGATAATATATTGACAGAAAAGAATACACTCATTTAGCAAGGGCACTGACGGAAAATTTTCCAGGGGGGGGGGGCAGAAGCCAAAACAGCAGTGGTGGTTGGGGGACAGGGAATATATTTCAGGATATTTATTTTTGTAGGAATAAGTTTATTTATAAATACTTTTACTGAAAAACTCAAATGAAAAGAGCAATTAAATTGCATTCAAAATGAAACAAAATACAGTATATTTTAAACAACAAGGATTCCTGGCAAAAAGATCGCTTTATTTAATCAATAATATGAATAATTATTAAGCATTTAATCTGAAAAGGAAGTCAGATTGAAACCAAACATATTGAAAGATTTATTGCTTGCATAGATTATAACAGATGTAGAGTTGTCTTTATGCAATTTCCTACTCCTTAGAATAGTTTGCACAAAAAGCAAAGATACTCAAAAATCATCCTGCCTGCATAGATACCACGTCTTGATTTTATACCGGCCATGTAAAATGTCAAAAAAACAAACAAAGATAGACATCTCAGTGAAAAAAAAAGAACGACAAACGAGACTGCGGCCAGTGGAGAGAAAAGAAACGACAAATGCAAAATAACGCGGATGTTTTGCCTATATCCAAACAAAGCATCTTCAGCACGAGAGAAACAGAAGAGGAACAAGATAAAAAAAAAAAAAAAAAAAACAAGCTAAAACTAAAAAAACAATAAAACCACCACCAAAAAAAAAAAAATATATACCATTGGCGCAAACTGATCCACGTAGGGAAAAGATGCTATTATAGAGCAACTTTTTTTCTCTATAATAGCATCTTTTCCCTACGTGGATAAGTTTGCGCCAATTGTATATATATATATTTTTTTTGTAGTGGTTTTATTGGTTTTCTAGTTTTAGCTTGTTTTTTTTTTATCTTGTTCCTCTTCCGTTTCTCTCATGCTGAAGACACCTTGTTTGGATACAGGCGAAATATCCGCGTTGTTTTGCATTTGTCGTTTCTTTTCTCTCCACTGGCCGCAGTCTCGTTTTTTTTTTTTTTTCACTGAGATTTTTCTCTTTGTTTGGTTTTTTGTCATGGCTGGCCAGTTCGGCTTAAGATCTTTCATGTAAAATGTACCTCTTTCATAACAGGACAATTCTCCACCTCGAACTTAAATCCCTTTTATACAAAATTTACAGAACAGCGAAAGAAAAAACTAAATTTAAACTTACTATCCAGCTGTCAAATTGATCATCTTTCTTTGTATTAGCCTATTCAACTAGATAAAATGAGCAGGTTGAAAAAAAAATTTGTCACAGGAGAATCTTATCAAATAGTTCGTGATAAAAAAAAACTGGATAAAAAAAGTGACTTGGGCCAACATCCACCAAAACTAAAAAAGGAATTCTCTTGACAATTGCTAGGCCAACTGTATTGGCTTTTTATGCTGATTCCAAATCTATAAAATTATTTCAGTTTTTTGTTACCCACCCACTACTAAAAATTTGAGAAAATTTGGCTAGTTTTTGAAAAAAGGGGAACACCCCCCGAAACGTGAGCGATCTAATTGAAAATCCCTTAACAAAAAAATCATATCAGAAAACTCTACGATAGAAGTTTCAAGCTCCAATCTTTAAAATGTGGAGTTTCGCATATTTTTTCAGAATAAACATCTTCGATGCATGTTTGTTTGTTTTGCTTTTTCCCAGGGGTGATTGTATCAAAGTGAGTGTCCAAGATAATTGGGAGGGAGCTCATTCAAACGTAAATTGAACGCTCTTTTTTAAATGACCATACACGCTGGGCCAGAGGAAAGTCTAGCTTTCTGCCATTTTATGGCACCAAACTACCACTTTACTCTAAAGAGGACGAATTTGCAATCAACTTAAAATTATGAGAATTTCATTGGTTTAAAAGTACCAATAGCTATATTTTATGCTTCCCAGTTGCAATAGAAGTAATGCTAAACGGTGGCAGTACTGGCTTCGACCAGGTTGATTCACTTTATTTGTAATAAAATTAGGCTACGTTTGGTGATCTGTAATTGCGTATCAGCTACAATAAAGGGGGGGGGTGAGTCATTCTTTAGGTGGGGATAGGGTAGATTCCTAAAAAAGTACATATTAATGGACACACTGCTTAGTCTTCGTGAGGCTTCAGATAAATGTTGAAAGAGGTAGAGAGGAGTCGGAATTAATTAAAATGTTTCTCTATACAGCTAAAATATTAAATTTCCATATCTACCAGCACAAAGGGGGGAAAAGGCAAGGCAGGCCATCATTCTTTGGGGTCAGTAAATTTCTTTGGGGTGGCAAATACTGCTAGAAACTTAGTTTTCAACAGTTTCAAATGGTATTATTTTTCTTGTTCTATTTATATGAATTACTTCAATGTATTTAAACAAATAAATGCAATGTATTTATCGATAAGAAAATCCTATTACAGAGCTTGTCATGGTTCCAGTTATGTATAAGATCAAAAGTCTATCTCATTCTTAACTCCTTACTCTTTACTGTGAAGTTTTGCTTTTGTTCAAATTCTTAAAGAAAATTTGCAACTGGAAAAAAAAGATTTTTCAAAGCACAAAAAAACTTTCGTTTAATGAGCAGGGCTTTGGAAAGGGGGCAGTCCCTCTAATATACGAAGTAATTTCAATTTGTTTTGAGTTTTAAACTTGCTCCTTACTTGAGTTGAAAAATCTTTTCTATTTGTTTAATTGCATTTCATGAGATTGAGGAGACTTATGAATGCAATACTTTTGGTAACGCAGAAAAAAGATCAATGTTTCATTGATCTCTGTTTGGATTTTGATGTTAATCAAATAGTTCATGATAACTGACGGCAAGTAAGGGAAAATTATAACGTATATGAGGGGATTTGCCCCCTCCTCAACATCTCGCTCCTTAAATTTTGTCCCAATTCTTTAAAAACTACTTCTGAAACACAAAGGTCGCTTAATTAGAGCATTACATACCTTTTTTTTAAGTGCCGAAAAACCTTAGCATGAAAATCGAGGTGTTGAAGAGGGGGCAACCCTACTCACACAGGCCTACATAATAATTTCAGGTTGGACGGATATTTTTTTTAACAATATCGACAGTTTTGAATTTGGTTATCAAACACCAAAACATATAATACCTTTAGACTACTCAATGTTTATAAAAAGTAACGCATTATCAAAGTAGTTTGGTCAAAGTAAAACGCCAAAACTAACATTAAGAAAATCAAATAAAATTTTTTATTAGATCTTTTCGATTTAATTTTGAATACCAAAAACCAATATATTAGACAAATTTATACTTCATAACCGTAGAAAATTAAATCATTTTCAAAGTGGCAATTAGGTAAATACAATCACTCTTGGAAAAAACCAAAAAACGTATCCGTTCAGGGGGAAAAATTCCCAGCATTCCGTTTAGGGGAAACATTTCTGATTATGGTGGCTTCATATATCAGCTCCTGGGTACTCTTGCGATGCAAGCAAAAGTTGACAGCATATTTTTACCGAAATTACCCCATATTAAGTTGTTTACTATAACAGTACGAACTTTCTTGTGTACTAATAACTGCATTAATTACTTATTAGCAAATACATATTTAGGATCACCATAAGAAGCTGATTCTTTGATTTAATGCTATCAATAGTTAGGCTCTTATACTTTCGTTATTGACAAGGATCGTTATTTACTTACCATTCAATACTATGAAGCATTTGATTATTTTTTGTTGTTGTTGTTGCTCGAACCAAATCATATAGCAAAAATGTTTCTGGAAAACTAGAAAAGGGTCACTCAGTCACAAATTAGAACTTGTGTTTTCCTTATTAAGGGTCAAAATATTTTGGCAGGCAGCCAATAATGGAGCAGTACACATTTTTTCCATGGTTTTTCTTCTTCTTTTCTTTTTCTTTTTTACAGGCTTCACAGCTCCGTCACAAATGATGATTTGCCGCTAGTCCTGGTACTTACCTCATTTTCTAATACTGAGGCACTTTCTATACCTTCTCTTGGATGCGTCAAGGGAAGGATTTTTCGTGATTACCTCTGCCTGCAATCTATTCCATGTGGCAACCGATCGCCGGGCGAAACTCGTTTTCAGATATTCTTGGCGGGGAGTACCCTGCTCAACGTAGTCCTGACGAGTTGTACTTCGGCGAGTTGATCGTAAGGTCTTTGCTTTATCAGGAACGAACTTTGATAGCTCCTCTATTGTGCTCTCTTTCCTTTGGTTTCCTTATAATTACTTTATAGTACCAAATTTCCCGGGGGGGGGCATGGCCCCCCTGCCGGTTCCCATATTATTTAGGGTAAATTATTTGACAATTTATAGATTGTTCAATTTTTTTATTGTTTACACAGGATTTGTCATTAGGAAAGGGAAAAATGTTCGAACCTGGTTGTGTCACAAAATAGTAAGGGTCTAAATATGAAACTTACACTAAACATTTAACCTAGACACTTTACCAGCAAAATTCTTATAACCGTTTGAAAACTTATGTATTGAATTTTAGACTTGCTTCCAATTTAACTTTGTCCAAAGAAATGTGAAAAATAGGGGTACACAAGCATTCTACAGTTGAAAACATCCCAACAGAGTTAGCTTTGGGAAAACATTTGTGTAACTATAAGTATTCAGCAAAAACATGCTTTATGAATGATGATGAATTAGAAGAATCGTTCCTCTCCAAGGGCACAAGTTTTTTCCATTCTTAGCCTTCTTGAAATCTTTGCCTTTCAGGAGATGTCAGTGACTCCTGAGGTAATTTCTGTAAACGTCCTCAAGCAGGACCTAGCTATTATGTTTATCCTCTTTTCATACTAAGGATCAGGGTAATCAAACAGCTCGTGATAACGAACTGTAAGTAAGGCCAAGTCCTTGTAAGTAAGGATGTAAGTGACCCGGCTCAATGGTAACCGAAACTCTAAAAAACGAAATTTTGATACCAATAGATACATAAAAAGTATCATATTTTAATGCTGATTTCAAATATATAAGTTTTATCAAGTTTAGTCTTACCCATCAAAAGTTACGCGCCTGAGAAAATTTGGCTGATTTTAGAAAAAAGGGGCAAAGACCCCCTAAAAAAATATAGAACTTTAATGAAAATCACACCATCATATTCAGCGTATTAGAGAACCTTAGTGTAGGGGTTTCAAGCACCTATCTACAAAAATGTGGAATTTTGCATTTTTTGCCAGAAGAAAGATCACGCATGTGTGTTTATTTGTTTTTTTTTCCAGGGGTGATGGTATCGACTCAATGGTCCTAGAATACCGTGGGATGGCTCATTGGAACGGAAATCAAAAGTTCTAGTGCCCTTTTTAAGTGACCAAAAAACAGAGGGCAACTAGACCCTCTCCCACGCTCATTTTTTCCCAAAAATTTTGAGATAGCCATTTTGTTCAGCATGGTCGAAAATATGATAACTATGTCTTTAAGGATGACTAAATTCCCCGAAGTTCCCAGGGGGAGGGCTGAACGTTATGAACTTTACCCAATGTTAACATATAATATTGGTTATTGGGAAGTATACAGACGTTTTCAGGGGGATTTTTTCTGGTAGGTGGGGGGGGGGGGTCGGGGGTTATATGGGAGGATATTTTTATGAAGGAAGCTTTCATAGGGGAAGGAACATTGCTATGAAGGGGGCGCCGGATTTCCCAGCATTATTGAAGAAAAAGATCAGAAATTAAATAAAAAAAACAAGTTTTTCAACTGAAAGTAAGGAGCAACATCAAAACTTAAAACGAACAGAAATGTTACGTATATGATTGGGTTCGCCCCCTAGTCAATACCTCGCTCTTTAAGCCAAAGATTTTTTAGTACTTTCATAAGAGCTATTTATTCTAATTAACGGCCTTTGTGATTAAGGGGTCATATTTAAAGAATTGGAACAAAATTCGAACTTCAGCTTAAAGAGCAAAGTATTGACTAGGGGACGAACCCCCTAATATACGTATTAAAAATCTTTTGAGTTCGTTACGTAAGTTAATTCGTAAGTTACGTATATTTATTACTAATAAAAACGTTCGTAAATAAAATTAAACAAGTTTTGAAAAAGCCATTTAACCAAATAAAAGTAAAATTAATATGCAAATTTTGTTTTAATTGTTCATGTATGGTGAGCTTAAATCAAAACCTGCATTCATTCAAAAACGTTCAAAATTAAATAAAAAAAAACAAGTTTTTTTAACTGAAAGTAAGGAACGATGTTAAAACTAAAAACGAACAGAAATTATTCCGTATATGAAAGGGGCTTTCCCCCTCCTCAACGCCTCGCTCTTTACGCCAAAGTTTGACTTTCTCACAACTCTATTTTTTGAAAAATTAAAAACTTTAGCGCAAAGAGCGAGGCGTTGAGGAGGGGACAGCCCCTTTCATATACGGAATAATTTCTGTTCGTTTTAAGTTTTAACGTCGTTCCTTACTTTCAGTTAAAAAAAAACTTGTTTTTTTTTTATTTAATAAAAACTAAGATGTCAAAGTTTGTTACTAAGTTCGGTTGGCTATTAGGTTGAAACTTTCAGGGCATGATGAGGGGGATGTTCAACTGATACAAAGGCAATTCTTACATACACTACACTGAAAGAAAAATTGTTTGAGATTAAAAAATTGTTTGTTATGTTTATCAACAAAAATCACACAAGCGTTATTGGTATTAGTTGGAAAAACATTAGATACAGAGGGTAACACATATGTTGAGTATTCGCATTTTTAGGAATAGGGAAGCAGCCTCACAAATTTTATACCTAGGAAAAATCACCAAATAAATGTATTACGAAACAAAATAGACTATTAAAGTCTTATACAAATATAATATTTGTAGACAATTTTTGCGTACTCATTTTCTAGACGTTTAAATTAAAATTTATTCAACCCAATCAACCCCAATTTTATACTCTTTCTTTTACTCAAAAAGACAATTAGCTTTTCTGTTTTTTTTCTGTCGAAATTAGTTTTTTCTGTCGTAATTCCAACCTTTGATTTGCTTTACTATATGACATACTACTTTAAATGTCACCTTAGTCAAATTCAATATGATATTCAAGAAAATTTGATCTAGCATACAAATCCAAACAATATTGATTAATAAAGTCTTTTTTCGTTTGGAATTACATTTTTTCTGCTGAAAACCACATAAATCTTACTAATTTCAAAAATTTGACGGAATTGATGTTGTGATTTTCATTAAAATTCTATGATTTCGAATGGCTCTTTCCCCCTTTTTTGAAAATCAGACAAATTTTCCCAGGCTCGTAGCTTTTGATAGGTAAAGTTAACTTAATGAAGCTTATATATTTGGAATCAGCATAATAAGCCAATTCTTTTGATGTATCAATTGGTATCAGAATTCAGTTTTTAGAGTTTCGGTTACTATTGAGCCGGGTCGCTCCGTACTTACAGTTAATTACCACGAACTGTTTAAATACTCATCAAAATCCAAAATTAGATCATTGAAATATTGATCGTTTTTTCTGCGTTACCATAAGTACTGTATTCATAAGCTTTACAGTTTCATGAAATGTAACTAAACAAATAGGAAAGAATTTTCATCAAAAGTAAAGTCCAAGTTTAAAACTTAAAGCGAAAATAAATTACTTTCTATGAAAGCGGGACTGCCCCCTTCCCAACTCCTTGCTTATTAAAAAAAGTATTTTTAGTGCTTTGAAAAATCTTATCTTTCCAATTGCAAATTTTCTTTAAAATTTGGAAAAAAAGGCCAAACTTCACAGTAAAGAGTAAGGAGCTAAGGAGGAGACAGTCCGCTTCATATAAAGAATAGTCTTTTCAAAATATTGATCGTTTTTTCTGCGTTACCAAAAGTACTGTATTCATAAACTATACAGTTTCATGAAACGTAATTAAACAAATAGGAAAGAATTTTCAACTAAAGTAAGGACCAAGTTTAAAACTTAAAGCAAATATAAATTACTTTATATGTAAGTGGGACTGCCCCCTTCTCAAATCCTTGCTTATTAAAAAAAAAAGTATTTTTAGTGCTTTGAAAATCTTATCTTTCCAATTGCAAATTTTCTTTGAAATTTGGAAAAAAAGGCCAAGCTTCACAGTAAAGATTAAGGAGCTGAGAAGGAGACAGCCCGCTTCCTATAAAGAATAATCTTTTCAAAATATTGATCGTTTTTTTCTGCGTTACCAAAAGTACTGTATTCATAAACTTTACAGTTTCATAAAATTTAACTAAACAAATAGGAAAGAATTTTCATCTAAAGTAAGGTACAAGTTGAAAACGTAAAACAAATATAAATTACTCTCTATATAAGGGGGACTGCCCCCTTCTCAACACCTTGCTCATTAAAGAAAATTATTTTTAGTGCTTTGAAAATCTTATATTTCTAATTACAAATTTTCTTTTAAAATTTGGAACAAAGCCAAACATCACAGTAAAGAGTGAGGAGCTAAGGAGGAGACATCCCCCTTCATGTAAATAATAATCTTTTCAAATAGGTTTACAATTTGTTCCTTACTTCCAGTTGGAAAGCTCTTTTTTTATTTGACTTGGGATTGTTTTGCGAATCATACCCAGGCCAAACCAAGATATAATTTAAGGTACCTGTCCCTTAAATCCCTTCCTAATTGCTTTTAAAATGTGTAATTCATAATTTTACGTGTATTAGTACCGTTCTACGTTTAAGTTTTTAATTTCAATTTTGGATAAAATTTGAATATAGGCTACTTAAAAAATTAGCGATGAATAGTAATTTCGGTAAGAAGTCCTTGTTGATATTGCTACAAAATAATTTTGGTTGGAAGAGCAGAAGTATTATTATTTGTATGGATGGAAATTCTGTCAGAATTTTGATCTTCAACATTACTGAAGCCATCACAACCTCTAAAATAAGATTTTCTTATCGGTAAATTCATTACTTAGATTTGTTTCAATACGTTGAAGTACTTCATAGAACTAGAAAAAGAAAATAACACCATTTAAAATTGCTGAAAAAAAGTTCCTTGCAGTATTTGCCACCCCAAAGAAATATCCTGGTGGGGCTGATGATTACCTGCCCTCCTATCCATCTTTGTGCTGGTAGAAATGGGAAAGTAACATTTTTGCTGTATAGCAAAACAATTTAATTAATTCCTACTCCTCCTACCTCTTTCAAAATTTATCTGAAACCTCGTGAAGAGTAAGCAGTTTGTCTATTAAAATTTACTTTTTAGGAATCTACCCTGACCCCACCTAAACAAAGACTGACCCCCCTCGTTATAGCTGATCCGCAATTACAGATCGCCAAATGTAGCCTAATTTCATTACAAATAAAGCGAATCAACTTGGTTGAATCCAGTACTGCCACCGTGTGGCATTGCTTCTTTTATAACTGGAAAGCCTAAAATATAGTTATTCATAATTTTAAATCAATTAGCTTCTCAGAAATTGAATTTTCTCTGATATGACGTACCTAATGAAGAGCTTTTCAATAAGATCGCTTGATTTTTTTGGGTTCCTTTTTTTCAAAAATCATGCTAATTTCCTCAGATTTTTTGGTTTTGGGTGGGTAAAAATAAACTAAAAGAACTCTAAATATTTAGAATTAGCATTAAAAGCTAATACTGCCGGTGTAGCAATTGTCACGATAATAAGATTTTTAGTTTTGGTGAATGTTGATCCGCGTCACTCTTTACTTCCAGTTTTTTTCACAAACTATTTGATTCTCTTGTGACGAAAATGTTTTTGAACTTGTTCATTTTTTTATTTGAACAGATCAATAAAAAGAAAGAAGGTCAATTTGATAGCTGGATAGTAAGTTTAAATCTTGTTTTTCTTTCGCTATTCTATTTTTTTCTTAATGTATGAATATATAACGGATTTAAGTTTGAGGGGAAGAATTGTACTGTTATGAAAGAGGTATATTTTACACGGCCGTTATAAAATCAAAACGTGTGATGGCAGGATGATTTTTGAACATCTCTACTCCTTGTGTAGAGAGCTTAAAGGCGTAGGAAATGGTACAAAGGCAAATCTTTCGTATAATCTACGAAAGCAATCTTTATGTAATTTTGGTTTGAGTTTGATTTTCTTTTAAAATTAAATGCATAATAATTAAATATATTATTGACAAAACAAAGTGATACTTTTACCAGAAATCCTTGCGGTTTAAAATCTGCTGTAGCCTATTTTGTTTCATTTTGCAGGCAATTTAGTTGCTCTTTTTATTTGAGCGTTCTTTTCTATAAGTATTTAAAAATAAACTTATACCCACGACAAAAGATTTCTGAATATATTCCATGTTACCCAACCTTACCACTGATATTTTTGCGTTTGCCCCCCCTCCGGAAATTTTTCTGCCGGCGCCCTTGTATTTCAAAAAGCATTTTTGTGAACTAACTAGGCCAAGTTCTTCTTTAATTGCCTTTCTCTTCTTTCAAAATCTTGGACTGCAACCTAATTTGACGGAGCATTTCCATTTGCATAATATGTTGAAAAATTCACTTATCATGCCAGCCGAGACAAGTTGAAACCCTGTCCGTTTATCACCTGAAGACTGGTAGTTATGCCCGCCTATTGAAACTAGATACGCAACAGCTCAAGAGTTTCTAATATAAAACTGATGGCGAGGCCGTATCCAGGGGGGGGGGGGTTACCCGGTTTGAACCCCCCCCCCCCCGAAATGTTTGACCGAGTCGAAAATAAGTCGAAAATTAGTAAAACCTAGGTAAAAATCAGTATAATTAGTGGAAAACTGAGTCAAAAATTAGTCAAATCCCCCCGAAAAAGTCAAAAATTAGTAAACCCCCCACCCCCCCGAAAAAAAATACTGAATCCACCCTTGACTGATGGTAACAACTTTTAGTAGAAACAAATAAACTTATGAAAATGTCCGCTTTGAATTAATTATGAAAACAAATTAAAAGTCAAGTTGTTCCTTTCAAAATCCTGTACAAATCTATGTTAATTTTATTAAAATTGTACGTATCATTCTTTTAGACAAGTTGAAATGGAATTTGCACGAAAAAGCCTAATTTAGAAGGCCCAGAAAAAAATAAATAAAAAATAGCAAACTCAGATTATGTTGCTAGATCACGGGAACAGATAGAAACCAAAATTGATGCCTTTAAGAATAGACAGAATTTGGAGCCATCGCCCTTGGGTTTTAGTGGGTCTCCCCCGTTTTTGCAGGCATGTTTTCAGATTTTTTTGAACAATTTTCAGAGAAACCGCGATTTCAAGTTATTCAAAGCCATTGGAAATAACGCAGTGTGTGGGGGAAATAAAGGGTCAAAGAAAGGCTGCCTTGTGATCACTTTTGACCCTTGAAAAGGCAAATGAACTTTCAATTTCCAAACAAATTATTTCCTCCCAATTTTCTACAATCACCACTGTATACGAAGCAGCAGGAGTAAAATAAATTGGGGACACATTGCTATTTGTTAAGTTTATGAAACTGCATTGACTCTGAAACTTCAATAAATGTTTTATTTAATTTTTAATGCTATGAAAAAGAATTAAGGGGATTAAAACAAATTAATAAGGTAGTAAGGGGAGCGAGGGAGTAGCAGTCACGCTTCTATTCCTCATAATTTCTGCTAGTCTTAGGTCTAATTTTTTCACTCTTATTAATTTATGTTCGTTTTAACTTTGACTCGATAATTTAATGCGTTAAGGACTAACACTATTGCTTACGTATTCCTTTATCAGTGGAGTTTAGCACGGTAACGGCAAAAAGGGAAATTAAAAAAAAATAAAATAATAATAAACCCGCAAGGGGATCCTTAAATGAAGAAGGAAAGCACTCATGAAGTTGACAAAATTCCAAATAGTTTTCAAGGTAAAACTAGAAATCTCTTTTTTAGCCCATCAAAAATTATAAATAATAAGCAAAACGAAACTGACCTAAATTCAAGAGCAAACTTCTTAAAGATCTTTTTACTTCAGACTCGTGTACAGCGTAGGAGTTTCTTCTTTAGCATTGAAGTTGGAATTTTCTGTCTCCTCTAGATTTCTAAGAAATTATTTTGGGGAAGCCTCAACTAGGAAATCCCAAATTCTTGCTTTTTTTTAATCTTTGTCTGCAGCCCAGTAATGGCAGATTGAGTTAGGAATTTTTTCTGGTAATGGGATTCGCGAACGAAGAAGGAAAGTTCTCCAAAGTCTGAAGTGTTTTTGGTTTTTTAAGGAAAATAAAAATCCCTTTGGGAACCCAATGTAACCTCTTCGGCAGAGAAAAAAAGGTCATAGACTAAATGCAATCATAGCAATAACAAGAAGTTTTTTTTTCAATTTCAATCAAACATATCCAGATGTAAAGTTTCATGCACTATATCCGCTTTTTTTGAAAACTGGCTATTCAATTTTTTTGGGGAAGGAAAAATCATGACCTTATATATACTGTCGTTACAATGCATTTCAGAAACCGAACTTTCGAAGGAAAGTTCAGTTTGGCTAGCCGATACTTACCTCGTACGTTGGTACATCTATTAACAAAAGCTTTCTTCAGTTTTACAATGCAAAGACGGGGTCAAGACACCACAATTCCACCGAAAACAAACATTTCCACAGCGATCCAGCCCCTCTCCATAACTAATTCAATTCAGTTTCTATTTTGAACTAAATCCCTTATAATTCCTTAACTCTCAATGAGCGAGGAGGAGGGAGGGACTCTATCTACCAACGTATGAGGTAAGTATCGGCTAGCCAAAGTGAACTTTCCTTCGAAAGTTCGGTTTTGGCGTCGCCATTACCTCATACGTTGGTACATCTATTAACAAAAGCTTAGATTCCAACCTATTTGGTGGTGGGTTCATAAACCAACTAATATAAAATATTAGTTTCAAACTCAAGTATTCAAATGTATAAACTATAGAACTGTCTGAACCGCAACAAAATGTTGAGCATCGGTTCGATCTTCTATTTCATGAAGATAGTGTTGTCTGGGAGAAGACTCCGAAGACCAGCCAGCAGTACTCATTATATCAGCAAGTGGTACTGATTTTGATAGCGCCCATGACGCCGTCATGGATCTTGTGTCATGTGCTTTCCTTTTTCTACACTCTTCTTTCGCTGCCTCATATGCCATAGTTATGGCCTGCTTTATCCAAGAAGAAATGGTTCCAGCTGCCACCTCTCGTGGTGCTGTTTTAGAAAAAGGAATGAAGAACCTTTTTCTCCCTTTTCTGACCGCCACGTTAGCTGTTCTCTGTGCGTAGGCCGATAGTATTATCACTGGACGCAACGCTGGATGTACATCTAGCGCGGGAAGACGGATAGGAGAAGGTATCTCACGAGGCTTCAAGGTTTCGGGTCTAAACAAAGGGAGAAACCTGAGAGTTACTGAATTATCCGAAAATTGTGCTGTACTGAAAGAAAAGGCATGTATTTCACTCCTTCGACGACCAGATGCGATGGCAGTAATGAATACCGTCTTAAGAGTAACATCCTTCATATCAATATTCCACAAGTCAAGAAATCGTGAAGTTCTAAAAAGCTTAGAACAAGGCCATGACCCCAGGCAGGAATATCATGTTGTGTCCGCGGTTACTCGTGCCAAAATTCTGTACTATTTTCGTCAAACAAGTATCTTTGCTGATATCTGTTCCTGTAGCTAGAGCTAGCGTTCTGCCTATTGCTGCTTTACACCCTTCTATCGTTGATGGTGCGAGGTTTCGACCAGTCTTTAGATATATCATGAATTCCGCAACTGTCTTAGTACTGGTTGTCAGAGGATTAATCTTCCTTTCACTACACCAACCTACGAACACTTGCCATTTTCCATTGAACAATTCAATGGTAGATCGTCACTGGACCGGGCAATTGCGCGGGCTGATTCTTTAGAAAAACCTCTCTTTTCGAGTCCACGCTCGATATCTTCCAGCCGTCTAAATTTAGATTCCTTAGTGCTGGGTGGTGAAGTCGACCCTGCTGGAGGAGATTGGACTAATCTCAGAGGGGTGTAGGCAAGACTACTAGCAGGCTGAGAAGATTCGTGTACCAAGCTTGGCGAGATCCTCGCGGAACAATTAGCATTATTCGGCAGTTCACAGACTTTCGAACCTTTTCCAGAACCTTTGGGATCAGAGCAAATGGAGGGAAGGCATAGCCGTGTTTGTTCGACCAATCGTGGACAAGGGCATCTGTGCCGATCGCAAGAAATTCAAATTCAAATTCAAATTAATTTATTTAGCATAAAAATAATACAAACAAATTTACAGCGGCCATCTACAAAAACCCGAAGGTTTGTTTACGATGGCTGCAAATCCATTATTATAAAGCTCTACATCCACATAAAAACTATCTCTTTACGGGGAAAAGTTAGCACCTGAACTAAATCAACATAAAGAACATCTCCTACTCTAAAAGGATTACACTCTAGAAATCGCAAGTGAGAAATATCACAAATCATCCTTAAAACATCCACTCAAAAAAAAAAAAAAAAAAAAAAAAAAAAAAAAAAAAAGAGAGATACATCTAACTAAATCAACTATGACAAAATCAATAAGTATCAGCTAGGCTATAGAGCCGACTTAGCGCCGACTTAGCTTCCGGTTCAATCGAGTCGCGAATAGATCGATTTCTGACAGTCCATACTCTTTTGGCAGGGCTCTGAAGACACTGTCGTTGAGACTCCATTCCGTGGGCAGACCTTTTTCTTCTCGTGACAGTGTGCCGGCTACTAGATTGAGTGACCCGGCGATGTGTCTTGCCCTCAAGTGAACGTTCAGGGCCATCGTAATCTCGAAGAGCTTTATGGGTTCCTCCTCTAAGGAGAAAGAACAGGTTCCGCCCTCTTTGTTTATGTAATTGACTACAGTCGAGTTGTCCGTCGATATTATGACTACCTCGTTTCTTAGCTCCTCTGCAAAGGCTTTGATTGTGTTGGCAACGGCTCTCATCTCGAGGCAATTTTTATGAAGAGGTTTCTCTTCTGGAGACCAAGTCTCCGAAGTGTCTTGATGTGGGTCCTCTAGATAGTCACCTCGCCCGTAGGTTGAGCTGTCGGTGAATATTGTTTTGGAAACAATAGGGGGCTTGAGAGGAAGGCCTTGACTCAGCCAATCTTTGTTCAGCCACTGTGAAAATGCCTCTTTCATCTCTGTCGTAATTAGGATGTTTAAATCTATGTTGCTCCAAGACTTGTCCCACAATCTGAGCATTAGTAACTGACATTTCCTGAGATGTTGAAAGGAATTGCTCTTGAGCCCGCATTGATGAGTCTAATCAGCTTCATCAGTTGCCTTATTGAGGCATGCGATTTTTCCAGAGCTGCCTTGATTGCATGTATCAAGTTTTGAATCTTTTCTGGGGTTTGGTACACCCTCTTTACCTCCAGGTCTAGCAGAAAACCCGAGAAATATGATCCGTCGCATAGGTTGCAATTTTGATTTCTTGCTCGCCTGAACCCGAGTCTGTGCAGGATAATCATCTGATTTCTGGCTCAGCATGAACCCCAGTATGAGCTGGAGAAATCATAATGGTCTTTACAATGTTCTGTACTAATGACTTTTGGTAATTGTGCAGAATTTATTTGTTCATGTAAGCAAGCCATTGGATGGTTTGAAGATGGCCATAACTCACGATGGCACTTTGAACTGATGTATTTTATTTTTGAAAGTGAACCCTAACCTCATTCTGTGAGTTAGGTCCTTAAAGTAGGCGGAAATATGATATCCTTTCCAGAGATAATAATTTTGAGTATGCTCTAGAAAGAATATTTGAAAGATGCTGCTGACATCTATGAACAGAATCCAAGAACTTTATCAGTTTTCGGGATAGTGTCAGGAGAGACGTTCTCTGCCTTTAACATCTTTATGACACTACCTAACATGAGGTCACTGTATGATAGCATGCTCAGAATCACTCGTGTAGAAGAATCTAAGGCCAAGAATGACTTTCTGTCAACTGATATGAACTTTATGTCCTCTACTTATCCAGTTGATGGTAACAAATGAACTTTGGGTTTATGCGTGGTGCATGTGAAGCTGAAAAAGCGTCTTGACACTTGTAAGCCCTCGCTCGGTCCGGGATGCCGAAAGGGTCGAAGAAGTACTACGTTTTGAACGATATTTTCTTCAATATTCTAATTATATACTGTTATCCAGCTAGCATTATGACCTTATGTAATGAGGGTCTGTGCTCCCAAGGCGTTATGACCTTATGTAAAGGCGGCCTGTACACCCAAGCTGTTATTATCATATGTAATGCCGGTCTGTACGCCCAAGGCGTTATGACCTTATTTAATGACGGTCTGTACACCCAAGGTGATTTGACCTTATGCAATGACGTCATGTACACCCAAGGTGTTGTAACCCTATGTAATGACGGTCTGTACACCCAAGGTGCTATGAGCTTATGTAATGGTAGTCTGTACACCCAATGGTGTTATGACCTTGTGTAATTCCGGTCTGTAGGCCCAAGGCGTTATGACCTTATATAATGACGGCCTTTATACTCTTTATGTAATGAGTAATATACCATACCATAAATATTGGGTTTAATACACCCAAATGATTAAAATACAAATAATTACAACTAAGACACAAACATTCACTTCTGTAATATTCTGTTTCATGATTTCTGCATACCATCAGGGTTGCCAGCTGCCAATATCTAAAAAGGGGTAAAATTGAGGAAAAGAGGGGAAATTTTACTCAAAGAGTGAAAGTCCGTGCTTTCGCTCGGCCCAGTATGTCAAGAGGATCAAAGGAATTATCACGTTCTGAGAGTGGCTTATTCTGTATAGTTGACTGCAGTTCTTCTGAGCGCTGCTTGATGAAGTTTTTCAGCATTGGGGAGAAAGGTAACTTGATAAGCTGTTTTCGTTTGAATGGCTCAATTGCCAAAACCAGCTCTGCCACCAAGCGAGGCTGTTGGATTGTAATGGTAGGCCTGGGGCAAATGGTGTCACCCAGTACTTCGTATACAAGGTCCAGCGACTCTGCCAAAGAGACCATGTCATCTGTTCCGGGATCGGTGCCTAATTTTAACCAACTATAAAATCTTTATAATTAGATGCTGGGCCTAATCTGAGCTGCAATCTCAAGACCAACTTATCCCTTGCCAGAAGGCCTATACGCCATAGGCGTTATAACATTGTGTTATGGCGGTCTGTACTCCCTAGACGTTTTTACTTTCTGTAGTACGGTTCTTTACGTCATAGGCAGTATGACCTTATGTTATGACGGCCTGTAAAACGTAGGCATTATGATCTTATGTTAAAACGGCCTATACGCCCTAGGTGTTATGACTTTATGTAACGACGGCCTGTACGGCCGAGACGTTATGACTTTTTGTAAAGACTGCCTATACACCCTAGGCGTTATGACCTTATGTAATAACGGCCTGTACGCCCTAGGCGTTATGACCTTATGCTATGACGGCCTATACGCCCTAGGTGTTATGACCTTATTTAATGATGGCCTATACGCCCTAGGCGTTATGACCTTATGTAATAACAGCCTGTACGCCCTAGGTGTTATGACCTTATGTTATGACGGCCTATACACCCTAGGCGTTATGACCTTGTGTAATAACGGCCTGTACGCCCTAGGCGTTATGATCTTATGTTATGACGGCCTATATGCCCCAGGCGTTATGACCTTATGTAATGACGGCCTGTACGCCCTAGTCGTTATAACCTTATGTAAAGACGGCCTATACGTCCTAGGCGTTATGACCTTATGTAATAACGGCCTTTACGCCCTAGGCATTATGACCTTATGCTGTGACGGCCTATACGCCCTAGGCGTTATGGCCTTATGTAATAACGGCCTGTACGCCCTAGGCGTTATGACCTTATGTTATGACGGCCTATACGCCTTAGAAGTTATGACCTTATGTAATGACGGCCTGTACGCCCTAGGCGTTATGGACCTTATATAAACTTATAAAATATAACCTATGAAAGGTATTATCCATACCCAGATACTGGATTTACCGCAGCTAAACCATTAAATACAAATAATTATCCGGCCTACTAAACACCATGCCTAGAATAAAAGTAGATATTTATATAAATATAGATAAATATGTTAAAAATGTGTATGTGTTTCCTATCGTAGGAAACATAAGAGAAACATTTCTGAAGTGCATCAATGCATTTTAAAAACGCATAAGAATTTAAAATGAAAAAGGTTGCAAAATTTACATAATATGGTTTTTCAACATTTTAATTAACCACTTTAGTGGCACAAAAATGAACAAAAGAAAGACTCGTGGAACAGTCTTTTAAGGTACAAAAATTCAAATCATTATTTGAATTTTTATATACAATATCGCAATAGTGTCCTTGATATTAATCATTATCAAACATTAGACATACTCCCAAAAAGATGTTGTGAATAACTGTGCAATATTCATGCTGGGAGGGTAGGAAGTTCCTCTCCTATTACACAAATATTTTGAGTATTAACTCATTTTCCTTTTTTTTACTAATAAAAATGTTTAATTTAAACCAAGAACAACCCTGGCTAGTGTCTATCCTTGTGACCCCTTACACCACAAAATAGAAACTGAATTGAATTAGTTATGGAGAGGGGCTGGATCAGTGTAGAAACGTTTGTTTTCGGTGGAATTGTGGTGTCTTGACCCCGTCTTTGCATTGCAAAACCGAAGAAAGCTTTTGTTAATTGATGTACCAACGTATGAGGTAAGGGCGACGCCAAACGGGTAGTTGGATTAAAAAGTTCGTGGTAACGAACTGTAAGTAAGGAGTGACCCGGCTCAATAGTAACCGAAACTCTAAAAAGCGGAATTTTGATACCAATAGATACATCAAAAGAATCAGATTTATATGCTGATTTCAAATATATAATTTCAAAAATTTCATTAAGTTTAGCCTTTCCCATCAAGAAGGTACGAGCCTGAGAAAATGAGCCTTATTTTCAAAAAAGGAGAAAAGAACCCTGAAAAGTCATATAATCTTAATGAAAATCACACCATCAGATTCAGCTTATTAGAGAACCCTATAGTAGAAGTTTCAAGCTCCTATCTGCAAAAATGTGGAATTTTTGTATTTTTTGCTAGAAGGCAGATCACGAATGCCTGTTTATTTGTTTGTTTGTTTTTTTCCCCAGGGGTGATCTTATCGACCCAGTGGTCCTAGAATATCTTGAGAGGGCTTATTCAAAAGTAAATTAAAAGTTCTAGTGCCCTTTTAAGTGACCAACAAAATGGAGGGCAACTTGGGCCCCTCCCACGCTCCTTTTTTCTCAAAGTCACCCGATCAAAATTTTGAGATACTCATTTTGTTCAACTATGTCGTTAAGGATGACTTAATTCCCCCAGAGTTCCCGGGGGACGGGTTGCAAGTTATAAACTTTGCCCAATGTTTACATATAGTATGGGTTATTGGGAAGTATACAGAAGTTTTCAGGGGGGAGTTTTTATGGTAGTGGGGGGGGGGGGTCGGGGGTTACTTGGGAGGAGTAGCGGGGGCATTTAAGGTTCAATCAGAGCCCACCCCCGTTGAATCCCGATCAGGACACTTTTTTGAACTTGTAGATATTAGGCTATTCCCTGGCACTCATAGGGAAAATAAAACAGAGGAATTAACATAGGATTGCTGGATGTTGTTTGTTGGTTATATTGTTTGATGTTTGTTGGTTTTGTTGGTTGTTGTTTGTTGGTTGATGTTTGTTGATGGTTATGTTTGTTATTTATGTTATGTTTGATGTTTGTAGGTTATGTTGGGTGTTGTTTGAAGGTTTTGAATGTTGTTTATGTTATCTTGGTTATCTGGTTTGTTGGTTGTTGGTTAAGTTGATGTTGTATGATGGTTATCTTAGTTATGTTGTTTGATGGTTATGATGGTTGTTGTTTGATGGTTATGTGGTTTGATGGCTATGAGTATATCTATGGAATTCTATGGGGCCCCTAGGAATTCCCATGCTATTCTACGGGTCCTCTACACCTTTTCAAAGAGAGTGAGTATCCTCTCACATGGCCTTAAACTTCTATGGATGCCCTAGGAAAACATTTCTATGGAAGCTATACACCTTTTCAAAGAGAGTGAGTAGAACTTGATTGGTGATTGGGATTTGAATAAAAGGAATGGTTTTCACTACAATTCATATTAGTAAGAGAATTGAATTCAAAGAGAATAGTCTATTTGAGTGGATATTAGTAGAGAAAAATGAGTGGTGCATTTACATTATTGGAGATTAATTATGGAACCGGCAGCAGCAGCAGCAACGATATACGAGTACCCAATGTGGCTGTGGAAATAGCCAGAGGCTGTAGACTATGCCTCGAATGGAAAGATATGTATGCTCAATATGTGATATCATTAAGAAAATTTAAGCAAATGGAGCAGCTACGGTTTGCTCAAAAAGTTAATATTCTTCTTATAAATAAACTTTAGTCTTCATGAGACCTCCTCTTAAAATGTATTGACGAGAACAAAATTCATCAGTGAATATTATTATTGTTGTATTTGTGCTCAATAAAATTGTTTCTAAATCAAAGGTATTTTTCTTTCTAAAGTAGACTAGCGTATATTTTTTAGTGTAGAAAAAGAAATTCTTGATAGTCTGTAGTTGGTTGTGGGAGAGTTAAGACTCTAAAAAAAATGGATAGATTTGAGAAAGAGCGAATCATGAGGAATCTAGTGCTTATGGAAAAACGTTTGATTCTAGATGATGATTTTCTAGAGCTGTCTATTCAAAGGAATATATTTTCTCGGGGAATGCTTGTCGATATAATGAAAACTGATTCTCCATCATTAGACTATTGTATCAAGCTTCTACGTCGTGGTCCAAATGCATTTACACAATTTATTGATATATTGATCAAGACAAGGAAAAATGATATTGTGTATATGCTTTTAAACATTAGTTTAGAAATTTAGGACTTTTATTTTTAATGAGAAAGATGGTGCTCAAGGATAATTTACTCTTCTCTCTCTCTCGGACAATTTTTATTATTGCTAGCTCAGTTTCATTTTGACAGTGAGAGGGTCAAAACATAACAAAATGTTCAATATATGCTCCCTCTGTATGTACACACTGGGCAGCAGGTCATCATGTGAGAATTACACAATGATCGATGAGTATGATGAAAGGTGTAGATTATGCAACCCGTTTAAATTGCATAAAGGATATGCTGTACAAATTAAAAGTTGTACTTCATGTCTTGAAGAGGTGTGTGACTCTCATCCTAGTGGACATCTATGCTCCAATTGCTATTACGATAAATATAATCAGTGGGAGAATACATATCCAGGTATGATTGGAAAGAATCCTAACCGTGATTTTAGTTTATTGCTACGAGATTGGTATCGTCGTGGTTTTAGATTGTTCTGGGAGGAGGAGCCGGGTCAACGATTCAACTGTTGGAAAAACAAAAGAATATGGTTTATACGTCATCGTTGTGAAGACAATGGGTTTTGTGATTACAAACCAACTGGTTTTTATTTGGCTGTGAAGGAGTGTGATTTGCCTCTTGAGGATCCTTTTTATGAAATTACATCAAATAGACAAATTGAAACAATTGAATTTTGTAGAATGATTGAGAATAGTATCATTGACTATACAAAGAGATATGGCAAGAGTGAAGTTACACTCTATTGTAGAAAATATGATCCTGACATTGCAGTACATCAGGATTAGTACCCTGTGAATTCAGATGATCTACATAAACTATTTATTGTCTACAAATACCTATACCTAGTAGAAAATGCAATCTGAAAAGTAAAAAAAGTTATTTTACCAAGTATATAAATTTTTATCATTTATTAATAAACAATTTCACATACATTCTTATAATATTTTATTCCTGGGGCACTAAAATCAATATTAAATACGCTTGTAAGTATATTTTCCAATAGAAAGTCGTTCAATCGAGGTAAGTCAACGTAGATGTCGAGAAACTGCTATTAGGTATAGCCACGACATCTGAACATGACAAAGTGTAGTGCATGAAAGCCACATGTCTTATTTGTTAAATCTTGTACTCTTCGTTGATTTTGAATAATGGTTTTCCCACTGCTTTCAATAAAGTTGCTGATGTATGGAGTGTAAAATTTATACAATAGGCCAAGAGGATCAAAAAATTCAATATTCTTCGCTGTTTGAAAGATGCAGAGCCAATGGCCGGTCTTCAAAGTCGATGGACTGCTATTAACAATGATTAGGGTATTGTTAACACTTGGAATTTTTTCATTGAAGTCCGAAGGTATGCAATAAGGACTTGTACTGGGACATTTATGGATCCATTCTAAATACATTGATTATTTGGTTTCTGCTCATGGTGCTAGGTCTAGCAGAACACTGCCGTCGGGTGTGATTTCCCAATAGGTTTCAAATTGACTCAATGATATTAGCGTGATACTCTCAGTCAAAGCATCGGCAAATGTACACTCTAAATGTACATTCGCTGTTCTTACTATGCTCATGTCCTGAGTCCCTGAAAAGTCCAAAACAATTACCTCATGATTTTTTGAAAATATTGATTCTGTTATTCCATTTTTAAATAGTTGAGAGTCATGATCCAGGGATTGTATGGTCAACCCGTACAGAGTTCTATATGATTTTTTGTCAAATGATAGAGTGTATAGTGGATTACTATTCACTTTGCACACAAGGCTAGATAGACCAAAAAAAAAATAAAAATGGGGGGATTCAGTCCAGGATCCAACGGCACTGCCTCTTTTTACAAAGGCCAAAGCCACTGTTGATTGAATTTCTCCATTTATAAATGATGAATCTATATAGTTACGAGAGTCGGTGGCAATGTGATGTTGAGTGGTGATCTTCTGGGGGACAAGAAGTTTAATGTTGTTGCCATTGGCTCTTAGCTTTTCCACTGCCAATGCAACAGAGCTCATAACCTGTTGCTTTCGGACGAGGAGAATTGCCGATGTGATAATGACATTTGCATCGGGTGCTGCTGGAAGTGTTTTTCTCAAAATGAAATTCAATGGGGCCAGCTGTAACTTTATGTCAATCTTGACATTGGGGGGTAACCATTGGGATATATTGAATATCTCATGATTTAATTTTTCAGCCAGATGATTCTTCTGGCTCACTGCAGTAGTCAACTCACCGTCAGTATCAACGCCTTTACGAAGTTAATAATCTAAAATCTTCCTCTCCATCTTCTTGTATAGCTTTTGTTTCACCAGCACACACTGTATGTAGGTCGTGTAGTTTGTCAACTGATTACGAGCACTTCTCCGAGCATCGTTAATGGATACATTACTTGGTCCTAATATGTTGTGTCAAATACACTTCTCATATGAGAGACCATCGCCAGCATTTGGAGTTGTATTATCTGACTTTTTCTTCACCGCAACATTTAAATCAATAAATGTTGATGACAAATCAATGAAATAGTCTTCATTGGAAAATATTTGAAAGTGTATATTTTCTGAGAAGGGGTTGTTGGGGATGAAATTGTTCATAGTAGCCATACTTGACACTAGCATCAACATTTTCAGCATTGAATAGGTTCAATGAGTAAAAAATTGATGGATATCCGTCCGTGTGGGGGAGATAAGTCATCTTAAGAGAAGAAACCCTTCTTTCATCTAACAATCTTTTTCTTCTTCTTCTGCTTTTTGGTTTTCCTTGTTTTATTCCTCAGTCCTTGTCGGTGTCCTTCGCTTCCTGCCTGGGTGAAGACTGATGAATGAATGACGCTCACGCATTCTTTTTAAATCCTCCCCATTTTTCCCAGATTTTAATTGTTCACCAATGGCTCCGGCTGAAGATCTGATTTTTCTTTAACACTCTCCTTGAAATTCTTGCCCGACCCCCAGTCCTGTACTGTGGAGGCACCAAAATTTGATGCAGCAGGCACAAGATATTTTCTGGCAAGGGGTAGTGCAGAACGAAATAGCCTAGCAAACCAGCTACCAAGACCATAACTAGACATTGCAGTACGACCCTTGTAGTATCCAATCTGTTTCTTATTTGATGTGGAATCAAAGCACCTACATAGCAATGGATATCAGGGCAGACAAATGGAATTCTTTTATTGTTCATTTTAGTTGATTGTTCTGCCGCTGACAATGGGTCAAAAACGACATGTAATCACTGCTAAGCCTTTTGTTATTGCTAGAGGATCACTCACTTCGCTTCTTAGTGTAAACTGACAGAGTTCCAAATATGAAGGGTTTGCAGGAACATACTGAAGATGCTTTAAATTATAGTGGTGAATAAATTCAAGGGATGTTTTTCTCTCAAGGGAAAGTAGGAGGGGAGCATTTGAATTACCAACCCTCGATGTTTCCACAAAGGTAGCATAGAGAAATATGCAAGAGTCCAAGGCGAAACCAGGTGGATAATCAGCAAAAATAACTTGATCCATCCCGTAAACGGTGCCAGGATTATCCCCATTGATTATATTCTTCTTAAAAGCAAGAATATCTCTCAGATTATTATTGATAATAATTATTTAAGTGTCGACAGTTGAGGTGATGTAAAAGTTATAATGTGTAAATGAATAATTAGAAAGGAATGTAATAGTTATGTGATATGAAGTTTTTATTTGCACGATGAGGAACAAATCACCCATATTATCATATTCAATATGTTTCAATTTAACATGGGGATATTTGCTATATTTAAGTGCTTTAACCCATGCGTAGCCGACAAAGAGTATACAATCAAAAGGTATAACTTTTATATCATACACACGATCCTTTCTCAGGATGTCATGTGTATTTCTGAGAATACATTCGACAAGAGCCACTTAATATGCACTGTCAAATTTGATGATAGGGGAGAGTTTTGTCCAAAATCACTTGTAATATTCAAGTAGTTGCAGAGAGGATCGGAAACATTGGATATAAAAGATACATAAAAATAATTGGGCATTGTCAATATCTTCAACACTGATCCAAGAATCAAACTCAGAGTTGTATCCTAGCCACCGAACAAGTAACTGTTTCCTACCCCTGCGAGTACGTGTCTTTAATATATTTTCAATTTGATAGATTTCAATATTATTTTTAACTTTTTGTAGTTCATAGTCATAAAAGCCGTCGAGAATCTCTTCATAATTTGTATCACGCAAACGATAAGTTATGGGTTTAGAGTCTAGGATTTTTGCCACTTTATAAAGTACTGTGGACCACAATTAATTCGCCTTTTCAAAACATTATTTGTTCTATTAATTATAATAGTAACACCAACAATTAATTTATTTTTATTCTTAAAAGTTGTTTGTTTTGAATACTTTCTAAGAATAATTTGAAGTGCAACCTTTCAAGAATGACAACTTTACATTGGTATTGAACTGGACATTGATCGATGAGTTCGTTTATTATCAATCGATATGATTTTATGTAAATCTATAATATAATTTACTGTATTGTTTAAAGTACAATGTCTTAAAATTGAAAGTCGAATTGGTTATCAATCGTTCGGCCAATGCAGCCTTTATAGGACTATGACTGTGATAGAGCAGTGTACTATATTTCACTAGTGCGTTTGCAACATGTGGATTAACAAATTCACTACCACGACCCGTTTGAATTTTTTTATATGAATCCTGTTCGATAATACTTTCTATGGCCTGAACAACTTCAACGCCTCTCTTTGATCGCGATGGGATTGCATACGCATTGCGACTGAAAACACTGATTGCAAGTAGAATGAACTTGTGCGGTGTATTGTGACGTCTTTGAATCTCATCTAGAGTTGGGAGATCTGCTTGCATTATATGCAATTGGAAAAAGGCTTTAGTTTTCGATATTGATTAGCACGAAGTCTATGATTTCTATGCAGAGTGTAACTTGATTCATTTTGTAGATAGTCGTATACACTTTTAGTGTGAACACCAGTGACTTTGGAAAGAGTGGTGGGTGACCTTAAACTCCCCGCCTCATAAATATTTTTATAAGGACCTTTCAGAACTTCAATGAAATTGAGAAAAAAGACATTGAGTAACCTCCACTACCCTTTTGTATACTTGTTATGGTTGGTGACATTGTACGTTTTCGCTTTTTACTCGCTACCATTGCCAAGTTTCCACTCGGCGTTCTAGTATTTTCCAAGATTGATTTAATATCTTCTTCTTCTTCTTCTTCTTCTTCCTCTTCATATTTAATGGTGTTGTTGTTGTTGTTGTTGTTGTTGTTGATGCATGTTCATTTAATTTTTTTAGAATTTGTCTGTTGCTAATAAGACTTTTGGCGAAAGTTTAATGTATTTAGAAAGTTGTATAGATGAGCGTCAAATGATAATAGTCCTTTACGATTTGTAACCATGTCATAGATTAAATCAAGTAGATTATAGCTCTTGCCCTGAATTATAATCCCTTTCCCATTGCTCTCAACTTGAATATGATCTTGACCACTTTCCATCGGCATTAGATTTCCAATTTTCAATAAAAATGAGTACAAATCTTCCCTCTTTAATGTTGGTCCAGCAGCAGAATGCTTATTAGATAATTCTTTTTGATTAGCAGTTCCAGCAGTGGCCTCTATACAAGAGGGCTTAAGTTCGCTTGTTCAGCGAAGCTTAATACGATATATAAGCAGTTTTTCATAGTTTTAAGCATTCTCATTGTCAAGGAATCTAATCAGAATGCCTTCAAGGTGCTTCACGAGTGGGTAAGTAAGTTCTATTGGAGTCAATTTATAGGGTTTTGCCATCTAGAGAAAACTGTTTACAAGTCCTGCAGTTATTGGCAGTATACGTATGAAAAAGCTGATCCCCGCCTGAAGAAGACGTTTCTTTTTAAAATTATTTCCTTTGTTTTTAAAGGCCAATGTACGTACAATGGAACGATGTTGCTTCGCCTGTTGCTTAACTACTTCTTGCAGTTGAAGATTACCCTCGGCAAAATTAAAACAAAGTTCAGATATTAGATTAATGAAATCACTGTCGATACTAATTTTTTGCAGAAATTTCCAAAACAGAGGTTTTGAAATGCTTAGAACTGAAAACATATTTATATTTACATATAACTTGTTCACTGTCATGATAGCGACTAATAGGTCTTTTTAGTGTTCACAGGGAGATATACTGTAATTTCATTGTCGAAAATATCTGTAACTGCGCGCGGATCCTCAGGTGTATTTTGATTAAGATCCAATAGGATATAGCAGTAGGGTTTATTAGTTGCTCGATTGTATGCTGAGAGCATACTTTCAGAGGTGCTTGGATATATTTGTTTATTGGGAGTGATTAACCCACTGGAATCACGAACAATTCTATAGATGATAGAGTAGGTGCATTTCAATTCAATTTTTCGCATACATTATCTCTTATAAAGGAGAATGTGTAGAACCAGAGTAACGGAAATCTAGTCATGATGAGAGCGAACGGTGAATAATTGCAGCATTTCCTGGGACCATTGTTCAATAGATTCAGCCAGATTCTCAATAATCAGCCAAGAGTTTGCTTCAATAATGTTGAAAACATCAAGTCCCTGTATGAATTGTATCTGCACCAATGCCGTCGTGGCAATTGCTTTTATTTTATCGTATGACTCCTGCCAAGTACTGTAATAATAGTAAATTTTTTTCGGCTTTTCCACGAATATTTTATCGATATTTCTTATTATTTTATTTAAGATTGTTGTTTTGCCCAACATTAACGGCCCACAAAGAAACAATCTGAATGGTATTTTAAATTGATACATGATCCGTTCAACAATTCACTTGGACACCTAACTGTAGACCGTATCTGTCTAATGACTAAATCATTTCCCTATTACTGCTACTCCTCCGTTCAAGAACAAAACCAGTAAAGAATCATATTTCTTGTATTATAAACAGCACTTTACAGAAAACAAAGAAAAAAAATACACTAGAACAAAGAAAACAAAGAAAAAATGCACTATAAAAAGCATTTAAAATAATATCACATTTTTTTCAATGCAACATGTACAAAAACACAAAAAAAATCTACTCTAAGTAAAAAAAAGATAAATTTGGTAGTGGCGGGGCGCCCCCCGCTGGCGACCCCCCCCCCCCGGGCCGCGAGTCCCCCCCCCCCCAAGGTTTTGGGAAAAATCTATTGGACTTTATTCAAACCGAGACTTTCCCTATGGTTAGCAGAGTCGGTCCAGTCCGATGTTCAGTAGTGCCCATGAGGAAAGGTGGCCACTCGGTATTGAAAAACATATACTTTGTTAGAAACGGAACTCAGGGCAATTTTTTTTACAATTACAGTTCAGTTCCTGCAGTTTAGAGGACAAATTGCCTGCAGTATGGCTCGGGGAATTGTATTTTGAACAATACAATTCCTATATATATCCATGTCGAAATTCTTATCCACATAGCGCGTGGGCACCCCTTTGCAATGGTATTTAATTTCCTCGTTGTGTGTCTGTATAAAGTACATCTTTTGAGTTAGAAACACACCATGGGAAATCATGTCGCATCCAGGTTCTGACTTGAAAAATAGAAGCTCATTTGGCGCCCGATGTTTCACTAGCTTCGGGTAAAGCCCACTCCAATTGGTGTAGTCCATCCGTGAGCTGATAATTTCACCATGCGCCAAATCATCAATTAGATTTGGGGTTTTTACTTTTAACAGTAGAGAATCTGTGTCCCCGTAGCAGACCTCTACTTGCCCCTTTTCCGGCCACTGTACCCTAGCCACATTGTAGTAGAATTCCAACATGAGCTTTTTAGAGATCTCCAAGATCGCACTGCCTGCAGCAATATTCTTATTCAGGACAATGCTTCTTTTTTCTATTCAATAGTACCATGTCCGGGCCAATGATCGTGAAGGAAGCGTAATTTGGATCAGCAATAATTCGAGCACATTGTTTGGGATCGGTCATGACGTCACAACGATTCCTATTGCGAACACTCTCACACATTTCGCCAACAGCCGAATTCAAAATGAGTTTATAAATCTCTTTTTCGGCTTTCGTTTGTGCTTCAGAACGTTTCTTGAAAAAAGTGTCAACAAACGTTTTCAGATATGGTTTTTGGCTAAACTGCAGCGCTCTATGAACCTTTGTGACGTTGAAACCGTTGTTGCACATCCATTTTAAAGTCACATAGTTTACAAAAATATTTTTTTTCAGCAGAAAGTCAGCAATAAGCTTTTGTTTTGGAGGTAGCCAAAGCAATCCTTCCAATCTGACTAAACACCCAGTGCGGGGGATCAATGAATTCTTAATCACTGGTCTTTTGATGCATGGAAAAACAAAATTTTTTACTGATTCGCAAAGCTCAACTGGTGTCTTCCAATCAATTTAAAAAAAACCACGCAGCCTGTCCAGTCTCCTCAACACTGTCAATTTTGGTAAAATGGCGATCTTGGGGGTCATTCAGCTATTTATAGTCAATGCAATGTGGCACAAACTGGAAAGTGGTCAAAAGCTGGATATAATTCAAATCAAGAGAAACTGCATCCGGTTTTTTCCCCGTCTTCTCTCCAGTTGGATCAGTTTGCAATATAAGATCCCTATGAAAAACGTATCCACCCCTCATTGATATCCCAATGACCAACGAGTGATCAATTTCTTTAATCAACTCATTTTTTTCCCCACGAATTCTAAGGATGAGGTCCATCACCAAATGAAAAGATGAAAAATAATACCCCAAATCAAGATTAAATTCCCCATAGATTTTGTCCGTATTTTTACACATAATGTCTAACAAAGTTTTAAAATAAGAATACGTATGGTTAAGATACATCTGATTTATTAAAAGAAAATGATCATTTAAGAAAGTTTAGTTTGAATTTTGATTAATAAGAATGCACTCGGTTAGGGTATATTAGATAATTTAAGAAAGTTGGTTTTTTTTCTAATTAACAAGAATACATATTTATTTTTGGTTATTAAAAAAATATTTGATCATTTAAGAAACTAGGGTTTTATTTTCTTTTTTTTTACAAATCTACTATTTGTAATAGCAATAAAGTAAAAATGCTCACATTTCCAAATTCAGACTGTAGTTGAGTGCCGTATGGTCCTGGCAAAGCATGATGGGGCATAGATGTGGTGGCGGCTGTGATGTCACTGGATTGGGGGGTTGGAGCAGCGGGGCTCACCATCATGTGAGCAACCATCCATTCTCTTTTCAGCTTTCTACCTGGCTGCATGGGGGCTGGCATGGGTGGGTCTTGGGCAGGCAGCGCCGGTCTGGATTGGATGTGAGTGGCTCCCAATGGGCCACCTATCTCCACTTGTTTCATTGGAGTAACGCCATTAGTCTTAGCTCTCTTTTCCGGGGGGAGTAATTGTACGAATCTTCATTCTTAAAAAGAAGACACAATTTAGCATGGAAAAAACGATTCCCTTTATTTACAGAAGAAAAAATTAGTCTGCACAAAGAATCCCCCTCTAACCACACGGAATCAGGCAACTGAGTCTCACAAACCCCGTAAAGCTCTTTTAAAAGATAAAAAAACTACTTATTTAGAAAAAAAATTTCTCTTTTAATGGGCACCAATTAAAGAAAAAACACACGGAATCAGGCAATATAGTTTCTAAAACCCCGTAAAGTTCTTTTAAAAGGTGCAAGAACTACTTATTGTACACAAAAATTTTGTTATTATTGGTCATGAGTTACCAGAACACAAAAAGGACTCAGGCACCCGAGTCTCTCAAACCCCGTAACGATCATTTAAAATAAACAAACACAACTTATTTAAGAATAAAATTTCTTTTGTATTGGGCACCAAGTAAAGAAAAACAACACGGAATCAGGCAACCGAGTCTCTCAAACCCCGTAAAGCTCTTTTAAAAGATACAGGAACTACTTATTTAACACAACAATTTTCGTTTTTAATGGGCACCAAGTAAAGAAAAACCGTGTTAGAATTGATACATTGCTCCCTTCCACGCCTTATATTCTTATAAGAGCATCTTAATCATCTATTAAACCCATTTGCTTTCATCAAATACATTGAAAATAGAATATCTCATTTAATTTGACAAAAAAAACAAACTCTTTGTCAACGAGTCTTGAATCGCACATTTCAATCCCGATAAGACGCATGCCAATATTGTTTTGAAATCATCCCTCTTGGTAACAGTATTATAAACACGGATAGTTTTATTTAAACCGGAAAAAGACAGCACATTTTAAAAGCATGAAGGGGAAAATGAAATTTTTTGAACGAAAAGAACTATTTCAAAACAACTACAATCGTAAGCAAAGGAGGGGGGAGGAGGGATGTTATTTACATAATGGAAAAAAAGCGTAAAGTGCGTTTTCTAGCGAGTATACTCATCATATTTTAAGGTTTGTATTGATGGAGGGGGAGGGGGGCTAAGTCCCCCTGAAATTTGAATTTACTGGTAAAATGCTTTTTATTTGGAAATAAATTAAGAAATTCAGTAAACTTTTCTCACGTTGAAATAGAAATATCCATTGTTTCAAAGTTAATAATATTCAGTGTACTATGTATGATATGTTAAGTCATAATGAAAATTAAATTGTAATGTATGAACATTTTATACAGAATTTCAAGGACGAATAAAAACGGATGTTGGCTCGAAAAACACTCTGGTTGAGTTACATAATTTCGTGCATGCTCCCAAAACATGTTGGGCTACTTTATACCATACCAGTTTTTTAAGAAAAAAAAATTGTGCACGTGAACTCACGACGTACATTCTTATGAAATTCTTATTAATAACAAAAAACCTGTCTGCTTAAGTTATATAATTACGACCATACTCTCAAAACATGTTTGACCACATTATATCTTACCAACTTTAAAAAAAAAATGTCTATGTCAAACTGTGTGAGGGAGTTCTGACTCTCTTTGAAAAGGTGTAGAGGTCCCGTAGAATAGCATGGGAATTCCTAGGGGCCCCATAGAATTCCATAGATACACCCTACTGCTATGTTGGTTATGTTGTTTATTTGTTTTGTTGGTTATGTTGTTTTTTGGTAATGTCGTTTGATGGTTATGATGTTAATGTTGTTTGGTGGTTATGTTGTTTGTTGATTATGTTGCCTGATGGTTATTTTTGTAGGATATATTCGAAATAAATGGTGTTACTAGGCAAAATCCTGGCTTGTTTCTAGGCAAAATCATGTCTAGACGCGTTCCCAGGTGCTAAAAGCCATTTTATACATTCCCCTTTTTTGCCCAAAACCCCCAAGAATTTTTTTTATTAACTTAATGGCGGTACACACTTTATGTAAGGTCAGTGCATCTTACACATTGACGGTGCATCCATTACTCCCTGATAATACCATTTGAACGTTTTTCGCACAAAAGCCTCAAGGCATTTAAAAGCCTCAAGGCATTTTTGTTTTTCGACGTTTCATTTTTCGCTCGAAACACCTTTCATATTTTTTCTTTTTTTTGTTTTTCTATAGTTCTTGACCCCACCAGAACTTGCAAGGTCATTCTCTTCTAATCAAACGCGCTCTAACCGAGAGAACTGAGACGACATTCCTAATGTTCTGTATTAGAGAAATACTTTCAGAAAAGAACACAAGCCCTCCGAAGTCATGGAAGCCACAAGGAAAAAGTATTGGATTTCAAATGCACAAGTAGGAGAATTAATACAGGGAAATGAACATAGGGAAGTGGCAATAAGATTCTACAACAGCCCTCTGACGTCAAGGAAACCATAGGAAAACCAGCAATGGATATCAAGCACACATGTAGGGGAATTAACACAGGGAAACTAACATAAGGAAATTGCATTGGATTTCAAAACAGACAGGTATGGAAGTTAACATAGGGAAAATAGCATTGGGTTTCAAAAGCACAGGTAGGGAAATTAACGCAGGGAAATTAGCATAGGGAAATTAATAAGGAATTTCCGGAAGTCACACAAGTAGAGCTACCAACCCCTCAAGCCCTCGCACCTTTGCAATGTGGTTACCGGTTCTATTAGAGAAGACACAGTAGCCAAGAATCAACGACACACCCCTCTGGACTGCAATGACGTCATGACACATCCCGTTTCAAACAGAGAGGACTACTATGCTTGACACAATTTTATGCAACCATGCATCAGCAACCCATGGGGGATCCCCGCATGTAACGTAACGACAGCACACACCTTACGTAATTATTATGCAACAGTGTCACGTAATACTTTTTTTCGCCCGAAACCCCCAAAGTGTTTTTGCTTCTTCATTAACTTAAAGGCGGTACAAACTTCATTTAAGGTCAGCACATCTTCTGCATGGACGGTGCATCCATCACTGCTTAATAATACCGTTTCGACATTTTTCACCCAAAAACCTCAAGACATTTTGTTTTTCCGGAGTTTCATTTATCACTCGAAACACCTTTCATATTTTTTCTCATTTTTCTTTTTCAATAGCTCTTTAACTTTAGATTTTCAGTTTAGTTTTAGTTTAGATTTATTTTAGAGATATAGTTTAGTTTTAGTTAAAAGTTTTAGTCTAGAGTTTAGAGTCGTAGCATAGAATTTTAGTTAGAGTTATAGTTAAGTTTAGTTTTAGTTAAGAGTTTTAGTTTAGAGTTGTAGTTTAGTTTTAGTTAAGAGTTTTAGTTTATAGTTTAGAGCTTTAGTTTAGAGTCTTAGCTTATAGTTTTAGTTAAATTTCTAGTTTATAGTCTTAGCTTAGCGTTTTAGTTAGAGTTTTAGTTTAGTTTAGTTTAGTTTTAGTTAAGAATTTTAGTTTAGAGTTGTACTTTAGTTTTAGTTAAGAGTATTAGTTTATAGTTTAGAGCTTTAGTTTAGAGTCTTAGCTTAGAGTTTTAGTTAAAGTTTTAGTTTAGAGTCTTACTTTAGCATTTTAGTTAGAGTTTTAGTTTAGTTTAGTTCTAGTTAAGAGTTTTAGTTAAGAGTTGTACTGTTTTAGTTAAGTGTTTTAGTTTATAGTTTAGAGTTTTAGTTCAGACTTCTGGTTTAGTTTAGTTTTAGTTTTTAGTTCTAATTTAGAGTTATAGTTTAGTTTAGAGTTTTAGTTTGCAGTTTTAATGTAGAATTTTAGCTTAGAATTTAGTTAGAGTTATAGTTTAGTTTAGTTTTAGTTAAGAGTTTTATTTTAATTTTAGTTAAGAGTTTTGGTTTAGAGTTTAAAGTTTTAGTTCAGAGTCTTAGCTTTGAGTTTTAGTTAGAATAATAGTTTAAGAGTTTTTAGTTTAGAGTTTAGAGTTTTAGTTTAGAGTCTTAGCTTAGAGTTTTAGTTAGAGTTATAGTTTAGTCTAGTTATAGTTAAGAGTTGTACTGGTTCAATTAGAGAGGATACAGTAGCCAAGAGTCAACGAAACACCCCTCTGGGCTGCAATGACGTCATGACACACCCCGTTTCAAACGGAGAGGACTAATATGCTTGACACAATTTTATGCAACCATGCATCAGGAGCCCATGGGGGAATCCCCGCATGTAACGTAACGACAGCGCACACCTTACGTAATTATTATGCAACACTTTCACGTAATACTTTTTTTCGCCCGAAACCCCCAAAGTGTTTTTTCTTCTTCATTAACTTAAAGGCGGTACAAACTTCATTTAAGGTCAGCACATCTTCTGCATGAACGGTGCATCCATCAATGCCTAGTAATACCATTTTGACATTTTTCACCCAAAAGCCTCAAGACATTTTGTTTTTCCGGCGTTTCATTTTTCGCTCGAAACACCTTTCATATTTTTCCTCTTTTTTCTATGGCAAGATTCGACACGTCCAGGCAAAATTTGACGCGTGCAGGCATGATTCCCACCCTTGGCAAGTCCTGGGATGTTTCAGTTACTTGGAGTGGTGTAGGGATAAAGGGGAAATCAACAAGGGGAGCTCCTAACCCCTGGCACCTGTAAAATGCGGTCAGCAATCGGAATGCTCTGAGGTCACGACAAAGATATGGAAAAAATAACAAAGAAAACAGGTTCCGTTGAAAGCAGTATGGTAGGTTTTGGTCACGATGACCCACTAGCTACTTAATGTCTCTGAGAGGTAAAACATTAGATTGAAAAGAAACTCACCTCTTCAGATTCTCGCAGGGCTAGACTCTGCTCTCTGGACGGCCCTGGCATTGCATAATGTGCAGCAACCTCACGATCTTTCAGAGGTGGGGCAGTGATGTCACGGGCTTGGGGGATTGGTGCAGTGGGGCTCGGCATCGTGTGAGAAGCCACCCATTCTCTTTTCAATTTCCTTATAGTCTGCAGAGGGGCTTGCGATGCTTGCATGGCAGCTCGATGGCTTGGATCTTGGGCCGGCAGCGTATCAGCTCGATGGCTGGAAGCTTGAGCCGGCAGCAGGGTAGCTCGATGGCTGGGAGCTTGAGCCTTCAGCGTGGCTTCTTGATCAGCATGCGGCTCGGAAGGGCCGGAATATTTAATGACTGATGGTCTTACAGGGAAAGACCATCAGGTTTCTTTTCTAGAAACCTCTAGAAAAGAAGAGAAATTTTTAGCATAAAACAACATTCCCCTTTTACAGAAGAAAAAAAAATTAGTAGCACCTACAAAAGTCATACAAAACAGAATAGTTTTTCATGCTATAAATATTCAAACATTGTCCAGCTTTTATGTAAGTACCTTTCTTTTCAAGAAAGCACAAAATAGACTTAGAGATCAAGTTATCAAATAATAGGCAATAGCAATCGTGCCTTTATACACAGAAAATTTAAAAATCTAAGAATTCATAATTAAGACCATTTAATTAGACCCCGCTCTCAAAATATCCACCCTGTCTCATTCCTCTCAAGAAAGACAAAAAAGTAGCATAAACTAAAATTTTTGATAAATATACTAGGGAAATTGCATACCCTTCTAGAAGCCATAGTTTTGTTAAAAGGCATCTGCCATTGCCCTAAGAAGCCCCTTTCCGCCTTTAAATAAGTCACCCCTTTTCAGCAAAGCATAAAGTAAATTTTGTGAGAAATACACCCCCAGTCAGTAAGCGTAGAAATAACTGTTACACAATTTCCATGTCCTAAAATATCTCTATTATGCATTAATTTTGCAGAGAAAATAGGACTTCAGACAGTCTAGAATTTTGTAACCCGTCATACCAAGCAAGCCTAATTAACCATTCTGTGAGATTGTTTACAAGAACACCCTTATTCAAATATGCCATTGTTTAGACCACAAATGAAAGTGTCAAATTTAGTGGTTTCAGTGCATAATGGAAAAAAGACACTATTTTGAGTAAAAAAGAATTAATTGGTAATGAATTGAGGGAGGTAGGGTTTTTTAAATGGTAAAAAGAGCATACTTTGTGCTTTAAATGATTATAAACAAAGCATAGTGGAAGATTTTTTGGGGGGAAGGGGTATAAGGAAAAACCCAGAGACAGGAATTAAAATTCTAATAGAGAAAGGCACTTACTTCTTGATTGGAGTTATCTATTTTTTTTATTAGAGTTCTAGCACGTTTGAGATTTAAATGATTACTAATGATGATATTGACTTTACCCTGCCTATATATAGCGTAAAGATTGACGCAAGTTAGATATCAGTGTATTTCTCATATTTAGTGCATGTTCTACTGCAGGGTATATTTTGATATTTAGTGCATGTTCTACTTCAAGGTATATCTTGATATTTGTTGCTTTAAGATTTGTTTTTCTGGGTTCTTTTCTATTCAAGCTAGTGGGTCATCATGACCAAAACATACCAGACCGCTTGCAACGGAACCAGTTTTCTATTTTATTTTTTCCATATCTTTGTCGTGACCTCAGAGCATTCCGATTGCTGACCGCATTGTACAGGTGCCAGGGGTTAAGAGCTCCCCTTGTTGATTTCCCCTTTGTCCCGACACCACTCAAAGTAATTGAAACATCCCAGGACTTGCCACGGGTGGGAATCATGCCTGGAAGCGCCAAATTTTGCCTAGACATGTCGAATCTTGTCTGGACATGTCAAATCATACATAGAAACAGGGGGCGAGGCCAGGGGCTAGGAGCTCTCCATATTATTAAAACTTGTATATTATACCGTCCCCACTCCAAGTAATCAACTCTGGACTCTTGCCAAGGATGAGAATTTTTCCAGAAAGAAACAGGTTCGAGGGGCTAGGAGCTCCACTTGTTAATTTCCCTGTGTTAATTTCCCTATGTTTGTCACAGAATCTATGGAGGGTGTGTCATGACGTCAGAGGGCTTGTCACAGAAATTCACCTAGCCTGACCTAACCCAACCTAACCGAAAAGCGCATTGAACTCTTGCAAAAGACGGGAAGATATTGAAATCTTGCCGAGGATGGAAATCTTGCCACCTGGGAACAGTTGTGAGGGGCTAGGAACTTCACTTGTTAATTTCCCTGTGGTAATTTTCCAATTACGCCTCTTGAAATAATTAATAGCACACTACTGTTTGTCCCCTAGCCAATACCTCGCTCTTTACGCTAAAGTTTTTTTAGTACTTTCATAAGAGCTATTTATTGTAATTAACGGTCTTTGGGATTAGTGCGAAATGCGAGTAATACCTTCCAGCGAGCTAATATGCTCTAATTATTTTCCTATGTTCACACAACATCTAGTGATGAAATTTTACCACCGCCATCGGAATTCCGTGACCCTTTGACGGAGAATGAACGCGATGGGGTTTTAAGTGCTGGGGCTATTCAGGATAGTGTAGAGTTCCCTGATATTGGCTTTAACATCATAGTGCGGGATCTTGGCCTCTGCAATGGCTTTTTGGAGAGTATTCTAGAACAACTGCCGTCTAGCGAGGTCGAGACAGTACTAACCATTGACAGTGATTTGGGGGAACAAAGTGGAGCTGGCTCGTCCCCAGTGTTGGTGATCCGTGTATAGAGCCGAGTTTGGTGATCCATTCAATTCCCTTACAAGAGGTAGTATTCAAACGGATCCTATAGACACGGCACCCTCCTATGTCAGCATGATTCCGGAACTTTTCGAAAAACACAAACGAGAGGCGAGAGGACGGGACTCTTTAAAAGCATCCATCACGTTTAAAATTATTTTTTAATGCATGTTTGGGTGTTTGCATGAACATCACATACAAACAAGAATGCTGACGCTGCACCCTGACTTGCATAATTTTGAGTTTGTGTTTTCGGATTGGGTGGGGGAAATTTTTAATAGGATGGAAGGGTACAATGAGAACGGGAGTGGGTATTAGAACTTAACATTGCTAAATTTGAAAAGGAATTTACTTTAAGACTTGGTGTGGGGAGAGGGGTTGCAAGATATAATAGTAATTTAATAGGTACTAAAGGTGTACAACGCTTTCGTTTCGTTTGGAGTATTTCAAGTATTCAGTCCTTGTAGCAGGACATAAACCATTGAAGATGAATGGTATTAGTAAGAAAATGTTGGATGATGGGGCAGTAAATAGTGGCGGGGAGGGTTGTGAATTTCCAAAAGTAGATTTTACTTGTTTAAAGGGACAATATACAGTTAAACTTAAGGGGATTGATATTTTTGACAGGCTAATGAACATTTAAAATTTGGGGTTACATTTTTACAGTTTGATGAAGAGTATGAAGATGGGGAACTAAGTGCTAAAAAAGGTGTAATTAATCCCGTGAGAGCACCGTTCATTTGAATCAGTGAAACACTGGGTATGGTTTCTTTACGAACCTGCTAAAGATCCTGAATCAATTGGGAATTTCTTTCCGTTCCCCCATATTAGCAGGGTTTAAGTGAGGGTATAAGTCGGGATGGGACCTGATATTACTGTCCAAAGTTTCTTTCAAGATTCCGCAGTGAGTTAAAATTAAATAATCATTTGAGACACTGCAAGCGTCATGGGTACCAGTCTGTGGAAACGGTTTCAGGGGACAATGCTACCTTATGGTTTAAAAGCTTTCAGAATACACTGTTGCAGAGCAACAAGGTATCATTGGACATTGAAGCTGCGCTCATAGATGTGTCGGATCCATCAAATTTGAATCATGTGAAAAAACATAAAGCCAGTGCGATATCTTTAGCGCATACATGGAGAGATTCAAGTAATACCATGCAATTAGTAGATTTTATTGAGACATTGGGTGGCGAAGATTGTGTTGGCACAGCTAGGGTTGCTCTTATTAAAATAGCGAATGAGGAAATTTCATGGCTGCGCCATACACATTATCCAATGAATCTATCTCCAAAAGACGAGTTGGCTATTAAAAATAAGAAAATTTGTTGAGTTTGCAAGACAAAAATTAATGAAGAGGAAGTGAAAGCCAGGGACCATGATCATTTATGGCAGGAAAATTCATCAAGGGGAAGTAAATTTCGGGGATTTGCGCACAAATTGTGTAATTTAAATGTTAGACAGCAATACTTTTTACCGGTTTACATGCACAATTCCAACTATGATTTAAAATTTATATTACCAGCGTTGGCACGATTGCAAAAAGGTGAAGTTGTAGATGGTGCATGGGTAGGTGGTTCTTTTTCATATAACATCATAGCGAAATCATCTGAGAAGCTACTAGTCTTAGAATTTAAATGGCAAGCAATTGATAATGGTAAGGCGTACTTGAATAAAGTCTGTTTTCTTGATTCCTTTAGTTAATCTTAGAATTTAAATGGCAAGCTATTGATAATGGTAAAGTGTTCTTGAATAAAATCCGTTCCCTTGATTCCTTTAGTATTTTCCCCAAATCTCTATGACAACTCATTCAAGTACAGAAAAGCGACGATTTTGACTGTTTTCCCCTCCTCAAACAGTACTTTCCAGATGAAGAACTGTATGATTTATTAAAGTATAAGGGAATAGACCCGTACGAGTACTACAGCTCGGCCTCGAAGCTAAGTGAGAAATATTAGCGCCCTTAGCAGAGTTTTATGATTCACTTCTTGAACGTCAATGCACCACTGCCGATTTTGAACTTGCCAAGAAGGTTTAGGAAAAGGCAGGGTGTAAAAATGGGTAGGATTATTGTAAAATGTACCTGGCTAGTTATGTGGCTAGTAATATGTACCTAGTTATGTGGCTAGTTATGTACCTGGCTAGTAATAAAAAAAAACATGGAAAACTGGCAAGATTTAACAAAATGAAGAAATGCTAAAAGTATTTGTTATAGGGAGGTATGCATACGTTTTCGGGTTGGGGGGGCGAATTTTCTGCTTAGGGGTTTTCCACAGGAAGAATTTTCCATGGAGAGGGAAGTTTACAGGGGGTGAAGTTTTCAGAGAAAGTTTCATACTAGGGGAACTTGCCAGAATTCTACCACGACTCAATTTTACATGTGGAGATGTTCCGAGGAAATAGTCCAAGGGAAACTTTCAGTAGGGTTGGAAGTATACAGTTGTTTTCAGGGGAATTTTTCGTGGGGGGAGGGGGGTGGGCGGTAGTTACGTGGGGGAAGGGACATCGTCATGAAGGAGGCGCCGAATTTCCCAGCATTATAAAAAACGATCAGAAATTAAATAAAAAAACAATTTTTCAACTAAAAAACTTTTCAACATCAAAAATTAAAACAAACAGAAACTATTACGTATATGACTGGTTTTGCCTCCTAGTCAATACCTAGCTCTTTACGCTAAAGTTTCTTAGTACTTTCATCAGAGTTATTTATTCTAATTAACGGTCTTTGGGACTAGTGTGAAATTGGGTTAATTTTAGTCATAATTCTTAGCACATTTATGTTAGTTCTTTTTTTGGAGCTGGTTAATTTTTTTTTAGAAAAGCAAAAATAGCAAGACTTCAGTCTGGTATTGTATATAGAGGCACTTAAATATTTACGCGTTTGTATCTGAATAAAAAACTCAAGGAATACGAGGTTATCAGTGTTTATAAGACATTTCAATGAAAAATAAGGGATTCGGAGTTTCAATTAAATACTGGAAATTAAAATTAAAAAATTAGATAATTCCTGGAGATGATCCTATACTAAATGCAATGACCAAACTACAGCCAATTTGGCCTATCTAGTTATAGTGCAGTTATCTTTATTAAAAAACTTAAGTCTTATTTTCTATTTCAGTGATTTCTTTTTCATTCAGGAAATAATATTCACTGTATCATTCTTGAATGATACCTACTCATTCATGAATGATTCCATTTCTGTCCTATTTACAGATATAGAGGATGTATTTATTTCCACGTTTGAAAGTGTTAAAACAAGAAAATCCAATCTTGAATTGATATATTTTAGCAAGTAAAAGCATCTGAAATATTACAGTAAAAAATTGACCTGAGCAAATGTTGTGGAAGAGGAAGCATAGAACAGTTTCAATTTTGCCATTAGCTAGGTGGTAACATCACCATGAAGTTGATTTAAAGTGAAAGACGCGAACAAAATTATGTAGAGAGACTGAAAATCAAGAAACGGGCTAGTTGGGTTAGTTGTAGAACAATTTGTTTCCTGTATAAGCCTCCCTGCCTTATCATATAACTTAGAAAGTGGTTTAAAAAAAATAGAGAGAGTTGACATCCATATTGTAAGGCAATGAGAGACGTAGGACTGAACTAAGCAATGGAACAGAATTTTAAAAACTGATCCAGGAAAAATGCGTTTTACCTTCCTCAAATTTCAAGACTCTTTGAGACCTTCATGTTAATTAGTCCAATATGATGCTTGAATGAAAGGTTTTTATCGAGAAGAATACCGAAAAATAGGACTTATCGATCCTTAGGTCTACTGAGAGAGCCCCTTGAAAGCTGTATATTAGTTAACTCAGGGCATGCCAGATAAATACGGGAAAAATTAAAAACTTGACTTAGCAACATTTAGGGAAAGGCAATTTGCATCAAGCCAAAGAAAGACTCTCTTAAAAAGGTCAAATAATTCAGGAGGCATCTCAGACTCAGTTCCCACGGCAGTACCAATTGTACTGTCACCAAAGAAACGAGAGTGTCCACATCCTGCGAAAACGATGGATTTTTTTTAGCATTGAAAGATTCAGGATGACATAGGCGACAGTAAACTGTAGGTTTTTGTTTCTTAATCGCAACTATAAGGTCATTAACATAAATCAGACCAGAAACGGCCCAAAAACAGAGCCTTGAGGAACACCAAACTCAACTTCAGACGAAAAGCGGGAAAGGGAATCTACGGAGATAGTTCTACCTGACAAATAGGAATCAAACCAAGTATGAGCCTGTCCTCTTACACCATTGTGTGATAGCTTATACAGCAGAATCTCATGAGTTAAAGAGGCAAAAGCCTTACGGATATCTAGGAATATAGTAGCAGGAATCAAACCAGAGTCAAGCGCAGTGTGGAGAAAATTTAAAAGAGTTACACACGGATGCTCCGTCGAATGTTTAGGTCAGAAGCCAGACTGAAAATCATGAGAATTCTTTTTAGCCTCTAGAAAAGCAAGTAAACGGGAAAGCACGGTCTTTTCAAAAACTTTGCTAAAGACAGATAGCAAAGATATAGGACGATAATTGGCTGGATCATTTAAAGAACTGGGGAAAATCCCATTTTCAAAAGAAAGATTTATAAGCTTCGTCAATGGATAAATAATTATAGGAAGAATGAACTTAACTACCATAGTTGAAATACAGTAAGGGCCAGACGTCGAAGAACCCTTCAAGCTATTTACAATCCTGGCTACTTCAACATCAGAAGCTGGATATAACACCATCGATTTGAGACAAGGCGGGCCAAGATAAGATTTTTAATATGGTTGTAACGAGGGATAGAAGGAGCCGGAGAAAAACGTTTGAGGACGGAATTGATCACTTGCCAAGTTTTTCGAATATATTTCCCACAATCCGAGAATTTTTTGGAATGATAAAGGAATTTGGCCTTCCGGCATAAAGAATAAAAAACATTCATGTAGAGTTTGAATCGCTGAAGATGTGCAGCATTCAGAGATGGCTTTGCTGACTTTAAAGCTTTCTAAAGATTATTTTTTCTTCTCCAACTCTTTAGAAGACCAGGGGTCATCCATGGATTAAGAGGAATAGATCTATTTGACCTTGAAGTAGAGGGGGACAGAGCACATACGTCAAAAATAGACTCCTTCACTTACTCATAAAAGGAATCAAACTTTGAACAAAAATTATTATCCTCACCAAAAAAATTCCATATGTTCTGACCAAACCTAAAAGAAGCTGAAGAAGATGCTGGAGTGTCCCTACTCAATGTTTTTTCAAGGTTAAAACTAGAAAGTACAGGAAAACGGTCTGAAATATCACTCACTACAACAGAATCCCGAACCAAATTAGGAGACGAAACAATGTTATCAATTAAATGTTATCAATTAAACAGCAGCGAGCATATTTGAGAGAAAATCCACCGTAGTAGAGGAAGCCATATCCATTAGATTTAAGTTAAAGTCTACCATTTTTACAAGTTCACATGGACTTCTGTCTATTAAATCCAACACGTCAGTAAGGACATAAAGTAAAGAAGGGACAAATCCACTGGGAGATCTATAAACATTACCAATTATCAAATTCTTATTTCGTAATTTGATTTCAATAAACTGGGATTCAAAAACTCCTTCATCATTCCTTCACAGATCACTCCGAACAGTACAAGAAAGAACATCAGAAATATACATTACTAGACCACCCTTTGCCATCCTTCTGCGATTTAGTCGCTCCATTTTGTAACCGGGTATATCATTGCTAGAATTAAGGAAGGTCTCACATAATCCGATAACATCGGGTCGCCCATCAAAAACAATGTGCCTCAACAGATCGATCGATGAACGTAGACCCTGAGTTGAAGGATCGAAAAATGATCATCTCGTCTAGTAGCCCACTTTAAATCGGAAACATACTTACTAGTAATTTTTTCGGAAATACTTACGGAATTTCTTTAAATTTGACCAATAGAATTATTAATGATACTCAAAACATCTAATGGGTTACTTTGCAATTAAAGTAAACGCCCATCAAGGGAGTAAACATCCCCAGAGCCTGAGATGGAAATATGCACAAAACTTAAAGAGATTGTTGATCAAACCTGCGTCACAACACACACACACAAACATATATATATATATATATATATATATATATATATATATATATACATATAACGCTTAAGCTCCACTGCATTAATGTACCCATGAGACTAATGCAAGTAAAATCATGATCAAGATAAAAAAGGATTAAAATCCCAAACTGACGCAATGACTTGTGAGAACAGGCATGTAACAAAAAAGAATAATTATTGAAATCTATACTTTTCATTGAAGTTAATTGGAACGAAAGTATATATATATATATATATATATATATATATATATATATATATATATATATATATATATATATATATATATATATATATATATATATATATATATATATATATATATATATATATATATATATATATATATATATATATATATATATATATATATATATATATATATATATATATATATATATATATATATAACGCTTAAGCTCCACTGCATTAATGGACCCATGAGACCAATGCAAGTAAAATCATGATCAAGATAAAAAAGGATTAAAATCCTAAACTGACGCAATGACTTGTGAGAACAGGCATGTAACAAAAAAGAATAATTATTGAAATCTATAATTTTCATTGAAGTTAATTGGAACGAAAGTAAATCCTTAGAAAGATACGCACAAAGAAAAAAAACAAAAAATAAATAAAATAAACCGAATATATGAATGGCAAGATACTAAACATATCTAAAAAAAAGCAAAAACAAACAAAAAACTTTTTTATAGACACAGTCGGCTAGGGTACGAGTTTTTCTGGTGACACTTTCACCGTTAAGCCTTGCCAAAATTTGCCCACGATCAGTCCAAACATTTCTATGGCCGAATTTTCCGATAGGAAAATTTCCGATTGGAAAGCTTCCGATAGGAAAATTCCACTTGTAGCTAACCTGGCTTTTGCTTTGAAGACTTTTTTCGCTGTATCACTGTTCACAAATTTAACTAAAACAGGAGGGGCTTTTTTGCTTAGGGAGGCATTTGTTAAGGCATGAGATATTTTGAATCTGTTGTTATTCCCAATTTGGGCAGCATTTATTTCAGTCAGGTTAATTTTGGTTACGAAAACTTGCAGGATTGTCAATTGGAGGTGAGATCCCGACTGCTGCTTAACACCATGCAAAATTAGCGAGTCAAGCAGCAGTTCTTGTTCAAATGTTTCTAGTTTCATCTCAATTTTCACAATTTTCTCTTCTTGAATTAAAATCTGGTTGCGAAGAGTTTTAAGCGACATTTCGATTTTTTCAAATTTTGGTTAATAATCGAGAGTAATCGCGTCATATACTTGACAAATAATGTCGTTGGATACCTGACGGAATGAATCAGCATCTGACAACCTCTCATTAACCTTCTGAGATATATTTTGCATTAACTCTCGCTTAGTTTTTTCTAGGTTAAGTTCCGCAGAAGTGATGTTATCCATCAACAAAGCACATTCTCCTGTATTACATTCCTTAATTGTAAATGCATTATGTGCCTTGAAAAGGGAGTTATAAATATCGGGCGAATTTTTCAATTCCTCGAAATCAGCCTTTACACCTGCAGTATGTTTTGTTGAAGTTCGGCTAACGCTTAGATTATATTCTGACAAGTTGACTTCAACAAGTCTGTATTCATCATGTGTCCCATAGCAAAATACCAAAAATGATGGCTTTCCTTTGCTATCCTTGGCCACTTTTAGTATCTTTACTGGCCAATGAGGATCATTTTTGAATTTAGCTAACACGATATCAAACTCTTTAAATGCAGGCATTTCTTATTAAAGAGAGGAAAAAATTAATAGCAACTTATCTTTAGGTAAGGTAAGAACCTCAGTGGAAAATCAATCCAAAATATTCTATATAATCCACTGATAACAGTCTATTTCAATACCAATTAGCTTGACAAAAAAGGTGCCAAGGTAGGTCAATTCACTCACAGTATGTTTACTCAATGAAAACTGGTTCAGTACTGAAATTTTGAGATTTTCTGAACTTGATGATTATAAATCTTGAGCTAGTTTTCAGATCCAAAATCAAAAGAATTTGATCAAATTTTCACAAATAGCGATGAAAATCTATCAGAGTTAATCTTAAGAGCTTTTACTTTCAGCTAGAAAGTTTCTGAGCTTGCTGATTATTATTTAATTCCAACCAAAGTTTTGATTTTAGTCTCCAATCTAACTTATTGCCAATCGAAGCCTAAATTTTGGGTTTAATTTATTTATTGATGGTGATTTGTGGCAGTTTTATGCTTGGAAGATTATGTGACGGTAGGGGAAGAGGTACAATTTCTACCAGTACAAGATTACACAACCATTTCTAGGTCAATCAGAGGCCTTGAATCTACGTAATATGCTTGTCGAAACTACGCATTATCTGTTTTGTTATGATTCCGACCGTATAAGTTGTTCACGCTTCAAGCCTATTGTATCAGTTCTTTTGAGACAATTGAGGAATAAACACCAGATAAAATGGAGAATATTGATGTTATTGCTAGGCTAATTTATATCGTAAGTTTTATTTTATAAAAAACTAATAAAAAAATAATTAATTGAGAGATTCGCATTATATTTTAGCATTTTAGGCCTATAAGCTGTATTTCTGTGTTAACGAACTTTTTTTCTAATTATAGGTCTATATAGTGGGAACGAGCTATCAAGCCTAAATTTTTAGAGTTTATAACATTTCGAAGGTTTTATAATTGGGGAGTCTATAGCATAGCATAGACTAACAATGAAATTTATCCCTACTTAATCCTGTTTTTAGAAACATAATTTCTTTAATGCATATTGACTGTCTCATAATGGTTAATGACCAAAAAATCTTTATTTGAACTTATTTCAGTTTTACACCTAATATCCAATAGTATATGAATGGCTTCTTTCAACTTTGATAAACTCGTTATTATCCAAAAACAAAAAAATTGTTTTATACATAGCCCTTGAATTCTAAAAACATCACCGTATTTTAATAACAAAGTGTCTTATGCTTGAACCGTACAAGATGTCAAAATATTTATTTTACACCCCATAATCTAAGAATAGTTATCATCGTTAGAGAGAGAATGACTTTTAAAACCAGTTCACCCTATTGAACTTCGTTTTCATTAGAATAGAATTTTTTTGCATTAATATAGGAGATGGAGAGGGGCTGTGTAAAGGGGGTGGGGGGGGGGCGAGTTTTTTTTTCACCACAAAAAAAACAAAAAAACTATAATTTTATTTCTTTTTAAGGATAATTTTGAAGAATATGCCCCTCCCACTGAAAAGAAGCCTCGGATTGAAGATGGAAATTGGTTACGCCCTTCAGTAATTAAATACGCAGCACGTTCTACGTCTTATATACATGGCAAGAATACAAGACCCTATATAGAAGAAAGCGAACTACCAATAAAGCTGATGACCACACAGGAAGCAGTTAATGTAAGTCAAATTTACTAATATTTCCACTAACAGTTTATTCACCCAAAATAAATAAAACGCAATCCTTTGACATTAATACTTCAGGCTGATTTAATCACCTCGGTAAACAGATTGTAATTGGGGGAGGGCAGGTGTTGCTTATGATAAATATTTTCACATGGTAATTGCTTTTCATTATGAGTAGATTAAGATGTAACTATGATGTGATTTTCATTATTTTAGTATGGACAGCGCAAGCGCTGCTATATTTATTATTTTTCTTTCCATAAGATTATTTGCTAAAAAAACTAAGATACTATATTGAATATTGCAAATTTACTATATTATATTTACAATATTATATTGCTAAGTAGTGCTGCCATTAAGTATGTTGCATGGTTAAAATGAAACTATGGTGTGATTTTCATTGTTTTAGCATTTCATTGTTTAGTAAATTTCATTGTTTTAGTATATTGAATGTTGCAAATTTATGACTATTATATTGCTAAATTGTGCTGCTATTAATTATGTTGTATGGTTAAGATGAAACTATGGTGTCTGATTTTCATTGTTTTAGTATGGGTAGCAGCATATAATGCACTGCTATATTTGTCAGTTTTCTTTCTAGTAGATAATTTCCGAAGAAAACCAAGAAGGTATAATGAATATGCCAAATTTATGAGTACTATAATTTAGTATAGACAGCGCAAGCACTGCTATATTTATTATTTTTCTTTCCATTAGATTATTTGCTAAGAAAACTAAGATACTATATTGAATATCACAAATTTATGACTAATATATTGCTAAGTAGTGCTGCCATTAAGTATGTTGCATGGTTAAGATGAAACTATGGTGCGTGATTTTCATTGTTTTAGCATGGGTAGCAGCACATTATGCGCTGCTATATTTATCATTTTTCTTTTTAGTAGATAGTTTGCGAAGAAAGCTAAGAAGGTATAATGAAAATGACAAATTTAAGAGTATTATAATTTAATATGGACAGCAGCACATTATGCGCTGCTATATTCATTATTTTTCTTTCCACTAGATTATTTGCTAAGCAAACTAATATACTATATTGAATATTGCAAATTTATGAGTATTATAATTTAGTATGGGCAGCAGCACATTATAAACTGCAACATTTATTATTTTTTCTTTCCACTTGATTATTATTAAACAACAACTGTGTGTGTGTGTAGGGGGTGATATAACATCTACACTTCATTGAACATAGCTCATAAATTATACAATCTACCGTAGTTTTAATAATATATTATATTACAGTGGGAGAGGTGATGTGGTGGAAAGGGGGGGGAAGTAAGATCCTGGGTTTTTCTGAAACAGATTAAGAGTATTAAGATGAAATTTTCAGGGAATGTTGGACAAAATAAAAACCTGCTATGTTCATTTAGATCGTGAATATGATATAACAGGAATACATAGGGAGTATTGAATTGAAACTTTCAGTTTATATGTAGAGTGGTTAGGGGGGGCAGTGAACTAACCGAATGACACTATGTGATGTGGTGTGGACACTATAGGTGATGTGGTGGAAGGGGGGAAGTAAGATCCTGGGTTTTTCTGAAACAGATTAAGAGTATTAAGATGAAATTTTCAGGGAATGTTGGACAAAATAAAAACCTGCTATGTTCATTTAGATCGTGAATATGATATAACAGGAATACATAGGGAGTATTGAATTGAAACTTTCAGGTTATATGTAGAGTGGTTAGGGGGGGCAGTGAACTAACCGAATGACACTATATGCACACAGAAATTGCTACTGCTACTACGTGTGTTTTTTATTTGTTTTATTACATATGTTTTAAATGATTTGAAAATATACGTCACTATTAATCCAATTTTCGATTTTTTTAAAAAAATAGGATGATTTATACACTTTGAAAATAAGTGTCTATTTTTCTTATAGGTTAGAACGGATGTCATATCATCCCTACCTCCCCCTCCACCTGAAGAATCAAGCCATAAATTATGTGACCTCATTGACGGGACGACTTTAATTGAAGCCCCAGTGGAATTTCGTAATATTCAGATTGCTGGAACACCATCTATCGATGAACGATACGGTAAATTTTTACGGGAGCGTGATGGTAGTGTTAATTTAGATGATATACCTTCTGACATTATTGACGACACTGATTGTGCAGATAATTTATTAGAAAAGTGTGTTAGTGTTGGTAATAGTTCTTTAGATGTAGACGCTAGCACAGTTGAACAAAGCAATGAAATTACTTCAGATCAAGATATGCTAGAGAGCAATTTACCTTGGCTGAGTCCTAACACCATACAAATTCTAGATAATTTTAATCACGAGTAAAATGAGATCCATCCCCCCACAGATTAATACACTAATGGCGGAAAATATTATATGCGACCCCATAAATATTATCCATGCATATGTGGAGAAGATTCGAACACTTCTTGAGCACCAAATTCTCTTTGGGGGGACGAGACAGCACAAAGGCCTCAATTGTTTTAGAAATATTCTATTTAAATAAAATTCCTGGTGAACTCTATGATCATTATGTGCACACTGAAATGTTGGTGCTGCACCCAAATTTGGGAAATTACGAAAATGTTTTCATGCAATGGATTGACAATAGTGTCACACATCTGGACTATTACAATGAGAAGGGTAGTGGTTCAGTGGTTTTATTTGTTTAAAATTTAAGCGTAAATATATGTAAATTTAAAAAAGGTTGTATTTTAAGCGGGGGGCGGGGGCCGAGGGCTAATGAATTAAAATCCCAATTTCGTAGCGAAATAAATCTAGATAATCACATGTTTCACTGCAAACGACAAGGCTATCAATCGGTGGAGACTTTTGCTGGTGACAGGGCAATTTTAAGTTTTAGAAATTTCCAGAATACACTTATGCAAAGTGATAAAATAAGTTTGAACTGTGAGGCTAAACTCACAGATGTGAACGACCCTAAATATCCAAATCGTATCAAAAAACATCAAGCTATTGCAGTTTCCTATGCACATGCGCAAAGAGATAGCAGTGAGACTATGCGACTGTTAGAAATAGTTGAGACATTGAACGAGGAAGATTGTATGGTCAAAGGATTGACTAAATTCATTGTCACAGCGAATAGTACAATCTCCCGATTTGGATATACACAGTCCCCAATGACTCTATCAGCAGAGGATTGTTTAGCAATTAAAAATAGGAAAATATGTTGTGCATGTAAGGGGTGATTTGTAGAGGGAACTAAGGGGAAAGAGACTAGGGGAAAATAGACTAAGGGGAGGGAGGGGAAAGTCCGTGACCATGATCTTTATGGCAGGAAATATCATCAGGGGGTAGAAATTTTCATGGCGAAGCACATCAGTCGTGCAATGTGAATGTGAGCCAGCAGTTCTTTATATCAGTTTTCATTCACAATTCAAATTATAATTTGAAATTTATTTTACCGGCATTGCCACGTCTGCACAGGGAAGGAGCTGCAGATAGCGCATGGTTAGATAACTCATTTACACATAATATTATAACCAAATCAGCCGTGAAGTTGTTGCTTTTAGAATTCAAGTGGCAAACAGTGGATAATGGACATACTTGTTGGAATAAAATCCGTTTTTTAGATTCTTATAGTTTTACCTCAAAGCTCTCAGCCAACTCATTCAAGTGCAGAAAAGAGACAATTTCGATAGTTTCTCTCTGCTTAAACAGCGCTTTCCCGACAATGAAATATATGACTTACTAACTTGTAAGGACATATATGCATATGATTATTACAACTCTGGCGCAAAGTTAAGTGAGGAGAAACTCCCTCCCATCGTAATATTCTATAATTCACTTACCGATATTGAATGCACTGCCGAAGACTATGAATTTGCCAAGAGGGTATGGGCTAAGGGAGGCTGTGCAAATGGTTTGGACTATTGTAGAATTTACTTGGCAAGCGATGTGTTAACTCTTTTAGATATTGTCTGCAAGAACACAGACCAAATATATTCGGATTTCGGCCAAGACATTGGTTATTATTTTTCAACACCACACCTGGTAATGGATTTAATTCTAAAAATCAGTAGGGAGGAAAAAGGTCTAATCACCGATCTGGACCGTGACTTGTCATATATTTACTATCATAAGCAAACAACGATGTGGGCGACAATGTATTATTGTTCTCCATACCCGGCACTTCGTATCGAAGGAGTTGTCGTAAAAACTTCGAAAAGGGCTCATTCGATTGGAAATTGGAGTGGCTAGTGCTCTTTTTAATAGTCGAAAGTCATTGGACGGCAACTAGCCCCCCTCCCACGCCCATCATTCCCCCAAACACATCCAATAAACATTTTGAGATTGTCATTTTTTTCAGCGTAGTTGATTTCAAGATAGAACATAACTTTTTGAGGAGAACTCTCCCCAGCAACCCTCGGGGCAAAGGTTCTAAGTTATGCCCTGGGGGCATATAAGGTTTTTGTAGAAGGTGTTGTCGTAGAAACTTCAAAAAAGGCTCAGTCGATTGAAAATTAAAGGGCTATTGCCCTTTTTAATAGTCTCAAAGTGATTTGAGGGCACATAGCCCCCCCCCCCGCGACACCCATCATACCCACAAACACATCCAATCAAAATTTTGAGATAACCATTTTGTTTAGCGTAGTTGATTTCCAGATAGAAAATATGTTTTTGAGGAGGACACTCCCCCACAACCCTCGGGAAAAGGGGTTAATGTTATGCCCTTATGGCATATAAGAACAATGTTGGCACAATGGCACAATAAGCTGTTGTATAATCTTCGAAATGGGATCATTCAATTGGAAATTGGAGTGGCTTGTGCACTTTTTAATAGTCAAAAGTGATTGGAAGGCAACTAACACCCCTTGCACGCCCACCATTTCCCGAAGCACATCCATTGAAAATTTTGAGATAGCTAGTTTGTTCAGTGTAGTTGATTTCCAGATAGAAATTACGTTTTTGAGGAGGACAGTCCCCCACAACCTTCAGGGCAAGGGCTGTAAGTTATTCCCTAGGGGGATATAAGGTTTTTATAGAAGGCGTTGTCGTAGAAACTTCAAAAAAGGCTCATTCGATTGGAAATTCAAAGGGCTAGAGCCCTTTTTAGTAGTCGAAAGTGATTGGAGGGCAGGTTTCCCCCCCCCCCCCCACACACACACATCATTCCCCCAAGCACATCCAATCAAAATTTTGAGATAGCCATTTTGTTCAGTGTAGTTGATTTCCAGATAGAAATTGTTTTTTGAGGAGGACGCTCCCGCACAGCCTTCAGGGCAAGGGTTGTAAATTATGGCCTGGGGGCATATAAGGTTTTTATAGAAGAGGTTGTCGTAGAAACTTCAAAAAAAGCTCATTCGATTGGAAATTCAAAGGGCTAGTGTCCTTTTTAATAGTCGAAAGTGATTGAAGGGCAACTAACCCGCTCTCAGGCCCATCTTTTCCCCAAACACATCCAATCAAAATTTTGAGATAGCCATTTTATTCAACGTAGTTTTACGTTCTGTAAATTAGGTCTTTAAGGATGACAACCACCTCACAGCCCTCAGGACAATAGTTGTAAGTTATGCCCTGGGTGCATATAAAGTTTTTATAGAAAGTGTTGTCTTAGAAACGTCAAACAGGGCTCTCTCGAGTAGAAATTGAAACGGCTAGTGCACTTTTTAATAGTCGAAAGTAATTGGAAGGCAACTAACACCCCTTCCACGCCCACCATTTCCCCAAAATCATCAAATCAAAATTTTGAGATAGCCATTTTGTTCCACACAGTTAAATTTCAGGAAGTTATACCTTTGAGCAGGACACACCCCCACAGCCTTAAGGGCAAGGGTTATAAGTTATGCCTTAGGGGCATATAAGTTTTTATTGAAATCTTTGTCGTAGAAACTTGAAGTAGGGCTCATTCGATTGGAAACTCAAAGGTCTAGTGCCCTTTTTAATAGTCGAAAGTGATTTGAGGGCAACTAGTCCCCCTCTATCGCCCACCTTTTCCCCAAACACATCCAATCAAAGTTTTTAGATAGCCATTTTGTTCAGTGTTGTGGATTTTCAGATAGAAATTATGGGACACTCCCCAACAGCCTTTAAGGCAAGGCTTGTAAGTTATGCCCTGGGGGCATATGAGGCTATTATGGAACGCTTCGTCGTAGAAACTTCAAAAAGGGTTCATTTGATTGGAAATCAAAATCACTAGTGCCCTTATTAATAGTCGATAGTGATTGAAAGGCAACTACCAGCCCTTCCACGAACACCATTTCCCCAAACATATCCAATCAAAATTTTAAGATAAATATTTTTACTTTAATAACTTTATTAAATCAAATAATATTAACATTTTGATTACTAACTATCAGTAAAGGTATAGTAAACTGACAATGCATATTCATTTGTATTTTTTTCAGTAGAGTGCAAATTATGTTCAACAATATATGTAAAGTGCAACATACTGTAAAGTGCAACAATATATGTTGGGAAGGCATAGGGGTTTTGAGCCCAACTTATGCTAATTTCTGCTCGTTTTGAGTTTGACTCGGTTATTTATTGTAATTTCTGTTTGTTTTGGGTTTAATTTATTTATCGATGCTGATTTGTGGTAGTTTCGCACTTGGTAGATTATTTGATTTAATTTTTGCTCATTTTTTGTTTAATGGAGTTCTTTACTTTTCTCTGAAAAACTTATTTTGTGGAAAAAGTTTTTTTTTATTATTTGTAGAAAGATGTATGAGGGGGGGGGTTATGTTTTTCAAGGGAATAGCGTCTTAACAACTGATCCAACTGGCCAGAACTCTGTTGACGGTGTAAAGTCCAATGTTGTTTTTCTGGACATGAATTCATTATATCCCTCGGTAAGGTCTAACATCAGTTTCCCGAGTGGCAATTACAAATGGCTTGAAAATCCTTGTGCCTTAGATTTCCCTGACATTCACACTGTCGAGGAAAATGGTCCCCAAGGATGGTTTATTGAAATTGACGATCACATACCAATGGAACTCCATGACCCCGTCAAAGATTTTGTTTTTCCATGTGTAAATAGACCGATGACCAAGGACTCTTTGAGTCCATACAATTTGTCTTTGTTCTAGGATATGGGTATGCATTGGACCCCCTCCAAGCAGAAACTAATTGCAGATCTGGACCCGAAACAGAATACTGTTGTTCACCAAGTGCTATTGCGGTGAATGGTGACCAACAGTTTCAGGGTTGCAAAGATACACAGAGCCCTACAATTCGACCAGAAACCCTATTTGAAAACGTTTATTGACACGTTTGTCAGTAAACGTTCACAGGCAAAAAGTAAAGTTGAAAAAAAATCTATAAACTTTATTTTAATTTCAGCATTTGGAAAAATATGTGAAAGCATACGAAACAGATCTTGTTGTGACGTCGTAACCTGCCCCCGAGAATGCGCTCGTATTGTCACTGATCTCTACTTCACAGCATTCACTGTCATAGACTCGAATATGGTTCTTCAGAAGAGAAACCAAAGAAATTTCATTCTGAACAAGAATATTGTGGTAGGGAGTTCATTACTAGAAATTTCCAAGAAAATCATACTGTGATTCTTTTACGATGTGTCTAGGTACAATGACCAAGGGAGGGGGTAGTTCAAGTGTACTATGGAGACACAGATTCTTTATTGTTAAATGTTAAAACCGAGAATTTATTGAAAGATTTGGAAAATGTTACGCATATCAGCTCTCGGATGGATTACACGAATTGGAATGAGAGCATCTACCCCGAGCTGGTGAAACGTCAGGCCCCCAATCAACTGTAAATGTTAAACTCAGAGACGGGGAGCGATTTAATATCCAATGGGGTGTTCCCCGGTCCGAAAGTATACTGTTTGGAAACACACAATAAGGATATAAAACAAGCGTGCAAAGGGGTGCCTACACACTTTGTAAAAAATAATTTAGACATGAATGTTTACAGAAACTGTGCTGAAAGTAGTTTAGTGCCAAGAGAAAAAGTAATGGCAGTTCGATATCTACAATTAAAAAATTATACCGTTAGAGTGGAAAAAAATGTCATGTCTTGCATATCCGACAAGGTCTATGTAATTGAGGATGGTGTGAAAGTACTCCCCCACGGTCACTATCTTATTTCAGATCGAGTTGAATGTATGGACTATCGAAAACAACTCGCTCTGGATAAATTAACTTAAATTCAAAATAGTACTACTACTTGGTGGGTGTTTTTTTAGGACACTAATTTCCCTATAATATACATTCTATTTTGCCATGGGGAATTCTCATATTTTAAATGTTGTAAATACTGTTTTATGTTCTATTTTTTCTTAGTCTACAAATATGTTCTACTGCGCTGTTGCTATTGCTACTGAAATGTATACATTGTTTAAAATAGATGTTGTTTTTGTTGTTCTTGTCGTTGTCAATAAATGAAAAATATTAAATTGTTGTTTTTCTATTATCTTGCTATTATTGATTGTTGTACAAAAAGTGTTACTAATAAAAAAAAAATTATGTTTTTGTTGTTCTTGTTGCTATAGATGCTGCTGCTGCTTTAGTCTAGAGGAAATTATTATTATTATTTATTCATTAGAAAAGTATGGTTTACAGTTAGTTGTAGTCTAACTGCTGTCAACAGCAGTATTTATCAATTTAAGACACCATTCAGATCGTTTCTCTGTGGTCTGTCAATGTCGAAGAAAACGACACTTTTAGCTAAAATAATTAAAAATTGTAATAAAACGTTTTTGGAAAAACCGAAAAAAATTTACTATTGCTATAGTATTTGGCAAGAGTCATAGGACGAAATAAAAGCTATTGCTGCTGCTACATCCATGCCAATACAATCCATACGAGGACTTGATGTTTTCAAAAGTATTGATCCAAACTCATGGTTGATTATTGATGATTTAGCTGAATCCATTGAACAATTCTCACAGGAAATGCTATAACTGTTTACTGTTCGCTCTCATTATGAACACATTTCCATAACCCTAGTTCTACACAATCTGTTTCATCAGAGCAAGTGTATGAGGACCCTTGCTTTGAACTGCACCTACTATATTATCTATCGAGTTGTTCGTGATTCAAGCTCTCTAATTCCTTTCAATAAGCTAATATTTCCCGGTGCCCCCAAATTTCTACTTTCAGCGTACAGTCAGGCTACAAATAAGCCCTATGGGTACATTTTGTTGGATCTTAATCAGAATACAACCGAGGATTTGCGTGTTGTCACAGATATTTTCAACAATGAAATCACTGTATATCTTCCGGTGAACAGTAGAAAGGACTATTAGTTGCCATCATGACAGTGATAAAACTACACGAAAATAGACACTTATTTTCCGTTGTAAACACTTCAAAATCACCACTCACGAAGGCCATATTCAAACATGGTGTTGACAAAGCATCTATTAATCTAATATCTGAACTTTGTTTAAATTTAACCGAGGGCAATGTACAGTTGCCAGAAGGTGTTAGACAACAGACAAAGCAACATCGTTCCACTTTAGATGCCTTGGCTTGCAAAAAAAGTGAAAGATTTTAAAGAAAACGTCTCCTTCAAGCGGGCGAATGCTTTTTTACACTTTTACTGCCAATAATCGCAGGACTTTTAAACACTTTTCTCTAGATGGCTAAACCCTACAAATTGACTCCAATAGAACTCTTCCTTTCACCAATTGAACACGTTGAGGACAATCTAAGCAAATTCATTAATGATGAGAATATAGCCGATGATAAAAATCTAGTTTTACTTCAATATGCACTTCATCGCGTGCAGAAACATAGACCATATCGTGAGAGACCCGCCTACAATGTAAGCGTTATTAACCCCCCCCCAAAAAAAAAGAAATATCACCTCCAGATTGTGCAACAACAACAGCACAATCAAAGGAAAACGAATTGAATTCAATAGTGCATCAATTGGAAACATACTGCCATACAAATATCGGGAGCAGAGTAAAAGAGTATTAACATATTTCAAGTCGGTAAGTGGTGATGATCATCATTAAGTTCAAGTCGATAGCACAGGGAAACGAATTATAAATCAGGGAAAAAGTTATTTAGTTTGTGATATGGTTACAAATCGTAAAAGACTTTTATCATTTAACAATAATCTATACAGCTTTCTAAAAACAGCAAACTGCCCCGAAAGTCTTACTGGAAATAAGCAAATTCTAAAGAAATTAAATGAATATAGTAGAGGTGCCAGCCCTCTAACAACACCGCCAACAACAACACCATTTAAAAAAGAAGAAGAAGAAGATTTTAAATCAGTTTTGGAAAATACTAGCACTCCTAGTAGCAGCAGCAGCAATGATTTGATAATACCGACGATGGTGATGGCTAGAAAAAAGCAAAGACGTATTGATATCAACTCATCGTCACAGGCATCACCCTCCAGTGTGCAAAATGGTAGCGGGCATTACACTACGTGTTTGCGTTATAAATGGATGAAGTTTTAAAACATGTTTATGAAAATATTGGTGAAGTGGGAGTTCTAATTTCCCCCACAACACTCTAAAGTTGCCTCTGACAGCAGTGGCGGTGTCAACAGCACTTTGAAAAATTCAAAGACTAGAAAATCTAGATTTCAAGTATCTAGATAGAAGTATCTAGAAAATGAACCGAGTTACTCTATATCGAAATCATAGGCTTCCTGGTAAACAATATCGAAAAACTAAAGCCTTTTTCCCACTGCATATAACGCAAGCAGATCTTTTAACTCTAGATGAGATTCAAAGACGTCAGAATACACCCTACATATATATTCTAGTGGCAATCAGTGTCTTTAGTCGCAATACATATGCTTTTTCTTTGCGATCAAAGAGAGGTGTTGAAGTTGCTCAGGCTTTAGAAATTATTCTTGAACAAGATAACTATAGAAACATTCATAGTGATCGTGGAAGCAAATTTGTTAATCCACATGTGCAAAAGGTTGTATTCAAATATAATACAAAGCTCTATCATAGTCACAATCCGATAAAGGCTGCATTGGCTGAACGATTGATAAGAACGATTCGTCTTTTAATTTCGAGGTATTATACAAAAAAAATGCTGCTTTTATTCATGACTTAGATAAAATCTTGCAAATATATAACCAACGACCCCATCGATCTCTGTCCAATGTTAGCCCTCAGGAATTTCATTGCAGTGAAAATACATTTGACACTTTTCTTAAACAATATTCCAGTTAAAAAAAAATGTGAAGAAAAAATTCAATGTTGGCGATACTGTTCGAATTAATAGAACCAGCAATATTTTTGAAAAGGGGAATTATTTATGGTCCACTGAACTTTTTAAAGTGTCAAAAATCCTAGACACCGAACCCAATTAATATATCAATAAATGTAGTAAATGCATTTGAGTCACGTCGTAAAAGCCTCATACAATAGTCCAACGGTGGGGATTCAGTTTTCATTATATTGTCAAGTGTTCCCTGAGAAAATATCTTCCGTTGAAGAGATAACTCGAAAAAATCGTCATCTAGAATCATACGTTTTCCATAATCACTAGATTCAACCTAATTCTCTCTTTCTCAAATTCATCCATTTTTCAATCTTAACACTTTCACTACTGACCATTTTATGGTCCACTGAACTTTTTAAAGTGTCAAAAATCCTAGACACCGAACCCCCGACATATCGTCTTAGAGACACCAAAGAGGATGAGATTCTCGGCGGTTTTTATGATTATGAATACAAAAAGTTAGAAACAGTAGTGAAATTTATCAAATTGAAAAGATATTAAAGAGCCGTACTCGCAGGGGCAAGAAACAGTTGCTTGCTCGTTGGCTAGGATACAGCTCTGATTTTGATTCTCGGGATACAGTTGAAGACATTAACAATGCCCAATGATTTCTATGTGACATTCATGTCCAATGTCTCCGACCTTCTCTACAATGATTTAATTAAAACAAGTGATTTTTGTACGAAACTCTCTCCCACCATCAAATTCGACGGCGCGTATGAAGTGGCTCTTGTCGACTGTATTCTCAAAAATACCTATGATATCCTGAGAAAAGATCGCATATATGATATAAAAATTAGACCCTATGATTGGCCACCACCCGTTAGCGAACATTATAAAATTCAAAAGATCAATTGGTTGGATTATCCATATGTTGAATTGCCGTAGGAGGAACTGACTTGTATGAATGATTTATGTCGTTCTATCAATAAAAGAATTTCCTCTCGTAAAAAAGAAGCCTTTCATTTCAACTATTCAAAGGAAGAGAGTAAGATCTATACCCATTACCCATGGGTGAACTACATTAGTTCACCAATTGCCAATGAAAAGGTTATTCTCAATGACAATCTAAAAGATGTTCTTGGCTTTAAACTTAATATAATCAATAGTAAAAGTGCCGGAAATACTAATGTTATTTTTCTGACTACCAACCTGCCTTCTCCTCGGACACTTGTATTTTTCTTTATGCTTCATTTGTTGAAACATCCAGAGTTGGCAATAGCAACGTTCCCCTCCTACGAGTTCTTGAACGAAAAGCCAATCAAGATCATATTCATCATTACAATATAAAGCATCTTCACTATATCCCCGCAAACACTTCCTATTTGAAACTCTGTCGGTTAACACTAAAAACTGAATTAGGTGATCCTCTAGCAATATCAAAAGGTTTGGCTGTGATTACATGCCATTTTCGATCCATCGTTGTCAGTGTTCAAAAACAAGATGTCTAATAGAAAAGTGGTATTCATTTGTCCTGATATTTACTGCTATGTTAACACTCTTGGACCAAAACAACTGGGCAATGGAATTGACTATTACAAAGGTCGTTCATCAATGTCTTGTTATGGTCTTGACAGTTGGTTTGCTAAGCTGTTTCGCTCTGCACTACCTCTGGCTAAAAAATATATTGTACCGGCTGCGACAGATTTCGCCTCCTCCACACTATACGATTGGAGCTCTGGCAAGGATTTAAAAAAAAAGTGCTTCGGAAAACCTTATGTCCAGTGCGTGAACTCTTGGCGACCAATTGAAATCTCAACAAAATGAAAAAGGCTTTAAAAAGGATGAGAAACAATGCATCACTCATCAGTCTCTACTCAGGTCAGAAACAAGAGACATCACTCCTGTCAAAGAAAAGAAGGAAAAAAAACGACAAGTACAATAAGCAGTAGAAGAAGAAGAAGAAGCCCAAGGAAGAAAATTGTAAGATCGAAACTGGATTTCTTTTCATAGACTGAACAATGGCATATCTACTGCATAAGGATTCCCATCCTTCAATCACTTCATCTTTAAATCTATTCAATGCAGAAAATGTTGATGTGAGTGTAAAACATGGAAACTATGAACAATTTTATCCACAACAACTGCTCTCCGATAATATCCACCTTCACATTTATTCCATTGAAGACTACTTTATGGACATGTCTTCGACGTTTATAGATTTACATATGATAGTTAAGAAATCCAAAAATAGAATGCCAATTCGTGCTGATGAAATATCCCATGAAAATTGTATATTACATAATTTATCCCGCCAAATCAGTGTCTATATAAATGAAACACTGGTGAGCACAAGATTCTCTCTCAAATTATACAAGCTATATGCAGTTTATGTTGATGACACCCAAGTCATACAAGGAATTGAGAGGCCCCTCCAATGGGTATGAATATATTACAGATACTTATAGTACAGATTCACTTAAAAATGCGACAACTAGTGAATTACATCTATTTGGAAAAATATATCATTAGATATTTAATATACCCCAATGGCTACCACGAAATATTAAAGTGGATACAAAATTGACGCTTGCTCAATCCTATTTAATTTTACGAAAGGAACTTCCTGCCAATCCTGATGTAACTCTCTCTCTCTCTCTCACCTTGGCAATACTACATGTACGAAAGCAGCAGGTTATGAGTTCTGTTGCTTTGACAGTAGAAAAACTGAGAGCCAGTGGAAATAATATTAAAATACTTGTTCCTCATACAATCACCAATCAACATCATATTGCCAAAGGCTCGCGCACCTTCACCAACTCATCCTGTATCAATGGCGAAATTCCATCAAAATTAGCATTGGAATTTGGAAAAAGCGCTAGTGCAATAGGATCGTGGATTGGTTGTACACATAAATTTGAGATGTTTGGGCTTTCATCTCTTGTCTGCAAAGTAAATGAAATCCCACTCTACAATCTATCTTTTGATAAATCCTACAGTACATTGTATGAGTTGACAATGCAAACACTAGATCATGATTTACAACCATTTCAAAATGGTATAACCGAAGAAATATTCGATAAAACACATGGTATCATTATACTAGACTTGTCTGGCACTCAAGATATGAGTATATTACGAAAGGAGAGAGTGCATTTAGAGTGTACATTTGCCGACCCATTACCTGAGAGTATCGCACTATCTCGTTACATCAATTTGAAACCTATTGGGAAATCACTCCCGAAGGCAGTGTTCTACTAGACCATGCACCATGAGCACTAGTCAAATAATCAGTGTATTTAATATGGATGCCTACATGTCCAAATACAGATCGTATTGTTTACTATCAGACTTCCTTGAAAAAATTCAAAGTGCAAACAATACCCTAATCATTGTTAATAGCAGTCCGTCGACTGCGAATACCGATCATTGGCTGTGCATCTTTGAAAGAACGAAGACTATTGAATTTTTTTACCCTCTCGGCCTACCCTATACATTCTACACTCCACACATCAACAACTATATCTAAAGCAGTGGGAAAACTATTATTCAAACCGGAAGAGAGTGCAGGACCTAACGACTAAAAGTTGCGGTTTTCATGCGCTATTATATTTCGTCTTCAGATGTCGCGGTTGTACTTACAAGCAGTTTCTTAATATTTACGTAGAAAGTCCACGTCTGAACGACTTTATGGTGGAAAATATGCTCTCATATCTGTATAATATTGATTTTAGTGCCCTACGAGTAAAGTGTTTTAAAAATGTATGTAAATTTGTTTATTAATAAAAAAAAATGTATATACAACAACAATGTGTTTATTCTTCACTTTTGATTTCTTCTTCTTCTGTGTGTAGGCAATTGCCGAGAACCACTAATGCTGGTAGATCATTTACATTCACTGTATATTGATCTTGATTGGCTACAAAGTCAGGGTTAGATTTTCTACAGTACAATGTAACTTCACTCTTATGACATGTCTTTGTATAGTCAATGATACTATTCGCATTCATATTGTGAAATTCACGTGTTTCAATTTGTCTATTTGAAGCAATATCAGATACAGTGTTTTCAAGTGGTGAATCACATTCTGTAACAGCCAAATAAAAATCAATAGGTTTATAGTCATAATAGGCAGTGTCGTCACAACGATGACGTAGAAACCAAATTGTATTGTTACCCCAAAAGTTGAGTCGTAGACCTGATTCTTCCTCCCAAATAATTTAAAACCACGACGATACCAATCTCGTAGAAATAAACTAAAATCTCGGTTAGGGTTCTTTCCAATCATACCAGGATAAGTATTCTCCCACTGTTCGCATTTGCTATAGTGACAATTGGAGCATAGTTGCCCTCTAGGATGAGAGTCACAAATCTCTTCGAGACATGAATTACAGCCTTTAGTTTGTACTGCATATCCTCTATGTAATTTACACGGATTGCATAATTTGCACTTTTCATTATACTCACCAATAATTGTACAATTCTCCCATGAAGACCAACTGCCAAGAGTATATATACATAGTGGACATGTATAAAACATTTTTTTTTTCCAGTGTCAACTCTCTCACAGCTAAAAAGAAACTGATCCACGTTCGATAAATTCAGAGGGGGGAGTGGAGAGAGGAGTAGCTCTGTGACGTTACATAACCTGTTTTGAAGAGAGTCATCTACATAGAATCTATGGCAACGTATTCAAAAGCAAAAACGATATTATTTTGCTTTGTTTCAATTAGTATATCAGTAAATTGAGTAAATGCATTTGATTCACGTCGTAAAAGCTTCATACAATAGTCCAACGGTGGGGATTCAGTTTTCATTATATTGTCAAGTGTTCCCTGAGAAAATATCTTCCGTTGAAGAGATAACTCGAAAAAATCGTCATCTAGAATCATACGATTTTCCATAATCACTAGATTCAACCTCATTCTGTCCTCAAATTCATCCATTTTTCAATGCTAACACTCTCACTGCTGACTCTAGACTAACCACGTTTCGTTCTACTTCAAGAATATTCGATAACCTACTTTAAAATGAAAATCTAATTAAAAGAAAGGGAACATTTTCGATTTCGAAACAACTTTATTTTGTTTGTGAGCGTAATTACAATAATAATATATTAAACATACACAATTATCGACAGAACTTATTCTTCTCAATATACTATTGCATTTAATGCACTTTGAAGTCTTTGTATATCGATTTTCGATGCGAAGCATAATTGGTCCTCCAATTTAAATTTACTCAAAGATATTATACTTCTTCCCACTCCAGACAAAGTCGAGATCCTCTTGTGATTTCTACCGAAATGTTTGGTGCTCTTGTATCATTGCTGCTGCTGTTGCTACCAGCTCCACTATCGACTTCCAATAGTGTAAATATACCGCTCATTATTTGAAATATATATCTTGACAAATAAATAAATGAGTAAATTCAATCTGTTCTCAATCCTTGAATTCTATTTTCACACTAATATCAACTATACTGACAATCCTTTCTTATATTGGTTGCGCTTGCTAATACCTCTTGGGGCTATTACGCAAATCCAATGCTAATCAATTCCCAGAAATCTGGTCCGATGTCACTCCGGTTAGTATTTTTAGCTCTGTGATTGGCTTAGAAATAGGCGTGTAATCATTTACTGGTTGTATTTTAGCCCTCTGATTGACCTAGAAATGGTCGTGTAATCTTGTACTGGTAGAAATAGTACCCCTTCACCTACTTGTGACTTTATTTCTGCTCATTATTGGTTCATTGGATCTTTTTTTAAAATTAATTTCTGTTTGTTTTTTATTGACATCGTCTTTTCCGTGGAAAAATCATTATATTCTATATCTTTTCGGTTTTTATAAGAATCCATAGTTTCGCTTGCTATTTATATGCTGGAGGAACTTTTTCACTTATATTTAACCCTGACAAAAATATGGTTGTTTAATTTATTTTTATACCTCCTCTAGTTGACCTGAAAAATAAAATATAGATCATTCCAGGAAAATTCTATCTATGCTCTTTGACAAACCGGATACACTTACACTCTTTTGGTTTATTTAAATTGTAAGAGTAAAAGTAGTAATTATAGTAGCCTCAACAGTTTCAACTTAATATCCCCAGTTATTCTCGGTTTATAGCTGAGGTGTCTTATTTGCAACCAGACACACAGTGCCTTTTGATTTTGTTTTAAATCAACATTTAGTTTTAAAGCATAGCGGACCTATTATATAAAGGGGGGGTTGAAATACACAATCGCCAGAGACATAGTTACTGGATTGTTCTACTATACTGACAAAAATGGCAGTCTCAAAACATTGACTGGATATGTTTAGAAAATGAATTTGCTTGGGAGGATGACTGCTCGCATTCAAATATTTTTTTTACTCTTAAAAAGGGCACTAGAGCTTTATGATTGAGTTTAAAATCTGCCTAAATAATTCTTGAAAGCTTCATCTTAATCAGGGGCGGATCCAGGACATTTTTTAGGGGGGGGGCAAAATAGGTTGATCCAATAAACGTGCGTTAGGAGCAAGTTTATTTAACGCAAACTTGCGTTAATTAATTAATTGCACTACTTTAGACTATGTTGGAGGGGGGCACCCCTTCACCCTCCCCCTGGCTCCGCCACTGATATTAATATTCTTAGCTTAGTAGTAGCAAAAGTTGTAGTAGCATTAGTAGCAATATGCGCATAGCACCTTTGGTTTCTTCAACATCCCCTTCAATACACGCAGAAAGTTTCAACTTAATACCATCAACCACTTCTGAAACATTTTTTATACGTCCTCTTGACAACCTGTATGGGCACAGCGTCTTTTGATTTAGTACCATACAGTTTCAATATTTCCCAAAATTCTCGCCTTAATACCCTTAGTTTCAGTAGCAGTAGAATTAATAGTAGTAGCCTTAACTTTAGCGGCAGTAGTAGTGGTAATAGCAGTAATAATAGTAGCAGCAGTAGTAGTATAA